>NC_134511.1:5819974-6119974 GCF_027942865.1 Odontesthes bonariensis
CAGAACATGACGTCCTTGACCTCATTCACAGCTTTGAATGGCTTCCCCAACCCATCAACACCAGGCCTGTTAGTGGGAATTAAGCTAATGGCCCTTTTTGGCAAGTGCTCTAGAATTAATTTAACAGTTGGTTACATATGATATGACTATCAAACTACTCCAGATGTCTCATTAGGTTGATAAAAGACACATTTTAGGAAAACAGAAGAGAATAGCACGATCATAATAAACCTAATTACATATTTTTGAGTACTTATTCAGCATTGCTCAACGTGGTGCATTTTTATGGGTTCATAATGACTCTCTTGTATGTGTCCAATGTATTGATCAGTTATAGAATGAACAAGCAATTATTCAAACTATATCTACAGCTTTCACACCAGGAGAAGTCCAATAGAAGTCTTATTTTTCAGTGGAACTGTGTGTCAAACATGAAATAAGACTTGGATGGTATAGATTCCTTTTGTGTCATAGCACACACCTCACTTTGTTTGAGGCATTAGAAGAGTTGATTTAGATGTCGGCACTTCCAGAGAACAGATTATGATCATAAGGTGCTCTGGATCTTTTGGTAGGGCTCCCCAAACACGACATGAGGTAGTCAGAAAGAGTTAGCATTTAACAACTTTCAAGGAATGATATAAACCGTGTTCCATCTGTGGATCAAACAAAGGCTCCCCTATCCAACAGATGTGATTTATATAAAAGGGATGCAAGGCCGCGTAATCGATACGTAGCTGTTCTCTCAGTCAAAACAAGAGCAGACAGTTCATTACAGCATCTAATGCTGAGAGGTAAATTAGAGTAAATTAGACTGGAACGTGCGTCTTTTTAAGAGAGACAACATGATTATCGAGTTCACAACAGTATAAAAAAAGCACTGAAAAGTTTTATTTTAAATAGTTTTTTATCTGTATTGTCACAGTAAAAATTCAAAAAGGCTTTGAGCACACTTGGAAAACGCATTTCTCAGTGGAAGTCTCAACTTTTGGACAACTGGTTTTAGATCTCAAGTAAGTGTTAAGTATAAAAGCCGTGGAGAGAGTAAGTAAGGAGAGTCTATGAGTCTGTGCACAACATAACATCAACACTGAGGAATTGGGAAATTGTAACTATCTACTTCAGGGTTTTGTTTTTTGTATGACATGACGTTAGATCTACAGAATAAAAACTTGTTTGAATAGTTAGAGCATTGCTCAGATAAAAAACCCAGGAACATGTTTTTTTTCCAGCATAATCCAGCTTCCTCCACCAATGTAAAGCCCCAACAATCGTCTGTTGGGAATGTCTGGAGTGTTGTATCTTTATGGTGTGTCATGACCTTGTTCTTTTACAGCTGATTCAGCATGTTGAATCTGTCAGTAAAAGCAAGGACTCTGATTGCCTGCTTAGTGCCGCTTTAGAATCTATGACTTTACCCACTTAATGTGGTTTCTCTTTATTTTTTGTTAATGTGTCCTCAGATCTTCTTCCACAACCTACAGGCCAAATGTTGCCTTTGTCACCAGCCATCCATCCATCATACCCGCTTTAACCAATTCTAGGGGGCTTATTGCTGGTTCTTGTCCCTGGTTTGCTGCACAAGAGTCCTAAGAAATGCCTTAAAGTTAGGTTAGCCCTGGTTCTAAACTGGCCATAGGTGTGAGTGCTCATTGTTGCCTATCAGAGGGGATTTCTGATGTGATGACAATAAACGGCATCTATCTATCGTCCAAAGTCGGTCCTCGAGGGCCGCTGTCCTGCAGGTTTTAGATGTTCCCCTACTTCAACACACCAGATTCAGATGAAATGGATCTCTTCAACAGATTGTTAAGTTCTGCACAAGCCTGCTAACGATGCATTGATCTGAATCAGGTGTGTTGAAGCAGGGAATCATCTAAAACCTGCAGGACAGCGGCCCTCCAGGACCGGATGTGGACATCCCTAGACTCTCGAATGACCATCTGTTCTGCCTGTATCCCAGTGTTTCCCAACCCTGGTCCTCAAGGCACACCGCCCTGCATGTTTTCCATGTTTCCCTGCTCCAGCACACCTGATTCAAACGAATGGGTCGTCCTCAGCCTGCTGCAGAGATTAAAGACCTGACCCAATTAATTGAACTAGGTGTGCTTTACCAGGGAAATGTGGAAAACATCCAGGGCGGTGTGCCTTGAGGACCAGGGTTGGGAAACAATGCTGTATCCCACCTTTCCCCCCTATCACCGGATAGGCTGCAGCCCTCACAATATTGAACAAGCTGTAGCTCAAACCAGTGCAGGGGGTACTTTCTAATTCCACTTATAGGTGCTTTTCCAGCTGGACTCATTTTCATTTACATGGGATTTTAGCAATATATTTCAGATCCTTCATTTGGATAAATACATTTCTCATTGTCTTTGTTCACTCTCTATGTTCTTTAACTTTGTCCCTATTTGACCTGCTTTCATTCAAAGAGAGTATTTAGGAGCTGAAGAGCCAGGTTATTTTTGTTGCCCTCATTTTGGTGCTGCTTAGTGAATACATTACATATTATTCACTTCCTTTAAGCTCAGGTTTAGTCTTCACCCACTTTTATGAACAAAACTCAGCTGCTTAAATGCTCCACTTTTTTTAACCTAAAGGAAAGACATCAAAACTAGTGCCTGCGATTAAGTCTAATTCTGGGATTTTATCTTTTGTAAAGACAGTCACATTTCAGATCTGGGGTTTAAACAAAGAGTTTGAGCTGAGTAAAGTAAAGCAGGGAACTGACTCTTTGCTTTTGGAAGCCTGAGCAGAACAGAGCAGAAGAGTTTGTCCTCAGCAGGAGGGATCGACGGCAGGAACAGAGAACTGAAAGAGTTAATGCCCTCTTTGCAGAGTCTGCTGGATGACGATCTCCAGAGGCCTTGGGCTGGACCGGTGACCCATCCAGGGTGTACTCCGCCTCTCGCCCAATGGCAACTGGGATAGGCTCCAGCCCGCCCGCGACCCGATCGACGGATTCAGCGGTATAGATAATGGATGGATGGATGGAGTATAGAAAATAGATGGATGATCTCAAGAGAGCTTTGCTGTGAAGCCATATTCTTTCCATTTTTGATAGAAAGAAAGTGGCATTTTCAAAGTTTTGGTTCTTTTTTTTTATAACCCAACCCAGATTTGGACTTGTCCAAAACTTGATCCCTGGCCTGTTTGGAGAGCTTCTTGGTCTGGTTTGCTTGCTGGTGCCTCTTGAATAGTGGCGTTGCAGACTCTGTGGGATCTTTCTGAACAGGACTATATGTACTGAGAGGAAAACAAACTCTCCCTCAGCCTGTGTGCTGTAAAATGTGGTATGATAATAAGTTTTAATACATAATAGTTTCTGTTATCAATTCACTCTTCACATGAGGTGAATAAAGAGACTTATCTTTAGTGCATTTATGCAGGCTGGACATTATGAGAGCATTTCCCTGACCTTCAAGACCTAAAAATAAAGACTTGAGCATTGATAAAAGTAATATAATTTTAACTACTCTGAAACAAAGCCTTGGTTACCATGGTACTATGATTCAGACTTCAGTACTTAAGCAACAAAAAATAGAGCAGCTTTGGCATAATTAATCATATCATTAACTTCACCTGTCGTTTCTCTCAGCTGCATCCATTCACTCATCAGTATTTAGTTTCCTGGTTTCTCACAGTCTTTGGCTGTGTTCGAAACCGCATACTGCATACTCATCGATCAGACAGTATGCAGAGCGTTTACCCACAATGCATTTCGCTCCTGTTCGAGCCGAAATCAGCCGGCCTGAAGCTGATTTCGCTTAAGCTCTAAACTCTGTAAACTTTAGCAACATTTGTAACATTTTCAGGCGAGAAAGTAGTCGTTTATATCCCCAACGTGTTGAAAACCTGACAAAATACCGGCTGTTTACAATTTTGCTCCCACAAATTCTGCGCTACTAAAGCTAGCCGCAGTGAGCAACGCACTTCCTGTTATTTTCACAAAATAAAATACCCGTTGCCTTTTATCATAGGGAAAGCCATTACCATACAATTGGTGCTTTTGTTTTGAAAACAGGAAGTGAACTTACCCTCGTTGTAGCTAGCTTGAAACTGCCATTTTGACAGGAAATGACGATTGGCGACGTCACGTTATGTTGCATCTTGGGTAGTTTGAGTATGAGTAGTAACCTCATGATGCATACCCAACATTTTGGAGAATCTAGTATTCATACGAACTCAAAAAGTTAGCATGAGTAGTAGAAGTATGCGGTTTCGAACACAGCCTTTGTGAAATCCTTAAACCCTTCGCCACGGCTAAGTGCTTTCATGTATTACCAAGTCATGTTCTTTGTTTTGTTTTGTCTTAGCCATGTTTTCTTTTCCAGTCTAGTTTTGTCTTCCGGCTCAGCCGTGCTTTATGTTAACCTGTTTTTGTTTTTTTTAAATAAACCAAGTTTGCTTTTTCTTTTGAAAAGTTTGCATCTGTGTCCTTTTCACCCACCCACCCTGACACATTTTATCCTTTTCAGGGGGAGCCTCTCCCAGCTGAAACTGGCCAAGAAGCAGGAACAAGTTGCCAGCCGATCAGTCTATCTATTTTCCTTTCCCGTTTATATCCCTGTCTCCTTCTCACGTTTCTCTGTCTCCATATTTGCATTCCTGTATATTAATGTGATTCATTATGCAAAGTAGCAGGGCTGTCTTACAGAGTGTATCGTGGGCTTAGCTCCGTGCCTTTTTGTAAGACTGGGAGTCCATGATAAGAGCTATTTGAATCTATAAAATAAGCATTAGCATAACTTACTTCAGGGTTTAAACTACTCTGGTTGAGAAGCAGCAACGATGATATAATCAGGGTCACCTCAGCTTGGACGAAGGTTTATAGCAGCCTTGAAAAATAACGTTGAGTTGGGTCTTTAAGTGAGTGGCACATATCAAACAAGCAGAGCATTACATTGTAATGAGATGATCAGCGTTACTCACCTCACCTGTCAGCAGTTGTTACGGCTAATCAGTGACTAAAGAGGAAGGTGTCAGTGTGGAACGGACTGATAAATTGGGCCTCTTGTGTTCTGCATGTTTATGTTCTGAAGTCACAAATTCTCCACCGATGGTGTTTAAGTCTCCTGAGGGAATTCCAGCATCAGACCGCGCAAACATAGACTTCATTTTCCCCTATCCCGTCCTGTCCATTTCCATAAAAAGCAGTTTCTTTATCACGGCCATCTACAGAGGCCGAGAGAATTCATCACGCAGTGGACCTTTAACCGCTCTCCTCTGCAAGCAGGTTTATGCAAAAGCTTCCAAACTGACTCACAAAATGTGAAACAAACAGGAAATAGGACACTTGTTTGGAGCATTAAATGTTCAAACGCTCCCATCATGGATGGAGTGTGACCTTCCCAAGACGTGAGTGCTGTAAATCATTAAACAGGGTTGGCACAGAGAAAAGTAACCCAATCTTGGTTAATTAGATTTACCCTATTTGTCCACAGGAAACTCTTGAGTCTGGTATCTGACAGAAACACTTTATGTCACATTACAAAAGGAGATGCTGTTACAAATTGGCTCTGTTAAAAGGTTCCACCCTAATTTTCCTCTCAGGCAAACAACAGGCAAAAAGAGAAAGTACATAGAAAAGTAACAAAGAGACCAACAAAGACAAATACTTACAAGGGTTTTGGTTTTAAATCTATTCTTGTGTTTGCCATAGAGATGTGAAGCTTTGCAAGCTCCAATCACTGAAACTAAATCAGATTTTAATATTTCAAGAAGGAAACTGTGTGGGTGCCATGAATATGCAGTCAGAGAAAGTTAATTAGGTGCCTAAATGTAGACGGTATCACAAGGGGGAGTTTTTACTGATGTCATTTTACACGCAGAAGTTCAAACGAGAATTAGAGTCACAGAAAAGTCTTAAAAGCATCACGAGAGAAGATTTTTAGGACTCAGAGAGTTATTTTTATAGCAGAAGTGTTAAATCCCACAACTGTAGGGAGAGCTGTAGGTGTTTTTTTTTTTTTTTAATGAGGCCTTTTTTTCTAGTGTTACTTTAAATTAAGCAAAAAACATATATATATATATATATATATATCTGCCCGAACAAAAGATTTTCACCCAAAGATTTTGAAAGATTTTCAAAGAAAAGTTAATGATAAGTTAAAATTTCTATATAACTAGAGTGACCAGACTTAAAACAAGTATATTTGTTAACTTAAAAGACCTTTTAAGGACAAAATCACTTGATGAAAGTGACATGCTGTTCCTTAAAAATGTTATGGGAAGAAGAAAGACACAAACAAGCATATTTTGTCTTGATTTTAGATTTTTCACCTTATTGAATTTCAAATTTTTTACCTTTAAGTCAGGAATGTACTTGCTTTAAATCATGAATAAGTTTATTGTGGCAGCCGCACGTACTCTGCATTTGTTTGGATCATTGTTTATGCACCTCCTTCTGCAACACGTTTGCTAGCTGCAATATGTGGGTGACTGATACGGCCAAATTTGACCAAAATGTGGGGTCAGCAGAGGTAAACGTAATGGAACATTTTTAAGACAATATTTTAGAGCAAGTATGCAATTACCTGCATCTTTCCAGTGTTTCTTTGCCATTGTACAGTGACAAACACAACAGGTGTAGTACTCAGGCAAGTACGGGAAGATTCACGCCCACGATGGAGCAAGTTGATGATGCGAACACGTGATTAAAAAGTATAATATTGCTGCCCTGAACCCTGGAATACTAAAGTACAGTTTTGAACCATCATCCCTAATCTAACCCTCATCAAAATATAATAATAAACACATGCCGACAGCCGCGCCTGTTACAGTGTTTGCTGCTCGGTCTGCACTTCGGTCTGCTCGGTCTACACAGCAGGCAGTGATACGAAGGGAGAGAAAATAGCGCCATTTGAATACGACTATGTTTTCCTCCTAGTGAAGCATTAATAAGACAAATCTATTTGATAAGGGTAAAGTAATACATTTGCATCACAAAATCGTTCTTCAGGAAAACTCAGACCTCACAATCTCTTTGCCCTATTTTCTCTCCCTTTGTATCACTGCCTGCTAATGGGCCAAGCGATTGTGAGGTCTGACTTTTTCCTAGAAAACGATTTTGTGACGCAAATGTATTACTCTGTTGAACGCATATTGTTTTGACAAGCAAAACGCTTTATTTTTTAAACCCCAGCCAACTACCCGGACTACCTTCATCAACACCAAAACGAGGCTGGAACTCTGCTCACAGGACGCAGCAGGGGGTAAGAAGATGTTCATAAATGATGTTGCTGATATGGGATGTCATACAGCTTCATGTCAAAAGAGGCGAACTATCCCTTTAAGATAATTTGTGGTTCTAAATTAACCCCAGGAATGAGTGAGCATGCACGATTGAAAACTTTGTTTGTCTCTGTGTGGCGCTGCGATGGATGGCCGCCCCGTCCAGGGTGTATCCCACCTCTCACTGCGATGGGTTCCAGCTCCCCTGCGACCCTAAATTGGATTAAGCCTGAATAGAAAATGGATGGATGGATTTATTACTGGCACCACCAGTGCCTCAGTTCCCGCAGGAGAAGGATAACTGCCAATATGCAGCTTCAGAGGAGTTCCATACGCTGAAAACTGATATGATGGACTCTCGACTGAGAGGCTGTGTGTGGCGGATCAGGAGGGAGAATGTAGCGGGACAACCAGTCAGTTCACCTCAGAACACAAAATGATTACTTTCACTCATCTCTGAAGTGTGTTGCCCCGTCCTTTCCTTGTGTGTGCACATTTATCCTGATCAAAAACGCCGTGTGGATCTTTATTTTTCATTATTAAACTTGTGCTAGTTTGACCTAATGCACTTATTTTTAACTACTGATTTTATATTGTTCTTATTTCTTTCTTTTTGTTTAAAATTTAAATCATGCTTTTTATTTCTACTGTTTTAATGTCTCTGTAAAGCACTTTGAATCGCCTTGTAGTTGAATTGTGCTATACAAATAAACTTGCCTTGCCTTATTTAAATAAACTCTGCTACTTTAGCTGCTATTTATTGTTGTTTTACTGGGGCTGGGCAACGATTACAATTTTTAATCTAATTAATCACATGATTTCCCTGATTAATCACGATTAATCGCATTTGTACGCAAAATCCAAAAATGAATCCAAAAGTAGTGTATAGCTTTTAGCATTTAGTTTTATTCTAAATGTGCTGCCATATGAATGAAAGTGCCATAACATTTGTTGTGCAAACACACTTTTAACATCAGCATCTTTCTGTAGTTTTTATGTAGAAGCCTCGCTCCACTGTCTGTTTCCTTGAATGACTTGCTGCTATCAGTTGTGTGTTTTGCCTTTAAGTGATATTTTAGACTGGAACTACTACGCTGAGAAGACAATTCAACTTGGCAGTGTTTACAGATGACTTTGGTTCTGTCGACTCCGCCGTCTGGAAGAACTTTAAAATGAAAATGGCCGAGTAAAAGTTCCGTACCCTTCTCCATGTTTGGTGGATCCGCCGATTACTTTCTTTTCCTGTTCCACAGCAGACAGCAACAGACTTTTACAAAATAAAAGCCTGTGAGCAACAGACTTTTACAATAATAAAATAAATAAATAAAACTGCGTTAATGCGCGATAAAATATTTATCGGCGTTAAATAATTAGCGAGTAAACTCGATAAAAACGAGTTAACTCGCCCAGCCCTAACAGGAAGTCAGCCTGGAAACCAGTATTTTCCAAAAGGCAGTCGTCATTTTGAGATGACTAAATATTTCACACTAAGTCATTTTAATATTCAACGCTGTGGATAAAAAAAAAAGTATATCGCAAACATTTCCAGTGCAGCAGGACAGGGCAGCTGTCTCAGAACCCTCAGATAATATAACAGAGCAGCAAGAAATCACTTAAAGTCAGTCACCCTGAATTCATTGTTACCACCAGTGGGGAGAAACTGAAATAAGAACAGTGTGACTTTGGCAGCAAATATGTCAAGAAGCCTGTCGGGACATGTCATCATCTTTGACTGCTGCTCAGTAACCATGGTGACAGGGAAACAGACAAGCCGCAGATGTTGGTATATCTACACTTTGTCTGCGTGATGTGTGTCTGTCTGTGAACAGCGAGGGATATTCACCACAGAAGCGAGCAGGAACACCCCCCCCTCCCTTTGGACAGAGCCTAGAATAAAATAATATGCCCCCCGCTGACTGTTTAGTGTGTCCCCGTTAATAGATTCACATAGTTATTACCTTCAAAAGGGTCATATCTTAAATTCCAATTTTCTGAAGATCTCATAAATAAATTGTTAGATATGTGTGTTACATATTTAATTAAGGTGAAAGCCAGTATTTCAGCTGAGTTCCAGGATTTTTTGACCTTGTCCTTGCCATCAAACTACGGTCAAAGTACTCTGAATTCATTAATCTCTCTATAAAAAGGTTACTATCTTTAAAAATGCTCTTTGCAGAATTATTAATAGTCCATGAATAAGCCCTAACCTTGTGTTTAAGTAATGGAAGAAGAAATGCATAAAAAGGCTCGTCTTTAGAAGTTCCAGAAAGTCATAAATAATATTTCTTCACTCTGTCCAAAGGGGGGGGGGGGTGTCCTGTGCAGCTTTAACAACTAAACAAGGCTTCTTAAATCAGCTAACACGTGCATGCTAATATAAAAACATGCCTAGCTGTCCCCAAAGGACAAATAAAAGACCTTTCTGTATGATTTCATATTATTTTAATCTGAAATCTTTATTTAACTGTTATCTAACCGGAGAGGCGGGACTCTTTTCAAAGAGTGCTCTGGTCAAACCAGCCAGCAGAGCTTCTACAATATGCACAAAATAACTATCAACATCTACATGAAATAAGGAATGGACAGCAGCAGTGACAGAAGAATCACAAAGATCAACAACAAACAGAAATAAAGCAACAGAATGCCACCGCAGCCTCCGATTCATTCAGCTGGACCAGCTGCTAATAACATTCAAATGGTCTCACACTTGAAGAAAAAGCAAATTATACATCAGTTTAAAACACAAAGCCTTGCTGTTTAAAAAGTGCGAACCAATCTTGTTACGATGCGTGGGTGCGAGGCGTGGAAGGACACGAATGCGGACTTTCGAAAAACAAGACTTGATTTATTAGTCAAAAACAAGGTTAACACAATACGCGGCTGAACCGGATAACAAGACTAAACTGTGATAAAACAAAACATGACTATGGAAAACCACGTGACGTGGCGAGACGATGAATGGTGAATGTGCAAGGATCTCACAATGACTGAGAAACCAGAGAGACTAAATACTTTGGGGAGTGATGAGTAAATGGCTGCAGCTGGAAGAATCCACAGGTTAAGTGAATGAACTAATGACCTGAACACGGGGACTGAGGAAACAGAAACTGAGGGGAAAACAAAGGCAAAACTAAATACAAGACCTGAACTAAGAAACCTAAGGCATGAAATAAACTGAAACATGATAGAACACAAAACTAAGAACTCAAAAACATGGGGGAAACCCCCATGGACATGACAAATCTAAGATAAGCACATCAACTGTAGGTCCTGACTCTGTAAGAGGAGCTCATACACATATCCTCTCTGTTGCCTCAAAAAACACATTGAAGCATCAAAAGCTGTTTTCCTCACAGGAGTTTTTTAAAAAATGTCCAGATTTAGTAGTTTTCAGTAAAAATGCTGAGAGAGAGAAGTTAAACAGCCAAATATCAGAACTAAAACTGTTGATGTTTGATGGAAATGTTGAATTTAGATCTGCAGGGTGTTCCAGGAGCAGATTTACACTCGTTTTGTACTGATGACACATCAAGTGCAAGCTGTGCTCATCTGCTCTGCTGTTGCAGTTGTCATGGCTGCGCAGTGTAACAAGACAAAGACGAGCAGAGTTTATTCTGCCAGCGGGCCGGTTAGCACAACCCTAAGACAGGCAGCTCCTGTCATGTGGATGTTAGGATACTTCTGCAGAGACTTTGTTGGTTTGTTCCACTTCGTGAACGTCGATCTGTGAGCAGAAGTGTTGCCTTCAGGAAAGAAAGGTTAGCGTAGATATCAGAGTTTTACAGTTGGTGTGTGCTTTTGTGTAACCTAGGCTGTATTCGAAACAGCATACTGCCATACTACATACTACATACTCCATACTGATCGATCAGACAGTATGCAGAGCGTTTACCCACAATGCATCTCGCTCCTGCCCGAGCCAAACTCAGCCGGCCTGAAGCTGATTTCTCTTAAGCTCTAAACTCTGTAAACTTTAGCAACATTTGAAACATTTTCAGGTGAGAAAGTAGTCGTTTAGATCCCCAACGTGTTGAAAACCTGACAAAATGCCGGCTATTTACAATTTTGTTCCCACGAATTCGGCGCTACTAAAGCTAGCCGCAGTGAGCAACGCACTTCCGGTTATTTTCACAAAATAAAATACCCGTTGCCTTTTATCATAGGGGAAGCCATTACGATACAATTGGTGCTTTTGTTTTGAAAACAGGAAGTGAACCTTCCCTCGTTGTAGCTAGCTTGAAACTGCCGTTTTGACAGGAAATGACGATCGGCGACGTCACGTTACGTTGCATCTTGGGTAGTTTGAGTATGAGTAGTAACCTCATGATGCATACCCAACATTTCGGAGAATCTAGTATGCATCCGGGAACTTAAAAAAAGTTAAAGTTAGTATGAGTAGTAGGAGAAGTATGTGGTTTCGAACACAGCCGATGTTTAAAATGTTTTACCCAGAAACCTCCGGAGTAGCAGGTTGAATTAAAATGCGACTCCTGGGCTCGACAGCCTGGGAGCTGATTGGGAGACTGGAAACCAATGTACATGTTGTTACATACTAATTGCATATGCTTGCATTCATGACGATATGTGACAGTTAAAACAAGTGCAGTGCAGGAAGGGAAGTCGTCTTTTCCACCAGAGCGACTTTGCTTCTTATAGCATGAAATGTGCATTTTAATAAAACATATATTATACTTGATACATATATTATAAGAGCTGTTTATTTATGTGAAAATATATGTGTGTATATTACTTCAGGCCAAGGCTTATTTTATTATTATTACTATTACTTCGCCCTAAACTGTATCAGCTTGAGGCGACGGACCAAACCGACACTAATTCGCAAAGTTTATCCTCAATTCCACCATTACACGAATCATCAGATCAAGCAGAGCGTCCATCACATTTAAATGACAGTCCCCATTCCAGTTTAGCATTAAAAGCATGTTACCCACTCCTCATGGATGTGATGCTGCTAAAAGAAATCATCTACACTGCAACGAATTGCTGTATATTTACGGTGGATTTACAACAGTATCCGACTGTATTTTACAATAATTGTAAAATACTGTTGAATATTCATCCCTCACATGTAAATTAACAGTTAAATCAGTCATTTAACAATACCAGTTGCTAACTGTACTTTAACAGCATAAAACAGTATTTGTTATGAATTGCTGTCCAAATCCAAAATACATTATTATACTGTTAAATAAATTACGGTAGATGCGCTGTAAAATTACTAAAACACAGTTATCCTGCCGTCATATACTGTAATCCAAAAAACCGGTAATATACTGTTAAAATAAAGAACAGTAGCTGCACTGTAAAATACTGGCATCCCTGCTGCCAGTATTTTACATTGAATTTCTTTACAGTGTAGTGTAGCAGAAATTAGTAGGTTTTTTTAAATTCCTCTGTTGTCACCCTCATGGAAAATGAGGAGGAACTCTGCGAATGTGTGAGAACAAACATTCCAACGCCGCTGCTTCATTGTAATATTAGAGATTGGATTAAAACTGTGGATCGGATTTGAATGACAACCCAAAGTCCACCCAATGCAGTCTCACTCCAGCATATGTAATATACCCGCAGTCTCACAACAGAAGATCAAATATATGGGCTCAAAAATGCGTGGACAACAAGCAGAGGAAGAACTGAGCCGAGTTTGGCTGTGCGGCAACAGTGTTAGGGAGGATGGTAGAAGGACACGGATGCGGACTTCAGAAATAAAAGCAAAACTTGATTTATTTTCAAAAAAAGGTTTCAACAAAAAGCGCAGTGAGTCGGATACCAAAAACTAAACTGTCAAAAATAAAACATGACTGGGGTTAAACTGGCTATGGCTATGGCTATGGCTATGGCCATGGCTTGGAATAAACAAGAAATGTGCTTAACTTTGGCGTGACGAGTGACAAGTGAGGATCTGGCAAAGAACATGAATAAACCAGGAGACTAAATACTATGGAGGGTGATTGGTGAGTGAATACAGCTGATGGGGAAAACACAGGTGAAGGAAGTGAAGCTGATGGCAGGGCAGGAGAAAGACTGAGGGAAAAGGTGGCATAGCATGGCAAAACTAAAAACAAGACCTGAACCTAAAACTTAAAGGGATAGTTCGCCTCTTTTGACATGAAGCTGTATGACATACCATATCAGCAACATCATTTATGAACATCTTCTTCGCTTGGTACTATTTTCTCTCCCTTCGTATCACTGCCTGCTGTGTAAACCGTGCAGACTGAAGCGCAGACCGAGCAGCAAACACCGTAACAGGCGCGGCTATCGCTAGGTAGCTGTACGCATTGATATGAAGGGAGGCAAAACGATTTTGTGTAAACTAAGACATGAAAAACTAAAACATGGCACAACTAAAAACTTAAACAGAAACTAAAAACGTGGCAAAAAAGCCACAGACATGACAAACAGTCTGGAGAACCCAGAATGAGCCATATCCAACCTCAGGAACGTCTCCCTTTGCAAACTTTTGTCCTGGACCATGAGCAGACAGTGCTAAGTATGCGCGTAAAGATGTTGACATCATGCAGCTGCTTCACCATTTCGGTTAATAGAGTGTAAATGCACACCACGAAGGGATGACACCCTGCCATCTACTTTTACTTGAAAACATGTTTAATAACCATACTTGGAAAAACTGTTAGGGCAAATGTACGCTTTACTCTGTAAAGTAAATGCTGCATACACACATATATATACACATTGGAAAAAATCAAAGTCTTACCAAGTATATTTGTCTCATTTCTAGTCAAAATATCTCATTACACTTAATATAAGACACAACTGCCTAACAAGTACTATTTCAGCCAGATGTAGAAAACATCTTGTTTTGAGTCATATTTCACATGAAACAAGCTTTTTTTTTTTTTATTTGAAGAGGTTTTTAAGCTAATTTCAAGATCACTTTTATCTCAAAAGTCCTAAATATCACATCTTATTTCAAGAAATCTTGACAAGCCGATTTTCACTAGTTCCATTGGCAGATTTTTTTGCTTATTTCAAGCAAAAACGTCTTGTATTTGTTGTTTTTTTAACTTATTTTTGGAGGGGCATTTTTTCCAGTGTATGTATATATACATATACTCTATGTTTCTCTGAGCTGCTTAATGTCAATTTTCTTCTAGGATAGAGTGCAACACATGGCTCTCCAGCCCTCCATAACTGGGGGGAAGAAAACACCTTGACAGAAGGAGCCAATTCAGCAGATCTTAAGGTGTGGCTTCATGCCATCAGACCTCTGGAGCTGGTTCAGAAAGCTGCAGCTCGTCTGGTGTTCAACCTCCCCTTCTCCGCTCTACACCGGCTCCCTGTAGCTGCAGCACCCAGTTTCAGACTCTGGTGCTGGCCTACAGGGCAGTGGAAGGAACAGCTCCTTCATACCTCCAGGCTGTGGTCAAGCCCTACACCCCCGCCCGACCACCTCGCTCTGCAGCCTCCAGGCGGCCGGCTGCCCCGTCAAGGGCCGTGTATACTCTCGCAGCAGTGTGTCGCAGTGAGCTTGTCGCAGGTATGACGCAGTTATTTTTGATTTATGCCCAATTTTGAAGCGCGGTCTGCGATATGTTAATCCCACGCCACAACGCAAGAGGAACAATCACGAACAAGCTAGGATTGTGGGTGTTACGGTTACGGAGGTCATTCAACAACAATGGCTACTGGACGAATGCGCACTTTGATTGAGACGCAGCTGATCGATCTAGAAATAGAAGAAATATTGCTACTACTGGAGCTGGCAGAGAGGCGAAAGTAGCGTCACGGTTAGCACGGTTAGCGTCATCATTAGCCGGTTAGCAAACCGGAAATACGCATAGTGTAGAGCGGATGTAGAGTTGACCAATCAGAGGTCTTCTTTCTCTCCTCCCTGCGACGATATCTGCGGCACTGTCTGCGGTGAGTTACAATTTTGGGGAGGTGCACCAGAGTGTCTGCGGAAGGGGGGGGGGGGGGGGGGGGGGGCATGTCTGCGTTAACTGCGACACACACGCAGACGACCTGGTTTCCGACCATAAACAGGCCTTCACTCAGCGGTCCTTGCACACCATCCACACGGTCACGGCTTTTCTCTGTTCTGGCACCCCGATGGTGGAACGATCTCCGACTGATGTCAGGACAGCTGAGTCGCTGCCCATCTTTGGCCGCAGGCTGAAACCCATCTCTTCAGGAAACACTACCCAGATCCGCCCTCTTAGGACATCACCTGTTTCGTCCTAGTTCCTTACGCACTTATTTGTTTCCTAAATTGTCTTTGTTTTCTAAATTGTCTTCCCATTTGTCTAGGTATCTAACTTACCACACTTACTCTTGCACCAGTTATGCTCCTAGCTGTTTGGTTTTGGAAGGAAATGCACTTATGATTTCTTGTGACCTGAAGTTCTTTTGCCTACCGATGTGGAACACACTTATTGTAAGTCGCTTTGGATAAAAGCGTCTGCAGAATGACCAGTGGCGGTTGGTCAATAGAGGGCGCTAGAGCGCCGCCCCTCCCATGAATCAACCATAACAAATATGAAATTAATTATACATTTTTACATTGCGTTTTTACTCGTGCAGTGGTGTGATAAACTCTGCTGTAGGCTACATGCCACAGCAGGCAACCATTAAATGCTTTCGACTTTAAGATAGGCTTTCTATTTGCTATTGGATATAAAGCCCTCCTCCAGGTGGTCGCCGGTAACACTGGAGTCTATGAGAGCTAGCAAACTTTTTTACCGCGAACCAGCAGAGGCAGCTTTTCATTGGCGCATGAAAAATTTATTCTAGTTCGCATCTCTGTGCGCCCAGACCAATGGCAGAGTTTTCCATATTTTTAATCTTAACGTTATTGGACAATTCATCGAATCAATCACGTCCATCAAGCAAGCATCCGAGGAAGCGCCGGGCTCTCGGGGAAGAAGACCACAGACAGTAGGATTGCTGCAGAGGTGAGTCTCTGTTGTAGAAATTAGTTGTTGTCCATTTTTCAGTGCAGTCAAGTCAAGTCAGCTTTATTTATATAGCACATTTAAAACGTCGAAAAAACATGGAATTGATCCAGTCTTCTATATTAGTCCTCAAAATCAAAATTAGACACACCTACCTTTTAATGTGGTCTTTGTTTTTCCTGAATATTTGTACATTTTGCAATAGAATAGGAAATTCAGAACCATCATCCCTCCCTACTATTATGTTGTGGTTATGGTATAACATATGGTCTATTTTCATTAAAGTAGCCTACTTTCTGAATCTATTCTGCCCCAAAACTCTTCATTTTTGATCAACCCAATGTCTGTCTCTAACTGTATTGATAGTTTAACAATTATCTAGTTGACTGGTGTTTAGATGGTGTAACATGTGGTCTATTCTAATTACAGTAGCCTATATTTCTTTATCTATTCTGTCCCAAAACTCTTTATTTAAGGTCAACAATATCCAAAGTATCTCTCTAATTGTATTAATACTTGAACAATGGTCTAGTTTAGGTGGTTTTTAGAATTTGTGTGTTGTGTTCTGATTGTGAGGTGCTATTTGACCCGTCACGCGCAACTGCGCCCCCCCAACAAATTGAATCACCAGCCGCCACTGAGAATGACCGTGATGTAATGTAACTCATCCCGACTCGTGTCTAAAGTTGGGCTTTGTTGCAGCTGTGGTGCATCTTCTCCATAGGTAAAAGTGATCATTTGTCAGTGAGGAGTGTGTAAAAGCAGAGCTGAACAGTTATGTGTGTCTTGGTGAGGATGTGAAACAGGATATGGACGTTGCCCTCATCAAAATGAAGCCAGCTGTGAGTGCCCTGCTGTTTCCCCTCGGTTCCCTGAGGGCTTCGGACTAAATTCAGCCAAGTGTTTGCCTGGCAGGCCCCATCACAGTAGCATCAAACTGTGATAATCTTGTTCCCAAAGCAGGCCAGAGAGTCCATGGAGAAAGTCATCAAGGACTTTTGCCCACCACAATTACACTCTTTTCTATAACAAGGTCAATTTGTCCCGTGAATTCCTCTGAGGCTGGTGTATTTTTCTGTGAATTTGTTAGAGCAGTTCTGAATAAAACATGCCACTTCTCAGACAAGCTCTCACACACACCGCCCTGCTTTGTATGGTGGAAGGGACTCCGTCTCCAACCACTTCAGTCTCACTCCTCTCAGCATAAAGTGCATCATTACCGTCTGTATTTCTGATCCAAATGCTAGAGTAAACCACAGGCTCTACCGGTGGAAGAGTCGGTTGTTTGGTCACCAGAAAGTGGCAGCAGCTGCACAGAGCTTTTATCTCTCTGTGAGACATTCCTCTAAGAAGCGGATCCTAAACTTCGCTCACGCTGACATCAGTTCATGTGAGACTTTCACTCCACCTTATATATTAACAGCCCCTGCCTGGAATAAGAAGAGGCGGGCCGAGACGAGCTCGTTTCGTTTAGTTTTCTTCACTCTCGCTAAACTTAAAGGGATAGTTCGCCTCTTTTGACATGAAGCTGTATGACATCCCGTATTAACAATATCATTTATGAACATCTTCTTCCCCCTGCTGCGTCCTGTGAGCAGAGTTCCAGCCTCGTTTTGGTGTTGATGAAGGTAGTCCGGCTAGTTGGCTGGGGTTTAAAAAATAAAGCGTTTTGCTTCTCAAAACAATATGCGTTCAAAAGAGTAATACATTTGCATCACAAAATCGTTCTCCAGGAAAAAGTCAGACCTCACAATCTGTTGGCCCTATTTTCTCTCCTTCGTATCACTGCCTGCTGTGTAGACCGTGCAGACCGAAGTGCAGACCGAGCAGTAAACACCGTAACAGGTGCAGCTATCGGCAGGCGGACTGGGGAGAAAAATTGGCCTCGAAAACCATCGGTAAATTAACTCGTTATCTCAAAAAAAACAATCAGAAAAAAGTTTATACGTACCACGTTTGCTCTGGGCTTCCATAGTTTTGAGAAGCAAAACGCTTTATTTTTGTGACCCCAGCAAACTAGCCGGGACTACTTTCGTCAACGCCAAAACGAGGCTGGAACTCGGCTCACAGGACGCAGCAGGGGGTAAGAACATGTTCATAAATGAAATTGCTAATATGGGATGTCATACAGCTTCATGTCAAAAGAGGCGAACTATCCCTTTATAATCACATGTATCCGTGACTTTATAAGAAGCAACGTTTCTAATAATTTGGTGGAATATAACCCGTCACTGGGTCATATATAAGGAGTGAGTGTGCATGGCTGTTTGTCCCTGTGATGGACGGTGACCTGCACAGGATGCCCCCCCCCCCCTAATATGAGATATCCTTCCTGTCGCCCTTTCTGTTGAACAGTTATTGAACCGTTGTGGTTTCAGTGCTGCAAACCCGCATCACAGCTTAGAGCGAGTGTGGTCGAATTCTCATCGCAGCATGTTTGCCTTTTCCTGAGTCCTTCAGTACTTCTCCTACTGTCTTTCCTTAACACCCATGTGGTTTTCCATCAAGGTCAAGGAAAAGACAATAGGAAAAGACAATAGGAGGTTATTTTTTTTACTATTTGACCGGAGCCAATGCTTTGAACCTTTTTTCTACCATGTTAGCACAGTTAGGACACAGGCGGTGACGTTGATTTGTACCCAGATGCTGCACCACCAGCTGGCATCGACAAAGGAAAAAAGTAACTGACGAGATTATAATACTTGGAGAAATATGGGAACAATGTACTGGTTCCCATCTCCCATCCTTACTGTATCCTTGCTCCACAGCTGAATCCCCCCCGTGAGCGTTACCATGGGACCTCGCTGCATGGTCGCTGCTGCTGCTGCATGTTCGTGTCGTGGGCTGTGTTCGAAACCGCATACTACATCCTTCCATACTGCATACTCATCGATCAGACAGTATGCAGAGCGTTTACCCACAATGCATCTCGCTCCTGCCCGAGCCTAAATCAGCCGGCCTGAAGCTGATTTCACTTAAGCTCTAAACTCTGTAAACTTTAGCAACATTTGAAACATTTTCAGACGAGAAAGTAGTCGTTTAGATCCCCAACGTGTTGAAAACCTGACTAAATACCGGCTATATACAATTTTGTTCCCACGAATTCGGCGCTACTAAAGCTAGCCGCAGTGAGCAACGCACTTCCGGTTATTTTCACAAAATAAAATACCCGTTGCCTTTTATCATAGGGAAAGCCATTACGATACAATTGGTGCTTTTGTTTTGAAAACAGGAAGTGAACCTACCCTCGTTGTAGCTAGCTTGAAACTGCCGTTTTGACAGGAAATGACGATCGGCGACGTCACGTTACGTTGCATCTTGGGTAGTTTGAGTATGAGTAGTAACCTCATGATGCAAACCCAACATTTCGGAGAATCTAGTATGCATTCGGGAAAAAAGTCAGTATGAGTAGTATGAGTAGTAGGAGTAGTATGCGGTTTCGAACACAGCCAAAGTGTCATCCTGTTTGAAGGAATAATGCCAGACTATGTGATTTATGCTATGTATGCTAAGAGGGTTCCAGGTTTGAGCCCCAGCTGCATGAACCCATGCATATACGGGGAGAAAAACATGCACGTTAGGTTGATTGGTGACTCTGAATTGACCCGAGGAGTGAGTGCTCGTTTGTCTTGGCCCTGTGATGGACGGGCGACTTGTCCAGGGTGCATCCCACCTCTCGCCCGAGGACAGCCGGGATCCACAACTGACACAGCAGCAGAATCAATGAAGACCACAGTCTTTGCTGTCAGTCTGTGTTTAACAGAACGGGGATTTAACAGGCTTAAATACACTGAAAGTGGCAGCAGGTCCTGCAGACAGAGTACACCTGTTTCTTGCTGACTTCCACAACAGAGAGCTCAGCAATAAATACGAAGCCATGTTCGTCACAATCTCCAGGAATTAAGTTTTTGATCTCATCCAATCACCTGGTAAGTCCTTTATTTGCCCATGGGAAATCCAGAAAAAAATGCAGCTTATACCATCATAAATCAACATCTTATTCACTTTTTCCAGATGATTTTTATAGGCCTGGGCGAGTTAACTCGTTATTATCGTGTTAACTTGCTCATTATTTAACGACGATAAATATTTTATCGTGCATTAACGCAGGTTTTATTATTGTAAAAGTCTGTTGAATGCATCACATTCACACAGTTACAGCAAACACCACGAAGCATGGAGTAATAAAATAAAGATAAACTAGCAGGTAACATCACCGCTACAGGTGCTCCTAGGTCTCTGTGTGAAGCTCACGGAGCTAACCAGCGCTACTTCCTGTTTTACTGGTTTAAACATAAAAGCACGTATTTCAAAATAAATGTTAAAAAAAAACTCCTGCATTTACAGCCAATTTGAATTGTCTTCTCAGCGTAGTAGTTCCAGTCTAAAACATCACTTAAAGGCAAAACACACAACTGATAGCAGCAAGTCATTCAAGGAAACAGACAGTGGAGCGAGGCTTCTACATAAAAACTCCAGAAAGATGCTGATGTTAAAAGTGTGTTTGCACAACAAATGTTATGGCACTTTCATTCATATGGCAGCACATTTAAAATAAAACTAAATGCTAAAAGCTATACACTACTTTTGAATTCATTTTTGGATTCTGCGTACAAATGCGATTAATCAGGGAAATCATGTGATTAATTAGATTAAACATTTTAATCGTTGCCCAGCCCTAGATTTTTTACAAGATTGGAGAATCTGTAGACTTCTGTGATGTTGCCACTGACTGTATTTATCAGAGCTGGACACGCTGCTCTAAAACACCCATTGCTGTTCACCACAGAGGTTTAAGGAGAAAGTGTGTTTTGGGCTACAGGAGAATCCTTTGCTGCAGAATCATGAGCAGCCTCAGGGCCGAATTGACCACTGCAGTCGCCCTGTGTTCAGATCTCCTAATAAATAAACACGTGCTGTACCAGCAGACGCCCACAGCTTCGGTGTTTTAGGCTTTTCCCCA
Organism: Odontesthes bonariensis; assembly: GCF_027942865.1. Taxonomy (NCBI): domain Eukaryota; kingdom Metazoa; phylum Chordata; class Actinopteri; order Atheriniformes; family Atherinopsidae; genus Odontesthes; species Odontesthes bonariensis. The sequence goes on from NC_134511.1 coordinate 5,841,107, forward strand.
AATTTTACAAAGCCATAAATCTCTGTCTCATCTCCTAAAGGAATTTTTTTTTAAAGTCTTGTGGTTTGTTCAGATGATTTTTGTCCTGATACATAAAATCTTAGATTTGAAAGATGGTGGGATTTCTGTACTTCATATAGGGCTGTATGTGCTGTACAAAATATGATACTGCCTTATGTTTGTCAGGTAAAGGGCTGTATGTTGACAGTCCTGTACAGGAAAAAGGAGAATTTATACCTAAAGAGTGACAATTTTAGCAAGAATGGGACATTCATTTAAAATTTGATTGAATATAATTTCTCTTTTTGGGGATTTATGAAGTGTTAAATTCAGTTCTACTAAATTAAATGGAAACGCCGGAAGAAATAAGTTAAAAAACCCTGGGAAGATGAGTGTAAATAAAATTAAAGAGACTTAAACTGTGCATAAATCATCTTTGGATAAACTTTACTTGAGTGCAGACAGAGACATTTGAGGGACGGGAATGAGCAGCACAACTAAATGAAGCCAGTGTGGACATGACGCCCTTTACAGGCAGCTGGTTAAACGGCGTTTTATCTGAAAAATTCATTTCAGAGATTTCTGCTTCCACCACAATTTAACACTGATGAACAGAATTCCATTAGTGCTGCTCACATATTGAAGAAAGTCATTTCTGCACCTGCTTGTATTTCCTTAAGTGTGTTCTGATTACTCTGGATAATTTCCAGCCATCACTTTGAAGTGCTTTAAAAGCTGTTGTTCTTGGGACTCGCTCACAGTAATGACAGCCCCGGACATTTTTCTATTCTTTTTCACAGCTTCCTCTCGGGCGTCTTTCAAATCAAGATTCACCAAAATTCTCTAAAGTGGAACTCTCCTCCTAAACCATTTTTTAATGGATGAGGTGCTTTTGTTTGACTCAGTTTGACAATAAGGTGCCACTGTGCACAAGAACAGCTGCAAAGTTCCATTTCGGGCAAAATAAAAATGATAAATGCAGTCGTGTCAGTTTGAAAATGTAAAAGTAAAGAAGCTGAAGACATCGTTGAGGCAAAGCTGTGCTACTTATTTAACTTTTCTTTCATTTGGGATCACATTCAAACCAACATAACTCAGACTCATATTCATAGTTTATTATTTGTCCCTTTCTGTGATTTTATTTTTAATTTTTTCTACCTCCGTTTTTTATTTATTTTGTATTTTATTTAGGGCTGGGCGAGTTAACTCATTATTATCACGTTAACTCGTTAATTATTTAACGCCGATAAATATTTTATCGCGCATTAACACAGTTTTTATTTTCTAATTTTTTTTAACATTTTTAAAAAAGGAAAGTCCTTTTTTTTGGGCTTTTGTGCCTTTAATGGATAGGAAAGTTCACAGAAACAGGAAGCAGGGGGCAGAGAGAGGGGGAAAGACATGCAGCACAGGGCTGTCCTATGCGAGACTCGAACCGGGGCCAGCTGCAGCGAGGACTATAGCCTCTGTACATGGGGCGCCTGCTCAACCCACTACGGCACGGACCACCCCTGTTTTATTATTTATTTTATTATTGTAAAAGTTTGTTGCTCACAGGCTTTTATTTTGTAAAAGTCTGCTGCTGTCTGCTGTGGAACCGGAAAAGAAAGTAATCGGCGGATCCACCAAACATGGAGAAGGGTACGGAACTTTTACTCGGCCATTTTCATTTTAAAGTTCTTCCAGACGGCGGAGTCGACAGAACCAAAGTCATCTGTAAACACTGCCAAGTTGAATTGTCTTCTCAGCGTAGTAGTTCCAGTCTAAAATATCACTTAAAGGCAAAACACACAACTGATAGCAGCAAGTCATTCAAGGAAACAGACAGTGGAGCGAGGCTTCTACATAAAAACTACAGAAAGATGCTGATGTTAAAAGTGTGTTTGCACAACAAATGTTATGGCCCTTTCATTCATATGGCAGCACATTTAAAATAAAGCTAAATGCTAAAAGCTATACACTACTTTTGAATTCATTTTTGGATTTTGCATACAAATGCGATTAATTGTGATTAATCAGGGAAATCATGTGATTAATTAAATAAAATATTTTAATCGTTGCCCAGCCCTACTTTTATTGTATATGACGACTTAGATTCCCTTCTGGGATGGATAAACTCATCCATCCATCTATCTGTGAGCAGAGCTTTTCAAAAGCAGGAAGAACCGCAGGGACAAGTGTGTGTGAGATCTCTGCAGGTTCTTCTGTACGACCCGTCCAAATCAAAGAAGGTACAACTATTATGGTCACAGAAATGCGAATTATTCCACCAGCAGGAGTGTCACACTGACATTTTCCCTGCAGTGACGTGTGCTGCTTTGGAATAAAACTGCACTCGTGACAGCTGGCCTAAACTGCCAGTAAAAATGGTAATGGCACTTTGACTCAACAACTGGATGTCAGGGGTACATTTGTTTTTGATTTGCATTCACAAAGTGTGGGGGGAAATGAAAGTAAAAAATGAAAAACCATATCTGTCAGCCAGTCCTGCATCTTCGCTTTCAATCTGTTTCTAGTTTGTTTTTGTTTTTCTCTGCCTCCTTTCCCACGAGCCGGCACTTCTTGTCCTCCGCCTTCATCACCTCGTAATGAGTGAAGCACGATAAAAAAAACTACGGTAATCATGTCTGACCTGACGGAGTTTAAAGCCAAGTGACTCACCAGCTGTTTCTGGTCTGATCCGGCAAAAAAATAAACTCATATGACTGATCAGCATTGTAATGATAAGTTAATGAGTTGCAGTTCTACCCCCTGTCACCAGATGGCTGCTGATATGATATACCCCCGGATGTGTGTCTGTGTGTTGGTCATCAGTAGAGGAATAATGAACATATCACGTTGTACCTGTATCCTCGCTAGTTAATAAATAAGTTTACCGACGAACCCAAGTTTCTTCAATAATAATAGAAACATTACAAGCATCTCTCCAGATATGATGTAATATCATAAATATTTTCAGAAATTCAAATCATTCAAACAGATCCTAGTAGAAGTGAGTGAAACGCTAAATATTGGGTCTTTTAGCGTTCTGAGAAACACAAAAATATTCATTGTATTGAGGTGGAAAATATCTCAGATACAGGTACATTAAAGGTGTGTAGATAGCTTTTTTCACCAGGAAATTTGTTAAGAATATGATTCGTAATCAGGCTGAAAGAACCACAAAAATGAATTTGTTTGAATATGATTTAGATAAAAATATCTAAACGCAGAATCTTTTCTACTTTTTCATTTAGGACCAGTGAACAAAGACAAAGGCTCCTCAGAGAGACTGACCCTGTGGATTGTCCTGATGAAAGCATCTTGATTCAGGAATGGTCTGTGGATGAGTCATTTGTATCTGTTAGTATCCAGCTGAGTGTGTCAGCATAACAAAAATAAATAAATCACATATTTAAGTTGCAGAGAACCTTTTGGAGACTTTAGGAAACAGGAAACTTAGAGAGGAAGTGAGACGTTCACGCTGTAAATACGCTAAATCCTTATAACGATATCAGTATTTGTGATATTTTGAACAAATGGAGCTGAATACTTGTTCAGTGCGAACATATTGATGTATGTGCGTTGGCGTGTTTCTGACCTTATCTGTGCTTGTGCTGAAGTTGGTCAATCTCTTGTGTAAATATATGTAATAAAAGCTCGACAAACACACGGATGAGAACAATCTTTACGCAGTTCTATTGGTTTATTTTTGCATTTAGCGTAACAAGCTTTAGCTTACCCTGTTGGAAAAGGACCTAAAAACTCAGTCCTCCAGCTGAAATGACAAAAGAGTGTCACGTTCATGGGGTTTTCCCCATGTTTTTAGTTTCATTGTTTTATCATGTGTTAGTTTTTAAGGCCATGTTTAGTTTTAGTTTCGCCATTATTTTTCCCTCACTTCCCATGTTCAGTTCATTAGTTTCACTCACGTCACCTGTATTCATCGTCCCCAGCTGCACTCATTTATCAATCACTCCCGGTTCAGTATTTAGTTTAAAACAGTTTATAACTAGTTTATAACAGTTTTGCATACTGCATACTGCATACTCATCGATCAGACAGTATGCAGAGCGTTTACCCACAATGCATTTCGCTTCTGCCCGAGCCGAAATCAGCCGGCCTGAAGCTGATTTCCCTTAAGCTCTAAACTCTGTAAACTTTAGCAACATTTGAAACATTTTCAGGTGAGAAAGTAGTCGTTTAGATCCCCAACGTGTTGAAAACCTGACAAAATACCGGCTATTTACAATTTTGTTCCCACGAATTCGGCGCTACTAAAGCTAGCCGCAGTGAGCAACGCACTTCCGGTTATTTTCACAAAATAAAATACCCGTTGCCTTTTATCATAGGGAAAGCCATTACGATACAATTGGTGCTTTTGTTTTGAAAACAGGAAGTGAACCTACCCTCGTTGTAGCTAGCTTGAAACTGCCGTTTTGACAGGAAATGACGATCGGCGACGTCACGTTACGTTGCATCTTGGGTAGTTTGAGTATGAGTAGTAACCTCATGATGCATACCCAACATTTCGGAGAATCTAGTATGCATCCGGGAACTTCTCGCTTACTCAAACTCGCATACTAACTCAAAAAGTTAGTATGAGTAGTAGGAGAAGTATGCGGTTTCGAACACAGCCCAAGTCTTTTGTTTTTGTCACGTTCATGCTCATGTTTTGTTTCCCTAGTTAAGTGACGTCATCCGGCTAAGCCGCGCCATTGTTTTGACTTTTGTTGTTTTATAAATAAACCAAGTTTGCTTTTACACCTCTGGAGTCCGCATCCGTGTCCTGCCAACCCCAAACCTGACAAGAAGACTGTTTGTTCACGCTAGATACGATCCAAAATACTGCTTCTTTCCTACCACCCCTACAAGAGGGTGCGATCATTCGAGAACAAACATCTGTTCTCAGGTTTTCTTTTCCAATAACACAACAACACTTTCCGTCACTTCCTAGCTGAGTTTCAGCTGTAACAGAATAGAATAGAAAAATACTTTATTCAAAGGGGGAAATTCAAATTAGTCAAGTAGCTCAAAATATTATTAATATTTACAACAACAATAATAATACCAATTCTAATAAAAATACTACTACTAACTAATAATAATAATAACAATAATAATAAATGACTAAATAAATACAAATAAAAAATTTTAATTTAAAGTTTAAAATTTAAAAAAATAAAAACTTGGTTAGATTTAGAAATCCAAGCTCCTCGGTCAGTGTTAGTAAAGGATTGTGGTTTGGACCAAACCACTTTTACTCCTAACGAGCAGCTGCTCTCACGTCCACAGTTACCCTAACCCTCCCATGCTCACTGTGAAAATATCATCCACCTCAACTTCCTCTTATTGCTTATCGATTCTTCCTTTTATTTCTAAAATTCTTAAAAATCTCATCCTTCTAAAAACCTGAGTCAGTTGAATAGAGACGTTACATCACACACTGAATGACTAAAGGAACACGAGGAGCTCAATCAATCCAATCTTGCAGCTCAAGTCGATCTGGTTAGAGACAACAACGTCGCTCATTGATGTTCCATCCAGAGCCAATTAAATCTAATCGAGAGAATTCAAAGAACACATGATACCAGATACTTTGTGCTTCTTCATAAGGAATGTGAATTGTGATCAATACGTTATGAGTCAGAGGAAATCAGATGTTCTGGGGGAACATGAACAACTTTATTTTCAGTTGAAAATCATTGTTTTTTATTCTTTTTTATGCTGTTTTTGTTCCGATTTCAGGAGAAATATGTCGGTGCAAAAAGGAGGCATTTTCAAATCAAATTAGTAAATTCCACACAGCGTTCCAGAGAACGAGTCTTTTGTGGCTCGAACACGAAGCCGACAAAGCAAATAAATAAAACAGTTCAGCGGATTAAAGTTAAGAATGTAAACCTAACTGAGAGGGAGCTGCGGTTAAGTGGATCAATATTACATACAGTATCTCACAAAGCCCGGATACACAAGAAGATTTGTGTTTTCTAATGGGAATCAGCTGCTGTGCGTCTCTGAGCTGCTGTGGGACAAACGTGCAAAGCTGGGTGTGGATTAAAGAAGAAAGATTAAAGGGGGGGGGGACTGGAACATGGAAAAGCTACATTTCACAGGACTGTGAGAGAATATAAAATGGAAAACTGTTTAGAAAATATGTGAGTTCATGGAAATCTGCTCTGCTGAAGGCATACAGAGAGGAGCCGACGCACTTTTGGATGCGTCTGTTTTCTCCTTCGTCTCTTTATTATGACTAAATGTTAAGAGCGAATAAACCTTGAGCTCAGACAAAGCAGAGAAATTAAACAAAGGAAGGTGAAGATTTGAAGATTTAATGATTTAACTTCAGACTTAAGCCTTGGCGCAGGAAGTCGATGAAGATTACGATTTGATTTTAGCACAAGACATTCGAACGGAAGAAGAGTCAAAGCAGGTCAAGGCTCCACACAGCACAGCTCCTCCTAAAGGAAAAGATAATGAACAATCTGAAAGTATCATTTAAGTTAAAACTGAGAAACACCAAATCACTGTTTCCTCCAGTGTTGTCCAGTGTAAGTGCAGAACATGTGGAAAAACGTCCCCAAAAGAGTGAACTTACTCCCTTACATTTACCTGAGTAAGTTTTTGAAAACATTATACTTCTAGGAGTAGTTTTAAATCTCTATACTTTTTACTTTTACTTGAGTAGATGTGTGCAGCAGAAACTGTCCTCTTACTCCGCTACATTAGGCTACAATGAGCTGGTTACTTTTCTTCTTACCTCTTTGGTATTCTACGCCTCATTATTTTTACCCCCCCGCGTACGCCTCATTTTAATGTTTTATTCTGACAGAGAGAGAGACTTCCGCCAAAGGCTCTACCACCTGACTGTGTTCCACCAATCAGACGCAGCCGTGCAGTCTGGTCACGTGACCATACTCAGTCTCAGCGGCGGGGCGGGTTAGCTTTAGCATTAGCAGTCGTAGCAAACAAACAAAGAAACAGATGAAAAATGTCAGAACCAACGGTGGGAAATGAAGACGCAGACGAGGCCTCATACTGAAAGCATGTTTACCTTACAAAGAGTGAGAAACAGCAGCTACATTATGTGTCTTCTGTGTCAACCAAAACAAACGCACATTTCAGCAGAAACTCAACATCTAACTTGAGGAAACATGTAGCGCTAAGTTTCCTAAACTCGTTTTTTCCCCCCATGGATAGGTGAATGTTTGTTTTTTAGGTTACATATGGGTTACATATGTTTTAAACATTTCCTAAGGCTCTTTTATTTTTATTAGAGTGCTTAAATTTACCTGGATTATTTTACTTTAAGCTATTTTGTAATTAATTAATTCATTTTAATTTATTTTATTAATTGGATGAACTCTAATTTGCCTAAAGATGATTATTTAGTATTTTTGTCTGTCTGATTGAATGCTTGTGTTAACAAATAAATCAGACGTTACTCAACAGTTTTTTCACCAAGCACTTTTTTACTCTTACTCAACGACTACTTTTTACTTTTACTTGAGTAATATTATTCTGAAGTAACAGTACTTTTACTTGAGTACAATTTTTGGCTACTCTACAAATCTCTGGTTATTTCATACAAGCATTCGTTGCATGAACATATTGTCCAGAAAGCGTTGTTTAATTGTTCAAAGTTTGGTCACAGACACTGATGAGCTTAAATCTGCAACACATGCAGAAATCAACCACAGAAAGGAGAGCGTGTAACGGGTTAACACCAACAGCGTTAAAGATGTGGACTCCTTTAGTTTCCTGGTGAAGTTTGGTGCACACACTGAGTTCGATCTCATATTTTCTTCTGTATGTCGACATTAGAAAACATTACACAAACCCACGCAGACAAGGAAACGACGACTTAAACTAATACTAATACTAAATACTAAACTAACTAAACTAATACTAATACTAAATACTAAACTAACTAAACTAATACTGTACATTTCAGATGCCTTATACATTTTTTTATTTTTTATTATTATTTTACATTTATTTTATATTTTTTATTCATATTTAATTTTAATTCTCTTTTTATTGGTAGCAGGACACGGAAACATTTCACTGCACATTGTACTGTGTATGATTGTGTATGTGACAAATGAAACTATCTTGAATCTTGATTTAGCCTTTGAATTTAAGCTCAATTGATCGAACCTGATCTGATGCAAGTTCACTTTTTCCAGACAATCCCAGGCAGCGTGAACATGAAATCATACAGAATAAATAAAAAATAATTAACTGGGCAACCAACTAAAAAAGCGGGTTCTTCAGGCTGTCATCTATTCTGATAAGTCCTGAATTACTTCTTGAGTGTTATTTGTTGTTGTGTTGTTCTTAATCTGATTTCTTAAGCTTCACAAAACACACACACAATAGATATCACACAATAGCAATCAGCGGCTATCATCAACATCAATGCAACTGACAGCTACTTGAATTTATTAATCAGCTGAAAGATCTGAATCTCAAAACAACCCGGCCAGGTTAGCGTGTTCTAATTAATGTTGATCTTATTTATAAAACCAAGTGGGAGATGATGAGCTGCTACAAGAGTTTTGGACATTAAATCATTTAAACTTCAGAGTACATGTGGGGTTTTTAGGTGCCAAGTGATGATTAAACAGCTACAGAAGGCGGGAAGGAAGCTCGATAAAATACATTTACCCCCCGGTGAGATGAACCCCGTCACGGTTTTGATGATTCTTCATCAGTTTCAAACAGCACATTTTTAGACCTTAGATGTTTTATATTCTTTAAGTTTCGCTTTGGCAATTTGACTATTTGAATGACAAATACTTTATTTTTGTCACTCTTTTATATTAAATTCAACAGATTAAATGACCTAAACGTTACCACTGGGAATTAAAATGGTAACTTATAGACTTGTACTGATCACAGCCTCAGTTTAAGTTCATGGTTCAATGTTTAATGTTTGATTTTCTTTTCTTTTTCTTCACCTGGAGGACAACGGATGTGTGCTGCAGGAAGTAGAAATGAGGAAACACAGGTGCATCTTCCTGATAATTCCCACATTGTACGTTGCCACGAATGCATTTAACCTTCATCTGAAAGAGCTAACAAAGTGCAGCAGGAGACTGCAGGGAAACGATTGTGAGATGTAACAGTTACAGGATGTAAAATGTTGCTTTAAAAGGATGAAGTCTCTGCTGTCCACTGAGCACTGCTGACCAGGAAGCATCCAGTGTCTGTTCTGCAGGAACAATCTGGCGCCTTTAAACCTCTCAGGTTGTTACACTTCTCATTTCTTCCACAGCCAACGATGACAGAACTCACAAACGTACCTCCTCATACATCCCAGGCCTTCGCACAAACTCTCTTTGAGTGGTCATCGGTGCTCCTTTACCATAACTTTGAAGCAATAAGCCAGACAGATTTGACAGTGTTGGATTTTTAAACATCCGTCTCAATAAAACAGGCACAAGAAAACAGCCAAAAACAAGTCAGGCACAGGCATTTCCTTTGGAAGCTTTCTGTTCTGGGAAAGCTTCATCCGAGGAACTTAGTTTTATGGCAAATTCTTTCTCCTGCAGTTGTGTTTTTTTTTTTTTTTTTTGGTGCGAAAGCAAGCCGATTGAATGATTACAGATGTGTTCTGTTAAAGTATTCGAGGTTAGCAAAATATGTAAATTGTACTGAAAAATTATAAAAGATATGTCTAGCTTCTTTACAGTTTCACTTGCACAGAAGCCATGTTTCTTCACTGCTGCTGGAAGGGTTATGAATAGGGCTGCACTGGAAAAACTCAAAGTCTTACCAAGTATATTTGTCTCATTTCTAGTCAAAATACCTAATTACACTTAATATAAGACACAACTGCCTAACAAGTGCTATTTCAGTCAGATATAGGGACTTGTTTGAAGACAATACATCTGGAATATCTTGTTAAATGAAAAAGTCTTGAAAACAAATTGTTTTGAGTCGGATTTCATATGAAACAAGCTTTTTTTTGACATTTGAAGAGGTTTTTAAGCTAATTTCAAGATCACTTTTATCTCAAAAGTCCTAAATATCACATCTTATTTCAAGAAGTCTTGACAAGCCGATTTTCACTAGTTCCATTGGCAGATTTATTTTGCTTATTTCAAGCAAAAACGTCTCGTATTTGTTGTTTTTTTTTACTTATTTTTGGAGGGGCATTTTTTCCAGTGTGGGCAAGTTAACTCGTTATTATCGCGTTAACTTGTTAATTATTTAACACAAATAAATATTTTATCGCGCATTAACGCAGGTTTTATTATTGTAAAAGTCTGTTGAATGCATCACATTCACACAGTTACAGCAAACACCACGAAGCATGGAGGAATAAAATAAAGATAAACTAGCAGGTAACATCACCGCCATGCGCGTAATTTGCACGGGTGTTACGGGGGTCATGACCCCCTCAAAAATGAGATCCAGCTAATATAACCCCCCCAATATCATCAAATCATCAAAAAATATCATTAAATGATCAAATATTCTGAATGAATAACTTTTGTTTGTTTTCTTTATTTATTCATTTAATTTCAAGATAGTATCATGTTTTAAATAATCTGTAATATAACACCCCCCCCCCCCCCAAACCGACTACTTTGTATTACCCAACCCGCTTTCTCTCCCGGAAGTTTGTTTAGGCTACTATTATGCGCAGCCGCTGGTGAGTGGTGCCAGAGGGTGCCAGGGATCACTGTGTAGAACCAATGTCACTGAACTGTATCTTAAGTTGCTGTTTGCTCCAATACAGTCACACTTTTTTGGGGTTTGTTGTGCTAAGAGGTGGATTAACGAGAGTTAAATTGATGGAAAAGGGCTGTGACGGCTGCTCAGAAAGTTCTCAAAGCTAGCGCGAAAATCTCGAATGTTGTCTTGCACATACCAAGACGTTCACCTCATGTGCTCCTTATATGTGACCCTGCAAGGCGAAACCAGTCGCTTTGGTAAAATTTACAAAACTAAGTTATTGTGCTCACATGAACGGCCATAAACTAAGTTTCCAACGATATGTATATTGAGGCTATTGCTATCGCTAAGATAACTGCATCCAAAGTTGGCATGGTTCTCCTGTCAGGATAATGCTAGAAGAGGAGAAAATCACCTTTTTAAGCGGCGTTGACAACTGGAATGACTGCTAATGTGTTGAATCTTCACCGGGCTTAACAGTCAAAACATATGTTTTTTCCGTGAAAATTGTTCAACCCGCCCAGTTTTCCAGTCGTTTCAGTAATATATTGTGGTCAACTGTATCAAATGCAGCACTGAGATCTAGTAGAACTAAGACTGACATTTTTCCACCGTCTGTATTCAGACATATGTTGTTAAACTCTTTGTCAGAGCAGTCTCAGTGCTGTGGTTCTGTCTAAAACCTGACTGGAAGGTGTCATAGCAGTTATTTTGTTTTAAAAAGTAATTAAGCTGATGAAAAAACGCTTTTTCAATGATCTTACTTAAAAATGGGAGATTTGAGATAGGCTTGTAGTTGTTCATTTGTGTCTTGTCAAGATTGTCCTTTTTCAGCAGAGGTTTGATTACAGTTGTTTTTAGTGGCTCTGGAAACACACCCGACATTAAAGACAAGTTCACCATCAGTAACAGGTCTGACTCCTTTAATAATATTATTATTAATTTATAGCAATCTTAATGTGATAGTAAGTGGGCAATATGTGAAATCAGTTCAGAATAAAGGTGCAAGCTGCACTCCAGTGTGCCACCCTGTACTGTGTGATGTATCAAGAGATACATCACACATCGAGAGTTGCATTGTGCATAATACATTTGCTGCATGTAGGTGCCAATACAGTGATGAAATTGATTAATCTTTAAGTTCTTGTCAGCTGCCACTGTTGGCTAGTGCTTAAACACTGAATTTAACTACTGTGTCGTTATGGCATAAATAGTCGAGTGAACAGCTGCATTTATGTTAAGTAGCCTAAATCAGTAAAAGTATCACAATGTATTTCTAACACAGGAATGGCAAATTAGCGAGCAAGAAAATGATTAAATAAATACATAAATAAATAAATATGCCGCGAGTTTAACCCCCCCAATGGTAGACCCAAAGTTACGCCCTTGATCACCGCTACAGGTGCTCCTCGGTCTCTGTGTGAATCCAGAGAGTCTCTATTATGAGGAGAGGGAAAGCTGGCGGCTATTTCCGGGTGGTACTGCACTCTAGGGACGCCAACGAAGCAGTGCAGAGCAGGCAGAACTCTATGGTGGTACTATGAGATCCACCTTAGATGCAGCCATTGCTTTGGATAGAATTTTTTATATTTTTTCATTTTAATTTTCCTAAAGGCAGGATAAATTATCCTTTCAAACGGCACTTGGTTTGATTTTTTTTAGACTCACTAGATTTGTTTAAAATACACATTTATTGTCAGTATTGCATCCCGAGTGACGTCACGCATGTGGCATCACTTTACGGCATGGTCAGTCCTAGCGCTGAGCTAGCAGAGAGGTGTTAGCTCAAATAGTTACAGATTTCAGCACATCCCTTTTACATACTCTCTGACTAGCCTCGGTTGTTGTTAGCAGCACCAGGTTAGCACTCTGGCACAGTGGACGAGTGCCGTAAAGCGGCCGGTCGTAATCAGCCGTGCGTTCTTCAGATTCCGTTAGCTAGATGCTAGCGGAGACTGACTCGCAAATGCCAGACCTGTAAGAAAACAGAAAGCTATAACTCCCAGGTTATTGTACTTTCGATATAAATCCACATCCCTCTGTCAGAAATCACAGTAATATTTTCAGGTTTCAGCCGCTAGCGGGGACATTTTTTGAGTTATTAGCGCCAGCCCTATGGCCAATGGTCATTCTGCACTTGCTCGCCAGCGCCCCCAGACAAAATCAACTGAACTGCAGCCAAATTTTTTATAACGGGACGGCTGTCTGTAAAGGGGCTGTGGTGAAGCTCACGGAGCTAACCGGCGCTACTTCCTGTTTTACTGGTTTCAACATAAAAGCACGTATTTCAAAATAAATTTTTTAAAAACTCCTGCATTTCCAGCCAAGTTGAATTGTCTTCTCAGCGTAGTAGTTCCAGTCTAAAATATCACTTAAAGGCAAAACACACAACTGATAGCAGCAAGTCATTCAAGGAAACAGACAGTGGAGCGAGGCTTCTACATAAAAACTACAGAAAGATGCTGATGTTAAAAGTGTGTTTGCACAACAAATGTTATGGCACTTTCATTCATATGGCAGCACATTTAAAATAAAACTAAATGCTAAAAGCTATACACTACTTTTGAATTCATTTTTGGATTTTGCGTACAAATGCGATTAATCGTGATTAATCATGGAAATCATGTGATTAATTAGATTAAACTTTTTAATCGTTGCCCAGCCCTAATTTAATTTAATCTTAGGTTAATACTTTACATTTCTTTAATAACCTTACCGTGAAGTTTATGTTTTAGGCTTCAGATTATTGGAATTATTAATTTAACTTGTGTTTCTTATCCTAATGCTAACAAATTCTACACATTTGAACCCTTGATGCTCTGTAGGAGGCTTTTGGAAATTAAAAAATTAATTAATTCTTTAAAAAAAATTTAATCGTTGTCCAGCCCTTGTTATAAATTAAAGTCTGTCCATTGAATGGACTCCATTCAATCCGGCAACTTAAACCAATACGTAAAGAGTACTTACCTGAGACAACAGTTTCTTTCACTGACCATCCTCCCTGCACCCTGCAGCTTTAATTACATTCAGAATGCAGGAGTTACCCATCAGTCCAGATGAATTGAGATTGTTTGGTCCAAATGAGCCAAACTACAACCATGAAAACATTTACAATGCCACTGGTAATTCTAGCAGATGTCTCGTGAATTCTCTAAGCAGGAAATAAAACAATAAAACAACAAGTCTTTGTATGTATTCATTTTATATCTTAAGGCCTCGGTATCCGACTCCATGGTCACTAAAACTTTCGAAGTTCTGCGTCGGGATGTCGGATACGCAAGGCAGTTCACCTCCCGATCAGTAGGCGTCGCTACGTTAAACGACCCAATCTCGCCACGTTTATGGTGAAAGTGGTTGATTGATTGTTCACCTTCCGGCTCCGTTCCACTCCTCACAGTGAACGATGGCGACCGAGAGAGAAAGACTGTTGTTGGAGTTGGAGCTTGTTGATGTTGAAATGCAAATAATTTTGACCAAATGTTGACCGGCACACAGTAAACTCTTTCAAAAATGGCGGTGTTGTTGTTCTGAGAGGAAGGAGCTAAACTGGAAAAGTGATTCAGGAAATTATGTTGTTAGCCGACCAATCACAACCCTTGAGTCTCCGGCTGTGTTCGAAGCCGCATACTTCTCCTACTACTCATACTAACTTTTTGAGTTAGTATGCAAGTTTGAGTATGCGAAAAGTTCCCGGATGCATACTAGATTCGCCAAAATGTTGGGTATGCATCATGAGGTTACTACTCATACTCAAACTACCCAAGATGCACGTAACGTGACGTCGCCGATTGTCATTTCCTGTCAAAATGGCAGTTTCAAGCTAGCTACAACGAGGGTAGGTTCACTTCCTGTTTTCAAAACAAAAGCACCAATTGTATGGTAATGGCTTTCCCTATGATAAAAGGCAACGGGTATTTTATTTTGTGAAAATAACCGGAAGTGCGTTGCTCACTGCGGCTAGCTTTAGTAGCGCCGAATTCGTGGGAACAAAATTGTAAATAACCGGTATTTTGTCAGGTTTTCAACACGTTGGGGATCTAAACGACTACTTTCTCGCCTGAAAATGTTTCAAATGTTGCTAAAGACTTTGGAGCTTAAGAGAAATCAGCTTCAGGCCGGCTGATTTTGGCTCTGGAGCAGGAGCAAAATGCATTGTGGGTAAACGCCCAAGAGCATCTCCGGGAAGGTTTCCGTCGGTCTCCGTAGACGACCATAAATCAGGCTTTAGTTTCCTCTGGATCCTCTGAGAAACACTCAAACACTTTTAGCGAACCCCCCCCCCCAAGAGGCCTGTGGATTCCCTTTCAACAAGCAGAAAAGTGTGGGCAGACCTGGAGATCTCTGTCAGTGTCAGTCAGAGGTGCATCAGCTGCTGTAATCTCTGTGAATCAGACCACCGGTGATGAGGAGGGTCATGTTCACAAAGCAGCCGTTTCCCAGCAGCCTCCCAGCTGCAGCTGACCCCAAACATCCCTGGAAGAAGAAATGTTCTTCGGTGTGATGTTTGGGTCACTAAACGAACACAACAGAAATAATGAAAATGTTAACAAGAGAAGTAAACAAGATATTCAATTCAATTCAGTTTTATTTATATAGCGCCAAATACAACAAATGTCATCTCAAAGCACTTAAATAATAAAGTCCAATTCAAGCCAATTGGAGTTCAATTCATTTTAATCATAATTATTTTCAAAATAATCCAATGGGATTTGATTCTCTTAAAAATGAGTATGGAACAACTTCAGGCCTGATCTCCAAGAAGAACACAATTAAAACAATTTCAAAGAGTAGGACATTGCACATTAAAGGCTTCATGAAGGAGTATTTATCATGATGAGTGTTGAGAAAATGCCGGGTGAACATGGTGTGCTGCGAAAGGATGGCAAACATGGAGCGGTGGTGTTACACGTGAGTGAACACTGCCCTCTAGTGACGGAGTCCGTGTTCTACAGGTGAACAGTTCACTTCTGTCTCAGACCTGTCAGCAAGTTCATGTATTCTTAATCCAGCCTTCAGCATCTGTTGTTACGTTCCACCAACTGCTGGGAAAACACTGCAAGAAAAGAGGAGAAATCACAGAGCTATCACAAAAAGAACCATGAAACAGCTTTGGAAAATCCAAAAAGATCCTCAATGTTTAATGTGTGCTGTTCAAATGAAAGGGAGCCTGAGGACTGACAGGCCGAGTGGACGAGCAGATCGGTGCGTTCATACTGACACGCTGAGATTAACGGGCTGCAAACTGCCTCCAACTGTGGGATTTTTTTAAAGAATGCATTTCCAAAAGCCTCCTACAGAGCATCAGGGGTTCAAATGTGTAGAATTTGTTAGCATTAGGATAAGAAACACAAGTTAAATTAATAAATCCAATAATCCGAAGCCTAAAACATAAACTTCACGGGAAGGTTATTAAAGAAATGTAAAGTATTAAACTATGATTAAATTAAATTAAGGCTGGGCAACGATTAAAATTTTCAATCTAATTAATCGCATTATTTCCTTGATTAATCACGATTAATCGCATTTGTACGCAAAATCCAAAAATGAATCCAAAAGTAGTGTATAGCTTTTAGCATTTAGCTTTATTTTAAATGTGCTGCCATATTAATGAAAGTGCCATAACATTTGTTGTGCAAACACACTTTTAACATCAGCATCTTTCTGTAGTTTTTATGTAGAAGCCTCGCTCCACTGTCTGTTTCCTTGAATGACTTGCTGCTATCAGTTGTGTGTTTTGCCTTTAAGTGATATTTTAGACTGGAACTACTACGCTGAGAAGACAATTCAACTTGGCAGAGTTTACAGATGACTTTGGTTCTGTCGACTCCGCCGTCTGGAAGAACTTTAAAATGAAAATGGCCGAGTAAAAGTTCCGTACCCTTCTCCATGTTTGGTGGATCCGCCGATTACTTTGTTTTCCGGTTCCACAGCAGACAGCAACAGACTTTTACAAAATAGAAGCCTGTGAGCAACAGACTTTTACAAAATAAAAGCCTGTGAGCAACAGACTTTCACAATAATAAAATAAATAATAAAACCTGCGCTAATGCTCGATAAAATATTTATCCGCATTAAATAATCGATGAGTTAACTCGTTATTATCGCGTTAACTCGCCCAGCCCTAAATCAAATAGATAAACTGATAAACTAAATAAAGACTCATTACTCACTTCACTTAAAGTGCTTTTCACATGTTGCCTAATGTGAAGAAGAGTTTCCTTCATGTTCAATATAAATTTAGTCCAAATGAAACTTTTTTACTTTGTCGGTGACACTAAACTATTCGATCAAGCTTTGTGGAGGGAACAGACGCGATAGGGCGACATTACAAAAGCTGTTCTTTAAAGTTCATCTAACTCACACACAGTCTGGGAGGAGGGATCTACGGTGGCCCTGAAGTGCCAAATCACAACAGCAAAAGAGAAACGACAACGACATTAACCAAAACGGAAATAATACTTTCAAAATAAATTGGCTTAAACAATTTATCAAGAACCCATCTTCAATATGGAACTTCATACCAATATTGTTCCATATGTAGTATCTATGTGGGGAAAATGATGTTTGTAGATCAACGAAGAAGCATCTGTTTATGAAAGAAGGATAGTTTTGAGGGGATTTTTTTCAACATTATAATTACAATGTAAAAAGACATTTAGGTATGAAGTTATTGGTTGGTATAAAATTATTTAAAGTGTAAAAGTCTAAAAAGTGAAGGCCACCGTTATCATATGAGTTTTACTGATTTTTTTTTTCAATATAGGGGTTTATGTTCCTCCATATAAAGTTTAATAACATCTTTTGAGACCTTTTTGTTAACATCGAGAGATAAAGCAGCATGTAAGGCGGGATATTCGCATCAAAATATTCTTTAAAACGTTTCATATTTTGAAAACATGTAAATCGTAGTCTTACCGGTTTAAAGGACGGACCACCACCAGTCCAATCCGAGGGTACCTACCTTTTCCATTTTGGTTAATGTCGTTGTCGTTTTCTCTTTTGCCGTTGTGATTTGCACTTCAGGGCCACCGTAGGGACCATATGCCAACAGTTTGCCATTGAACAAAGAAGGAAAAACAACCGACTGAAGAGAAATGAAGGAGAGGAGCTCCAAAGGGCGCCTCGGTGACCAGCAGTGGCCCCGTGTGGAGGCCCTACATGCTTCTGTGTGGGCGAGGGCTTTCATTTACAGGGAGAGGGATGCCATACATGCACACAATAAGCCAAGCCTGTGCTGTCACACATACATTTCTGGGTAGCAGGGTTGTTGAAAAAGCCGTGCCCTGCAGGGCTTCAGGGTGCTCATTAAGCTGTCCGAGCTCCAGGGGTCACGGTGAAGGCCACCATGTTGAATCTGAGCGATTGTTCTTCCAGACACCTCGGCACAGAGTTCACAGGGATGATCCGTGAATATGTCACCTGTGCAGAAAATCTCCCGAAGCCGTGCAGCACCTCATCTGAGCATTAAATCAGAGGTGTTTGGACACAGGGACGGGGCTCCGTTTGAGTCACAGCAAAGAGAAACATGTCATCGAGCATGATGGGAGCGTGGTGGGAATGTAAAAGCTTAAAAGGCATCATGAGAAAAGAGGAAAAGATCAGAAAGTGTGCAGAAAAATGAGAATAATATGAAAAATAAAGCTTACAAGATAAAAAAAAAAGGTTAACAGAAACCTACATATCTGAATCCCACCAGGGAGCTAAATGGTCAAATAAAAATTCCCGATAAATCACAATCTGACGTGAACGCAGGTCGAATGCTACACATACCTGTTATACTTCTTCTTTACTTCCGCTAATCTTATCAAAATGAGATCAAGAGTCGAGCACCGTGGGCTCCATGGCCATGAACACTGACAGATGATGTGAAGAATCACTCAAAAAATCACTTTCCACAGGCTGTTAAGAAGCTGAACATGTAAGATATTAATATGTATCAGTGGAATCAATATTGTATTACACAGAGGGGTCCTCAAATCTGAGATATCAAACTTCAAACATCCCTTTTAGATTAATTCGATACTCGTTGAACGATAAATAAATAAATGAACTCGAGGTTCTTAAATGTGAGATGAACGTCAGATTTAATCACTTGATTCCCACCAACTCCCTTTAGCCTCACCTCCTCCCACGGAGCTGGTTCTGTTCGGTCTGCCACCTCGACAGCGCAGACGTACCGAGAATCTGACAGAATTTACACAACGAGATGCTGAGGATACTCAGCTGTCTGTCTGTCATGGGAAACACACATCAGGCACCAAGGCCACATATCAAATCCTACATTTACCCAACAGGAAGAAGCCTGAAGGATCATTATGGTGCTCCTACAGCCTTGGCTGTCGAACCTCTTGTCGGGTTCCTCATACAGACGCCTTTTGTGAGGAAAGATCCAGATTTCTGGTTATCGATAGATGTGCGACCATCTTTGAGACATTTCATTATTATCACATGAGAACATTGAGTGTGGACAGGGTGTGCAAAGTTAATACCAGAGGCTTGAAATCCCGTTCTGGACAAACACAAATCTTGTTTATGAATGAGGGAATCTGTCTCTATCCTTGTCTCCGCATTCTTCTTTCTTATTGCAAAAGATTTTCAACTGACTGGACATATAAATAAAGAAAGAAGGTAAAACAAGCATGAAAAACAAATTTCAGCTAAACATGTGGCTCATGCTGCAGCAGGCAGGCTAAATCACTCAGTGGGGTTACATGGCACTGAAAGGATCGGATTATTGGCTAAATTACAATAAAACTGAGTTATTAAATTCATGTAGACACCTTAATCTGACAAGAAATTGGATCGGATCGGATTAAGACCCCAAGATAACTCGGTTGAAAGTCGCCAATCATTGTTTTTGTTTTTTTGTTTGTTTTTTTAATAACTTTATTTGCAACAAAGCAGAATAACGACATATTAATGTGTACATAACGTAAAATAAGCCAACCAAGGCAAAACAAATAAAACAAGATTTAGGACAACAGTTCGTCCATAATCCCAAGTTGGGAACAAGCCCATATTGTTGTTTTAGCTTTATGATTAGTTGAAGGTTTAATTGTGAGCAAGTATTGCTTTAATTCAATCAAAAAAACATCGAAATTTGGTTTTCTTTTCAAAAATTTGCATTTGTGTATGTGAAATTTAGCTTTGATCATTATTAAATTAATAAAGAAAACCTTCGGATTCATTTTGCCACTTAGTTGAAACCCAAACAGGACATGTTCCCAGTACAACTGGAAGCTTGCTGAGATTTTTCAGTCAACAAAATTACAAAAAATGTTGCCAGAAATCTTTACAATGAGGACACAACCAGAACAAAAGTCGCCAATCATTGTGCCAATGATTCGATTCATTCACCGCCATGTATCCGAGGATAATTACCCTTGCTCAACTCATTCTTATTGTAATTTAGCCAATAATCTGATCCTTTCAGTGCCATGTGACCCCACTGACTGTGTCCATGCACTGAATCAGGAATCAAAGCTTCAGAACTCGTTAAGACTCCTTTAGTGTCACATTCATAGAGGAACTTAATTTCCAAAATGTGGACCGATATGAGATTCATTCATATTGAGCTCCATCCCTGCAGCGACAGTTTCTGTACTCTTTACTTTTCCTGAAGCATGTGGTCATCATAAAAAAAAAAAAAAAAACAGCCTTTTTAGGATAATTACATCCAGTGGTGCCATATTAACTCAGAAACCCCAAAAACTGCTTATCAGGATGAGACTCCTGATTGGGAAGTTACAGTTTGGGAATATTTTGCTACCTTCCCAGCTCGTTGCCCCTTTGATTCATCTCCCGGTTTCCACATGTTGAGCAAGAGAAGCGGACTTTCCAAGGTGATAATGCACCATCATCAGCAAAAGAGCAAACAAATGGCCAAGTTAGACGCAAAATTTGAATCTCAGTGAAAGCAAACCCTAAAAACATCTTGCAGCTGAGGTAACCACGGCCTTCTTTTGGGTCAAATAAAGATTCCCAAGTTTCCTTTGATATAAACTCTTTGGATTGACATAGAAGGCTGACATTCATCACTCAAGAATACCACCTTCATCTATCGGAGAAAACAAAATGTATCCAGTTAATTGGCTGCATCCCTTCTATTTGTTTCATCAATGAAAGACATTTGGGGGGTAAATAAATTAGGAATTGGTGGAAAACTGGAAAACACCAAGTGGTCATACACACACACAAAAATAAAATCTATTTTCGAAATGAAGATGCATCGACAATCGTTTTACAATCAAATCACACCTCTGAATCATAATCTGAGATTCTCAGCCCCATTTACCTGTAGGCATTGTTCCAAAATTGTTTAAATTTGATCAGAGAAAGAGAATCATCTGTTCTGGGCTTCGGGAACCTGCTCATTATTCTTGTGGTAATACAAGCAAAGTCGTGACTTATGATATCATCCATCCCAGATCCTCATATGGATGCTACTTTTACCACAAGGACTGCCAGTAATTAATCATTCCTGTTAATCTGACCATCAAAATGTCTGAAAGTGTCTGCTTTTATAGACAGTCACATCCTCGTTTAATCTTTCTTCCTGACTGGAGGAAAAAATAGAAATGCTGGCATGAACGATGGTATCATTACCAAATTAATAACAAATGTATTTTCTTCGCCGCCATAATGCACCCTCATCTCCTGGGGTGCAGTCACGGTTGTAGAGGGAGGGGAAATGGATGCTTTTCTCCCTCTGCAAATACAACTGCACCTCAGGAGAGCCATCTGTTAAGAGTCCTGAAGTCTGCAGATGACACGACAGTCACCGGCCTCATCAGACATGGTGATGAGTCTGCATGCAGATGGGGAGCCAAACAGCTGGAAGTGCAGAAACAAAAAAACTTAAAGCCGAGTTTGCTTCGACTTTTACCTGCTCGCAGCACCGGAGCTCTTTAAAACAGATAAAACAGATAAAACAGCTGTTTGGCTCTCTGGTAAACATGAGCATCACATTCCCCTGAAATGCATTTTGAAAACTATTCAATATGTCATCTATGAAGGCTGTTGGTTTCATATTAAGGGCCAATCAGACAACATGATCTCATGGTAATGCATTTAACATGACATTTTCTGAACTTTTTACATGTTATTTATACGTATTTCAATCTTTTGGGGTGTTATTTCACAGTGTTTACGTGCCACGTGGTTAGGTTAAGGGTAAAAGTACACGGCAGGGTGGCATTCTCTCACAGATTTCATTGTATGAATTGTTTCTTAGTCTTACCCCCTTTTCTTCAAAGCTGAAGGAGTGGAGTGTGCACTTATCACAGCCGCATGTTTGTGGGAGCACACACAAAGAGTGTGCTTCCGGGTGCTTCCCTGTGATGTTAGATTTCACTCACAGGCAGTGGCGTGCACAGGCTTTTTGAAGGACAGGGGCGGAAAGAAACAAAAGGGCACATATAGCGCGTCCTCACCACTGTGGAGGGCACTTTAACAGACGTTTTGGCTCCCGAGAGGGTACTTTAGCACGCGGTTTTTCAACAATTGGGGCCACAAGGGGGGGGCGACCGCCCGCGACCGCTGAGACATATCTTGGGTTCAAAATCCATCCATCCATCCTTCCATCCATCCAGTTTAGCCAGTTTGTCCCGAGAGGACACTTGGGGGCAGTTTAGCACACGTTTTGGCTCCGGAGAGGACACTTGACATTTTTTGCTCCTGAACACCACCAAAACCAAAGAGCTGGTGGTGGACTTCAGGAGATCTAAAACCCCATACCAGTCAGTTTGCATTGATGGAGGGGAGATAGAGACCGTTCAGACCTGCAGATACCTGGGGGTGGTGCTGGATAATAAACTGGAGTGGTCTGCCAACACAGACGCAGTGTACAGGAGGGGCCAGAGCCGTCTCTTTTTCCTGAGACGGCTCAGGTGTCTGCAGTGATATGATGTGCATGTTTTATCACACTATCATTGAGAGTGCACTGTTCTATGCTGCTGTCTGCTGGGGGAGTTGCACTACTGACAGAAACTGTAGGCGCCTGAACAGGCTGGTGAAAAAGGCTGGTTCTGTTGTAGGCAGAAGGCTGGACCCTCTCGGTGCTGTGGTGGAGAAACGGATGAGGAGGAAGTTAGATTCTGTAATGGAGAATAATAAACATCCTCTCCACAGCATCCTGGCAGGACAGAGGAGCAGCTGCAGTGAGAGGCTGCAGGACTGAGAGGTTCAGGAGGTCCTTTGTTCCCACAGCCAGAAGGCTTTTTAACAGTTACTGCTGAGTTCTTCTCAAATTGATTGGTTTTTTTTATTTGAGTTTTTTATTTATTTATTTTTATTTATTTGTTTATTTATTTTGCCATTTAGTCATTTATTATTATTTAGTTAGTAGTAGTAGTATTATTGTTGTTTTATTGTTGTTAATTTAATCATTGTAAATATATTTTTTTAAAATGTTGAGCTACTTGACGAATTTGAATTTCCCCCATTGGGGGATAAATAAAGTATTTTTCTATTCTATTCTTCTATTCTATTAAGCACGCGTTTTGGCCCCCGAGAGGACACTTGAGGGCAGTTTAGCACGCGTTTTGGCCAACGAGAGCACACTTGAGGGCAGTTTAGCACGCGTTTTGGCCAACGAGAGGACACTTGAGGGCAGTTTAGCACGCGTTTTGGCCAACGAGAGGACACTTGAGGGCAGTTTAGTACGCGTTTTGGCCAACGAGAGGACACTTGAGGGCAGTTTAGCACGCGTTTTGGCCAACGAGAGGACACTTGGGGGCAGTTTAGCACACATTTTGGCTCCCGAGAGTACACTTGAGGGCACTTTAGCACGCGTTTTGGCCCCCGAGAGGACACTTGAGGGCACTTTAGCACACGTTTTGGCCCCCGAGAGGGCACTTTAGCACGCGTTTTTCAACAATTGGGCCACAAGCCCCCCCGCCTCTAGTGCCTGAGAGAAAGCAAATGCTTTGCCTGGCACTTCTACAGTTGTCTATGTGACAGCCCACTCTGTAGGAAGCAGATTTGCAAGCAGACCTGAAGCACAGATGAGAGGGAGCAATAGAAAAATTGTTTTCATTCAAATTTTCCACCTTTTCTTTTCAAGTTTTGCAGTAAATAAAAGTAAATATTTGATCACAGATAACACATCAAACTACTCACTTTCAATAGTAGCCTCACATTTATTGTTGCATATATTTGAAATACTTGTGCCAACTCCTGTAAAGTGAGGGGGGTGGGGGTTGGGGGTTGGGAGCAATTAAATCAACAAGCAAAGCAACACGGTTTGAAAAGGGTCCGGAACCAATGAGCAAAACGCAGTAGGCGGGTGGTTTCTCGTCGGACTGTATTTGAAGTGACGTCGTTTGGCGGCTCCAAACTTTCCCGAATCTTTTTTTTTTTATCAGGATTTGGTGTTTTTAGTTTGTAGTTATGCCTTCTGAACATCGACGATGGGAAACCTTACAGGCTTTAAAAAATTCACGAAAAGGAAAGATCAATTTCGACCCTTTATGGTCGGAAAGGGGCGAGGTGAGTTAATGCTAGTTAAGCTAGCTGTCCGGTAGCTAGTTAACATCAACCAGACAGGAGATACTGTGTTCAATAACATTGGTAATCAAACCTAAACTAATTTAACATCTCAGATTATCGTATAATCGAGCTGTTTGACCAGTGAGTGTACTTCCACACAAAAGCGGATTAAAGTAATGGTCATTATTAGTTATTAGTTAGCACTAATGCTAACAACTTTCTCTGCACATATATGAAAATTACAAACCGGTAGCTATTGAAAAGAAAATTTCATCGTCATCTGAATGGCTTTTAGAGATAATATCAACTTTTACTCTCTGAACTATTTCCAGTAGCAGAAATGCTAACAAGAGATTTTTAATCCGTCAGTCGGAGCCGCTTGTTTGCCTGTTGTTCTGTGTTAAAATACTTAATTCTGGCTGTTTTCTTGGTTCTATCTTCCCCCAGTTTCTCATTTTGTGTGTCTTTTTGTTGAAATATAAGTGGATATCAGTGTTAGTATGTGTTTGACTAATTTGTGACGGACTCACTGATTCTTTGTGTTAGAAAATGTCAGTTATTGGACTTGACTTGGACAGAAAAAATGTGGTTTAAACTACAGTTACTATGAATTCTTTTTACTCTTATAAATCAAACCTCATCCTCTGCTTCCTCCATGCCTTGTTGTTGTTCTTGTTTTTTTTTTAATGCACAGTGTCCGTGTTTGAACACGACAATTGAAGCCTCTCTGTGCTCTTGCAGGATATTTTGGCAGGTTGTAAAGAGACCCTCAGCTTGTCCCCACACTCCGGTGTCGTGTTGGAGCGTCTCGGCTCACTGGCCCTTCAGACTTCCTCGTTTCTGGACTCCAGCACCAGAGACTCCAGCCCTGGTCTTTTGGAGGAGACTCTGGCCTCGGTTTCGTCCTCGGGATCCTTCGCTGACCTCGAAAACAGACCCGCCACTCTTTCTGCTTCTCCTTCTCTAAAGAATGACCGCGAGCTGGCAAGTTTTTGCCGTCCTGAACACAAACTGATCCCCTCCTTTAAGGTCAGGATGCCTTCACTGACGGTCATTTTGTCTATTTGATGTGCCACAGGCTGTTAATGATGAGGAGACGGATGAAAGTCCAGAGGCGGACGTCAGCAGAGCCTCCGATCAAACGTCACCGCCTGCCATTTCCCTGCTGTCGCCCAAAGCCATGGAGACAGCCGGCCGCATCATCAGATTCAAAGAGGAGCAGCGCGAAAAGGCCAAGGTCAGACTCAGACTTGGAGTGTGAAAATACAGAATGTGTGTGTTTAAGGGAGAACTGGCATTGCAGAACTTAGATGGATAGATGGATAAATACTTTATTCATCCCAATTTGGGAAATTATTGTGTTGCAACAGCGTACAGTATAAAAGATATGTAAACAATTAAAGGAAAAACAAGCAAATAGAATAAAAATAGAGAATAAACATTAGCTATATACAAATCTACAGTATGAAGAGTAGGGTAAATAATAATAATAATAGTAATAAACATCAGTAAACTAAATAAAAACAGATTTGTACATTTAACAATAAAGGTAAAAATAAATTTAACTGAGCAGACTGAACCAATAAGAAATATAGGGTATATGGATAATTTACATTATATTGAACTTGTTGCTCCCACCAACAACCTTGTGGTCACAATGACTGATTCAGATTTCCATTCTTACTAAATGGCAAAGAAATACAGAAATGCATCTTTTTGCTCACATACTGGATGATAAAGAAGTTTAAATGTCTTTGTTATTTCTGGCTCCGGCTGGTGGGAACCCGTCCACTCGTCTGAGTTTCAGTAAATGGATGTTGAGCCATAAGTCTCCAATTATGGGGCAGATTTTAAAGCTTTATCCTCTACATTAACTGAGATTATTCTGTTTGGTAGCAAAGAGAAGAGGGTCAGCGTTGGTACATATCTTGAGACTCGGGACCTTACAATCACTGACCGAGTTGGTAACCTCGGAGTGTTGATAGACTCAGATCTGACTTTCAGCAGCCACATCAAAGCTGTCACCAAGGCAGCTTTTTACCATCTCAGAAACATCAGCAGAATTATAGGTTTCCTCTCCCAAAAAGACCAGGAGAAACTCATCCATGCATTCATCTCCAGCAGACTCCATCACTGTAACGCTCTTTTAACTGGACTTCCCAAAAAGAGCATTAAACATCTGCAGCTCATCCAGAACGCTGCTGCTGGAGTTTTAACCTGGACTAAGAGATCTGAACACATCACAGCAGCTTTAAAATCTTTACTCTGGCTTCCAGTCAGTCACAGAATAGATTTTAAAAGCCTGCTGATGGTTTACATCTGTGATCTGTTTAGAGAATATAAAGCCAGCAGAGCTCTTAGATCCAAGGACTCAGGTCAGCTGGTCCAGTCCAGAGTCCAGACTAAACATGGAGAAGCAGCATTTAGCTGTTATGCTGCAAACAAGTGGAACAAACTGCCAGTGGAGATTAAACTTTCACCAAATGGAGACATTTTTAAATCCAGGTTAAAGACATTTCTTTTCTCGTGTGTCTATGCATGAAATCTGCACGATATCTTTGAACTTATCTGTTTTTAAATTCATTTAAATGATTTTATTTGTTTGTCTTTATATTATTTTATGTATTTTTAATGCTTCTTCCACTCCCTGCTGCAATGCTTTTATTTTATGTAAAGCACTTTGAATTGTTTGTACATGAAATGTGCTACAAATAAATTTGATTTGATACATTAACAGAAACCTACTGAGGAAATATTTAGATAATTATTGGTGGTTTAAAGCTACTCTTTTTCTCTTGTTGGGTTGTTTCCTTTGAACTTTCTTCTCCTTTCTTATGATTATTGTAAATTCAGAAGGAATTTTTGCAGAACTTTTACATCATGTGATGAAGTTTTGGCCCCTTAAAGCTTCCAGGAGTTTTTTTTTTTTTTTTTTAATGCAAACCTCTTCAGTTTGGCCTCTTAATGTGCTGAAAGCTCTGCCGTCCTTCCTTACTGACCTCTTACATCCGTCCGCCCAGCTGGCGCTCAGGCTGCGGCAGGAGACGCAGGAGAAGCTGGTGGTGTCGGTGGCGAGCGCCGAGTCGGAGCAGCTGAAACGCTTCGAGGAGCTGATGGAGCTGAAGCAGCGGCAGGAGTTCCAGAGTATGAGGGACATGATGGACAGAGAGTAAGAGCGTGCACAGATTGTTTTTCATCTCTCTGAAATCTTGTGTGTGACCTGGTTTGGTCTTCCTGCAGAACTAAGGAGAGCCTGGGGCGCCAAGAGAAGCTGAAGGAGGAGCAGCAGCACAGAAAGAAGGTAGGATGGTCCCACACTCTGGAAATGTGAGCTTCATGGAGCTGGGGTCTATAAACTGAAACTATTGGGATGTTATACAGCTGAAAACACCTGTTGGTGATATTTACTCCAGGTTCCTGCTGATTTTCCATCAGTATTTTCTCATGAAATGTGTTTTAATGGAATCAGACGGGAGAGTTGAGCTAACCAGGCAGCAGTCATGTGAGCTTTTAACCTCCAAGTGTGAAGAGAGAAGCTCTGACAAACTGCCCAGCGGGATTAAATCCTTCATTGGCTTTAAAGGGACAGTTTGCCTCTTTTGACATGAAGCTGTATGACATCCCATATTAGCAACATCATTTATGAACATCTTCTTACCCCCTGCTGCGTCCTGTGAGCAGAGTTCCAGCCTCGTTTTGGTGCTGATGAAGGTAGTCCGGCTAGTTGGCTGGGTTTTTAAAAATAAAGCGTTTTGCTTCTCACAACAATATGCGTTCAAAAGAAGTGAAGTGAAATTTATTTATATAGCACTTTTCAGCAACAAGGCGATCCAAAGTGCTTTACAACACAGAAATAAAAACATCAAAAAAACAAATACAGATGCAGAACATCAGTCAGGTAATTTTAGCGAACAGTAGGATTGGTATAACTTTAACAGGCAATTTGAGTAAACTAACAAACAAGGATAAACTTTTCTCTAAGAGGAGGCAAAACTATAGCTAATTACAGAACAGTTGATATACTGAATGATAACAAATCTTTAAAAGACTTTCATCTGAGAGGAAATATTAAGGTTGATACAGTGGTAATAGGTCTTAATAGAGCATTTGAATAGGACTTTGTTTTCCTCCTAGTGAAGCATTAATAAGACAAATCTATTTGATATGGGTTGAGTAATACATTTGCATCACAAAATCGTTCTCCAGAAAAAGTCAGACCTCACAATCGCTTGGCCCTATTTTCTGTCCCTTCATATCACTGCCTGCTGTGCAGACCGAGCAGCAAACACTGTAACAGGTGCGGCTGTCGGCAGGCGGCAGCAGGCAGTGATACGAAGGTAGAGAAAATAGGGCCAAGCGATTGTGAGGTCTGACTTTTTCCTGGAGAACGATTTTGTGATGCAAATGTATTACTCTTTTGAATGCATATTGTTTTGAGAAGCAAAACGCTTTATTTTTTAAACCCCAGCCAACTAGCCGGACTACCTTCATCAACGCCAAAACTCGGCTGGAACTCTGCTCACAGGACGCAGCAGGGGGTAAGAAGATGTTCAGAAATGATGTAGCTGATATGGGATGTTACACAGCTTCATGCTAAAAGAGGCGAACTATCGCTTTAACGCTTAAGCCTCCTCATAAAACCAAACATTCCTGCTTCACTGACATGAGTTCAAAATCAAGAGAATGTCATGATCAAAACTAAAATGTTTTTAATGTTCGTAACAGGTTTTAATGATGAGTTCAGTGTGAAAACCAGCCCCGTTTTATCCGTGTTAATGTGGGGAAAAGAAACCCAAACAAGCCAAAACGCTTGATGGCACAACAAATACACCCGAGGGAGTGTTCGACGATGCAGCAGAAGGCTTATTATGGGCTGTTCTAGTGCACAGAATGTGGATTTATGTCAAAAACGGGGACATTTATGTTATATA
Source organism: Odontesthes bonariensis (assembly GCF_027942865.1). Taxonomy (NCBI): domain Eukaryota; kingdom Metazoa; phylum Chordata; class Actinopteri; order Atheriniformes; family Atherinopsidae; genus Odontesthes; species Odontesthes bonariensis. The sequence goes on from NC_134511.1 coordinate 5,870,188, forward strand.
CCCATGAGAAAAATAAAGGAATCTGCTTTTAGTCCATTTCTCATTCATACAGTGTGGTTTGTTCTTCTCTGCACGTGCACGCTGTTATCATTATCTCCCTGAAAACACTTAGAAATGTCACGTGTGACGCTTATTTCTCCTCAGTCATTGGAGGAAGCTTCAACAAATAACACAAACTCAGCTCCGAGTTGGTTTTCAGAGACGAGTGTCCGTAAAAAGTCCGTTTTTGTTTGTCCGTCAGATCCTGAACCTGCGTTTGAGGGAGGCGGAGCAGCAGCGCCTCCGGGAGGCGGAGCTGGAGCGGCAGAGGCAGACGGATGGCAGGGAGAGAGTTCGTGCTCTGAACACCATCCAGGAGGAGGTGCTGCAGCTCAACCAGCTGCTGGAGCCGTCCACCCAGACCGGCACCGAGCTGCCGCCTGCCAGCCTCAGCTCCTACTGCGCCCGCGGCAACCAGCTGTGCTCCCAGGTGTCCGAGGTGGTGAGGAAGACGGCAGAGGTCAGTCTGAGTTGATCAACCCTCTGAACTCTGAGACGTTTCCGGATGTTTTGTGCTCCTGTGACATTTTCACTCACTATAGGCTCATTTTTTTCATTGTTTCTTTTTTTTTTTCCCATATCAGACTGCAGGACTCCATTTATTTTATTTATATTCCAAATATCTTTATTGGGTTTTATTACTTTACAGAACACTTGAACTGTGACTACAACACATGTCACAGAACCAGTATCACTCACGCACACACATACCTAAACTTGCACAATCCTAATATCAATAACTCAAAGTACAACATTTTGAACTGAAATACAGATACATTTCAATGTAATAACAATCTCCCTTAAAGGGGAACTGCGGTATTTTCAACATTAAGCCTCTTTTCTGAGTCGTCTGCAATGTTTTAGAACCCCCCTCACCGCTTTTTTGATGTTTACTGCTGTCTCTGGTATATGCCTAATTTTGATTCTTCTCAACCTGCTTCAGAACGGCAAGTCATGCGCATGTCTAGAAAGGTCCGTAAAAGCACAATAAACGTCCGTTTTCAAAATCATCAACTCACCGGAGTGGTTACTGGTGTGCACTGGTAATCCATATCAAATTTCATGGCGAAAAGTTGCTTCTGTTGTGTTTTATTTGACATTTTGTACTGGATGTTCGTTGATATTACTCCGCCACCGCTAAGAAAATAGTGCGAGCATGAACGAGCTGCCTCAAAAAAGCGGTGAGGGGGGTTCTAAAACATTGCAGGCGACTCAGAAAAGAGGCTTAATGTTGAAAATACCGCAGTTCCCCTTTAAAATAAAGTAAATAAACAAACATAAATGAATACATTACATTCCAGATTCTATAATGCTCATGTATGGTTCCCAAAGATGAACAAACTCTTTCAGTTTTCCCAGAGCAATATATGTTAGTCTTTCTATAACAATGCACTCTGAGGCAAAACTCCATTTAAGTCATTTAAAATGAAACAGAACACCACACCACTTTCTCTCCAAAGAATTCAGGACGGCCTCCCTTCTGTGACCTAAAGCACTCAGAACTTAAACTACTCTGGGCTTCTGTGAAGCTAAAGGAGTATTTCTGTTCGGGGTCTTCTGCTTTTCCTTTGAGGCTTAAGGTGGGGGGGTGGGGTAGGGAATCTAAAGCCTCTAGCATGGTTCCTCGTCAAATTTCTGTTGCTCTACATACGTTATCTGGTATAAGTGATACAATTGGCTATGAATCGTGTGCAAAGCAGCATGGGAAGAACCAGACGCCATTTGATAGACATTCGTAGCGCCCAATAAACGGCTCTAGGCATTCGTAAACCACGCCTCAAATACGAGAAAATGCACACCTAGTTCCCAGACCACCATCTCATCGAGATGTGGACGCGTCAGCCAGGCTACTGTTGGGCAGGAAAGCTCATGAAATCTATCCGGTTTCCTTTGTGGAACAAATTAAGCCTCTAGCATGGTTGCCGCGTCTGCAAGCGCGAGCGGTGTTGATGACGTCACGATTTCGTGCCGGCTATATACGGTGGCGCAAGTCGCCAGTAGTTGCAATTTTCTCCGTCACAGAGTCGTCGCTGCTAGGTGAAGGTTACCGCTACTCTACAACCACGAAAGTGGAGAAGAAAACAATGAAGAGCAGGAACACTGTCATCAATGATGCTGCTGCAGTATCTGGATTATTAAATTTTTTTAATTCAGTCAATAGAGGTGAAGGTCTGAAGCCCCCGGCATCACCACTTGGAGTCTCTGCCCTCTTCTTTGCCTTCAGGTATCTGTCCCGTAGCTTCTTCTACACATTCTTACAGAACTCTCCCTCTTTCCCCAAAGTTCTGCCAATCTCTGTGCACCAGTTTTGGGAGTTTACGTTGGTCCCTGTGCTGTTTCACTGCAGTTTCGTACAGCTGCTGTACAAACGCACCTCCTGACTGAGCCTGGTCTCTCATCGGTCCGTCCGGTTTGCCGTTCTCGGCGCAGCCAAGTTACAAAAGTCGACTGGTGCACAACAACGCGCTGCGCCGCCTTTTCAAGGCAAAGCGCCATGCCTGAAACGGCATTTTTACGTCACGGGTCGGCTGCGCCGTGAGCGACGCGTCAGCTGTAAATCCAGCTTAAGGCAGCTGAAGTGTGGGACGTCTCTCCTCTGGGTCACAGCAGCTTCTGTAAAGGATGTTTACAGGACGTTAGAAAAAATTTGATTAGAGTTTGTCAGACCAAAATTTGACTTTTTAAACCCATTTGTCCAACTAAAACTGAGCTTCTTAAAGCCGGACTAACGCACTCGGATAATGTGTTTGGGAATCAACTCTCCCCTGCAGGTATACGCTCACATGGGCCCAGACACGAGGTCACTGAAGGCATTTCCAGCCTCTCATTTTGCTCTAATAAAATCCTTATTTCACCACCTCGGCCTCCTCTGACAAAAAGCTGCCGTCTGTTGAGTGATTTCAGCTGCGCCCACAGAGGAAGTTAGAAGATCTGAGAGGGAAAAGCAGAACTAAAACACAGTCTTTAGCCCCTGGTGCCTGTGACGAAAGTGAAGAAGGTCCTGGGGTATCTCCCATGCCCCAACAGGTCCCCTGAACACATCTCTCCTGTTATTTCCTTTCTGTTGTCTTCCTTCAGCTGAAAGTTTTTTTTCTTGTGACTACTCGTCAAAATTGAGTTTTGAAGAACTAGATTTGATGATCCATAGAAAAACTAAAGAGTATAACTTCACCCTGAGTGATTTTTAACATCTTAAAGTCTGATTTAGATCATCGGCAGTACGACCAGAATGTAAAACACCAGCTTTAAAGACACTCAAACGTACTTTTATCTTCCTCCAGGGAGACTTTCCCAGCATGGAGGACATGAACGTGGCAGAGCGAGCCCTCCACGAGATGAGGGCGCTGATCAGGCTGATCCAGGAGGAGGCGGCCAAGGCGCAAGAGAAGAAGAAGAAGGATCAGCAGCAGGAGGAGGAGCGCAGGAAGCAGGTGGAGCTGCAGGCCCAGCAGGAGGTGCAGAGAAAGGCGGAGCAGGCGGCCAAAGAAAAGGCTCAGAGGAAAGGTGAGCCAGCGTAACATACAAGGCGCCATCCCCTGACTCCCACAGCATGGATTTATTTTGAGTCCACACGTCTGCTCTGACAGGGCTGCAGAACAGCGCTGAAGACGTCACCAGGAAATGGTACCGAGAGCTGCAGGAGGCGGCCGCTCAGTGCGCTCAGTCCTTCGAGCAGCTCAACTCTCCGAAAGACGCTCAGGTGGGTAAAAACGATGAACACCTTTTTGCTTTCTACGGCTTTTATAAAGGAAGTAAAGGCAAAACAAAATGTGCTGATCTGTCTGTAGCTTGTTGGGGAATTAGCCTCATTCCCCCTGTAGGAACCTTTATAACCTTTTCAGGAACAGGGCCGTTTTCCACATTCGCACATACAGGAACTCGGGACCATGGCCCTCAGTTCCTGGAACCATTTCAGCTCCTTCTCTAAGGCTGGGTCTGTTCTGGTTTCCATAGGAACACATCTGACGGAGGTGTTTGGTGGTCGGTAGCTCCGCCCGATGGTTTCCATAGGAACACATCTGACGGAGGTGTTTGGTGGTTGGTAGCTCCGCCCCTTGTCATGTTGTCAGGCTGAAATGTTTCCTCATACGACACGGACACAACCTTGGCGTGTTTAATAAGTTAAACCTCCACGTGGTCTCCTTTGTCTGCGGCGCTCTGCTCTCCTTCCTTCATGAAACCAAGAAGTACGGCCTGCGCTCCATCCTGCGTCTCCTGACTCTCTCTCTGTGTGCTCTTCCAGCCTCCATGTTAGACGCCCGATGTGATCGTCCATGATTAATATCACCATCATGCAGACCATGAACACGGTGGCCTCCCCGCTCTCCATGTTAGCTTCTTGGTGCTGTTTTTTTTCTTCTCTCCTTACTTTTACCGGGTTTTGTTGTTGAATGTGGTGCTAAAGTAACACGTCGCTGTCGCAGATGGTTGCTGTGCATCAGTCCCTATCAGGTCCGACTCATGTGGGAATGCAAACTGAAACAGTTCCCCTGGAGAAGGGCAGCTATCAGAACGGAATTCGAGGAGGACCGTTTTTAGAACTTAGACGTTCTTAGACGCAGGCAGTTGGAACCATTTCTCCTCCTCTGCAGGTCACACAGACTGAACCTCTTTACAGAAGACTGAGATTCCAGCTGTCAGTTTTCCCCTTTCTGTAATTCATCTAAGTCCTAACTAGGGCTGGGCAACGATTTAACATTTTTAATCTAATTAATCACATGATTTCCCTTATTAATCGCATTTGTATGCAAAATCCAAAAGTAGTGTATAGCCTTTAGCATTTAGCTTTATTTTAAATGTGCTGCCATATGAATGAAAGTGCCATAACATTTGTTGTGCAAACACACTTTTAACATCAGCATCTTTCTGTAGTTTTTATGTAGAAGCCTCGCTCCACTGTCTGTTTCCTTGAATGACTTGCTGCTATCAGTTGTGTGTTTTGCCTTTAAGTGATATTTTAGACTGGAACTACTACGCTGAGAAGACAATTCAACTTGGCAGAGTTTACAGATGACTTTGGTTCTGTCGACTCCGCCGTCTGGAAGAACTTTAAAATGAAAATGGCCGAGAAAAAGTTCCGTACCCTTCTCCATGTTTAGTGGATTCGCCGATTACTTTCTTTTCCGGTTCCACAGCAGACAGCAACAGACTTTTACAAAATAAAAGCCTGTGAGCAACAGACTTTTACAAAATAAAAGCCTGTGAGCAACAGACTTTTACAAAATAAAAGCCTGTAAGTAACAGACTTTTACAATAATAACATAAATAATAAAACAGGGGTGGTCCATCTTTCTGAACTTTCCTATCCATTAAAGGCACAAAAGCCCCAAAAAATAATAATAAAAATTTAATTAAAAAAAACTGCGCTAATGTGCGATAAAATATTTATCGGCGTTAAATAGTTAACGAGATAATAACGAGTTAACTCGCCCAGCACTAGTCCTAACACTACAGGCTGTTTGCAAAGATCTGATTCAAATATTTCAGATTTTATGTCCTGTCACCAACCTGGAGCTGACATGAAATAAATCTGAATTTTACTCTGAAAGGAAAAGCAAAGAGTATTCTGATGAACCATCAGAACGCTCCGAGCTTCCTTAAGCCGGCGCTGCAGTGAACGTGCTGCAGAAATGTTGACCTTCGGTGTTTCTGTGCATTCAACAGACGAAGAAGCTGAAGCTGGAGCTCCAGAAAGCCTCCTCCATCCCCGTCAGTCAGATCTCCAGCAACTCCGGGTCGCAGCTCCGGGAAATCTTCGACAAGATCGACAAGCTGCTGTCGGGCCGGGGGGTGGTCTCCGGGGGGAAGTCGGTGTCCACCTCGCAGCACCCGCAGGGCCTGGACTTCGTCAGCTACAAACTGGCTGAAAAGTTTGTGGTGAGTGCAGAATCTGGTGTGTGAGTGGATAAACGTCTGAGTTGTGCTGCATGAGGGATCCCAGACTAAATGTTTCTTATCGTTTTAAGTTTTACTCTGTAAAAGGTTTAGCATCAGATTAGAAGTCGCTTCTTTGGGTTAAAAAAAACAGTTAAACTGTTTTATGTTGTTGGTGAGTTGAGCTCAAAGGTTTATATTTGACTGATTTCTAAAAGACTAAATTACAGAAGAAAGTAAAAATGTAACTCCACCTGCAGGCTGAAGGGAGGTCTTTGTATGGAAGTTTTCCTGTGCCATCAGTTTGAATACGAATTTCTAATATTGAATTTTTACAGCCTCAAAATCAGACTTTGAATTTGAAAAACCAACAGTGGAAAAAAATTCAATATCTAAAAAAAAAAAAAAAAAAAAAAAAAAATCAGTGGGAAAAAAAAATCAACTTCAAAAAATTCAGTGGAAAAAAAGTAAATGGAAAAAGATTACACATACAAAAAAATTCAACTTTAAAAAATTCAGTGGAAAAGAATTAAATGGAATAAAATTACACATACAAAAATTCAAACTTCAAAAATTTCAATGGAATAAAATTACACATAAAAAAAATTCAACTTTAAAAAATTAAATGGAAAAAAATTGACTGCTGTTGGATGAATTGAGACGGGGATCGATTGCTTCTCCCTGTTTACCCGGATGTTGAGTCTGGTTCTTTTTTTAGATGTTGGATTTTTTTTCCACTGATTTTTGTTTTTAGAAATTGATTTATTTTTTTACACTGTTGGTTTTTCAAATTCAAAGTCTGATTTTGGTGCTGTAAAAATTCAACATTAGAAATTCGTATTCAAACTCTGATGGCACAGAAAAAGTTCCATATTTTTGGCTCTCGTGGGTTTAGGTAGATGTTTTTAGAAGTATGGAAATAAGGCTGAGCTGCTATTTTAGCTGCTTTACTTGTGTTTCATGTTGAATTAATGTTTTGGGGTTTATCCTCTGATTAATAATACATTTAATTTATATTTATATAACGCACTTTACATTTACAACAAAATCTAGAAGTGCTACAGTGTGATAAAAGACAAATATTAAGATCAAACAGTAAAATGCAAATAAAATACACAAATAAAAGTAGTACAAAATAAAAACAGGACAGAGCATTTAAAGGATGATTGATTAGGTTGATCAAGAATTGATTAGTTCTCAGTTTGGTTCCAGTTTTAATAAACTGTTGCTCTCTGAAGTCTATCATATTTGTAAAAAAAGATCACAACAATCAATCAAACAAAACAAAACAAAAAAAGCCTCATTCCTCTTTTCTTTTTTTCTCCGCTTTGCAGAAACAAGGTGAGGAGGAGGTGGCGTCTCACCACGAAGCCGCCTTCCCCATCGCCGTGGTGGCCTCCGGCATCTGGGAGCTGCACCCTCGAGTGGGAGACCTCATCCTCGCTCACTTGCACAAGAAATGCCCGTACACGGTCCCACATTACCCCCCGATGAAGGACGGCACGCCCGTGGAGGAGTACCAGAGGTGCGTCTCAGAAATGCCTCCACGGCCACTTGTAGCTCCGGTTGGAAGAGTCGTCACGGTGTTGTTGTTTTTTTGTGTTCGGCTCAACAGGATTCTCGGTTATCGTGTGGACGACTCCGGGGTCGAAGGTCAGGACAGTTTCCTGAAGAGGATGTCGGGGATGATCCGACTCTACGCCGCTGTGATCCAGCTGAGGTGGCCCTACGGCTCAAAACAAGGGGTAAGAACCGTCTGGCGTGCTGTTCGACGTCGTTCTCGTGTCTGACGGGCGCTGAATGATCTCGCTTCTCCTCTGTCCTTCAGTCTGTTCCTCACGGCCTGAACCACGGCTGGCGCTGGTTAGCTCAGATGCTCAACATGGAGCCTCTGGCCGACATCACGGCAACGCTGCTCTTTGACTTTCTGGAGGTGAGTCCTCCTGCACCTTTAAACACACCTGTGGAGGTTTTACTGACCACAGATGGGATGCTTTAACACGACATATTTCATATTTCCATGTTTCAAGCGCCTGGAACGCTGCACCTTATCTTAAAAAAGGCCTCAAGTGTAGGCCTCAAGTGTAGGCCTCAAGTGTAGGCCTCAAGTGTAGGCCACAAGTGTAGGCCACAAGTGTAGGCCACAAGTGTAGGCCTCAAGTGTAGGCCTCAAGTGTAGGCCACAAGTGTAGGCCACAAGTGTAGGCCTCAAGTGTAGGCCTCAAGTGTAGGCCTCAAGTGTAGGCCTCAAGTGTAGGCCTCAAGTGTAGGCCACAAGTGTAGGCCACAAGTGTAGGCCACAAGTGTAGGCCACAAGTGTAGGCCACAAGTGTAGGCCTCAAGTGTAGGCCTCAAGTGTAGGCCACAAGTGTAGGCCACAAGTGTAGGCCACAAGTGTAGGCCTCAAGTGTAGGCCTCAAGTGTAGGCCTCAAGTGTAGGCCACGAGTGTAGGCCACGAGTGTAGGCCACGAGTGTAGGCCACGAGTGTAGGCCACGAGTGTAGGCCACGAGTGTAGGCCACGAGTGTAGGCCTCAAGTGGAGGCCTCAAGTGGAGGCCTCAAGTGGAGGCCTCAAGTGTAGGCCTCAAGTGTAGGCCTCAAGTGTAGGCCTCAAGTGTAGCCTCGGCTCAAGTGTAGCTAACGCGGGTGAACTGTGCTTGTGAGTCCGGTGCTGATGAGTGTCCGCTGCGTCTCCCTCAGGTTTGTGGCAACGCCCTGATGAAGCAGTACCAGGCCCAGTTCTGGAAGGTCATCCTGCTCCTGAAGGAGGAGTACTTCTCCCGGTACAGGCCTCACACTGGATTTGAAGCGCATGAGATGATTTAGCAGCAGCAGCAGCTGCTGGAAAAGTCCGTCTCACCTCTAAATGTTTCTGTTTGTCGTCTGCAGGATTGAAGCGGTGACCAGCACCGGGCAGATGGGCTCGGTCATCAGACTCAAGCAGTTTCTGGAGGTATTTGACCCACTGACTGTTATGTTTAAGAATCTTTCTCTTGGTTTTAAGTCTGCAGCCTAAACGCACTCCTTCTCAGCTCTCATTTGAAGGTTGTTGTTACTCGAGTGTTTAGTTACGAGACTATGGCTCATATCCGTGAACCCTCCAGATGATGCAGAAAATGGATTATAGAGGAAAAAAGGTGCAGTCAGACCTTCCAGAGATCCTTCTCATGGTCCAACGGTCTTATTTTTAGCCTTGTCACAACACCGTTTTACAGAAATAACAGAAGAAATATTCTCTAATGCATGACCTGATGTAACAGCTAAAATTTAACCGACTGAATTGATAGAAGACTGAAAGCTGAAAGATTAGATTAGACATTCCGATTTTATTTTAGCTGCTTTTCTTGTGTTTTATAGAATTAAAATGATGTATTTTGGGGTTTACCCTCTGATGAGATCCCGCTTTGATCATTTGAGGCGCTGGAGGCGGAGCCTGTGTCCGTTTCCTCTCATTTGATTGGTCCTCTGAAGATCGTTTCACTTAAACGATCGCTAACAGCGCCGTCAGTGGAACCTTTAAGCCGGGTGCAAATGCCTCCACCTCTATTAAAACAGACAGTCAAACAAACAAACAGGCACTGAAAGAGTTTTTAATCCGACACATGTACAGTAAATATTAGGGCTGGGCGAGTTAACTCGTTATTATCGCGTTAACTTGTTAATTTTTTAATGCCGATAAATAATTTATCGCAAATTAACGCAGGTTTTATTAATTATTTTATTTTTGTAAAAGTCTGTTGCTCACAGGCTTTTATTTTGTAAAAGTCTGTCGCTCACAGGCTTTTATTTTGTAAAAGTCTGCTGCTGTCTGCTGTGGAACAGGAAAAGAAAGTAATCGGAGGATCCACCAAACATGGAGAAGGGTACGGAACTTTTACTCGGCCATTTTCATTTTAAAGTTCTTCCAGACGGCGGAGTCGACAGAACCAAAGTCATCTGTAAACACTGCCAAGTTGAATTGTCTTCTCAGCGTAGTAGTTCCAGTCTAAAATATCACTTAAAGGCAAAACACACAACTGATAGCAGCAAGTCATTCAAGGAAACAGACAGTGGAGCGAGGCTTCTACATAAAAACTACAGAAAGATGCTGATGTTAAAAGTGTGTTTGCACAACAAATGTTATGGCACTTTCATTCATATGGCAGCACATTTAAAATAAAGCTAAATGCTAAAAGCTATACACTACTTTTGGATTCATTTTTGGATTTTGCATACAAATGCGATTAATCGTGATTAATCAGGGAAATCACGTGATTAATTAGATTAAACATTTTAATCGTTGCCCAGCCCTAGTGAATATACATTTCTGAGGTGGATTGATAAATTTTCCCAATCGCAGTCATCGTTATTTATCCATTCAGCCCTTTTCCTCCTCTTATCCCTCCTGGGTCATCCCGAGATGTTCCCAGCCCAGAAGCGAGTCCTTGGTCTCCCCCGCGGTCTCATCCAAGTGGAACGTGCCCAAAAAAAAATCTCCAAAGGAGGCAAACAGGAGACGTAAAGCTAAATAAAATGTAACTTTTTCTTCTCCTCAGACGTCGCTGCAAAGCCGACAGATCAGTCCGCCCAAAGGCCAGCTGAGCTCCAGCTTCTGGAGGTCGTGACGAGGCGGCCGCCGCCGCCGCATTGCGCCCGTGAGGACTGAATGAACCGGACGAAGGAGCTGAGAGCTGCTGGGCTCATGCTGGGAAAGGAGCTGGGGGAGGTTTTTATTTGCGTCTCAAAGAGCTGATCTCTTGTTGACACCGAAGGCCTCGCTCGGCTACATTTTTTTGAGTTATTTGACACGATCGCCTGATGGGTTCTGAGCACATCTGGAAGTGATCGCATGAACAGAAAAAGTCTCGTGTTTCTGAATGTTGACAATTTAAAAACACGTGAAAGGTTTCCTGTGACCTGCCTGATGTTGAGGATCCTCGTGCCCCAACGCAGCCGTCCTTCAAACATCTGTCCAGATGTGTCAGAGGTGCAGCGATGCTTTACTCTTTCATTAATAAGAACATGAAACGTGAAGCCGCTGAACCTAAATCTTCCAAATTAGTGTGTTTTTTATTTATAATCTCTCATTTATCATCAAACTCATTGATCTGAAAATTGTTTCGGCTGATTTCGGACTCTTGTTTTATCGTGAATCCACTGTGTGGAGCAACAGTTGCTGCTTTGATGAACTCTTTTTGGAATTAACTTCAATGATGTTGGCTCATCAGAGAGAGAGAGAGAGAGAGAGAGAGAGACTTTTCATTACTCACATGATTTCATCCTGAAACTGAAGATGAACTCCAGCTGTTTTTCTTTTTTTTCTTCATGTTCCAGCAGAGCAGGGTTGATGTAATGTGGAATAAACGGGTGAATTTAATCCTAAACTGGCTGTAATGTACATAGATTTAGCAAAATCTACACACCAGTGTCTGAAATAAAACTTCAGCAGCAGTTTTTCTCTTGGTTTTTGAACTCTTTCACATTTAAAGTCTGACAGACGTTTGCTTTAGTTCACATTCTCGTTTACTTTTCATTCTCCCAGTTAAGCTTTTTTATAATGATGTAGCTTCATGTTTTCACCGTCCTGTTGGCAGAGAAATTCACAAAAAAAACATGAGAAACGGCAGACGGAGAGCAGCAAAACAGTTGTAGAGACTCGACCTGAGCTGAAGTTGAATGAACACACAGATGACGCATTAAATAAACCTCTAAATGTTCGGCATGTAGAAGTTTATCAGGTATGTCAGACAAACCCCTGGTCTGGTCAAATGTTTCTTTTTGGTTTAGGAACACTTCCAACTGGAATAAATGACCTGCTGCGTCCTGTGAGCAGAGTTCCAGCCTCGTTTTGGTGTTGATGAAAGTAATCCGGCTAGTTGTCTGGGGTTTAGATATTAAAGCGTTTTGCTTCTCAAAACAAAATGCGTTCAAAAGAGTAATACATTTGCATCACAAAATCGTTCTCCAGGAAAAAGTCAGACCTCACAATCGTTTGGCCCTATTTTCTCTCCCTTCGTATCACTGCCTGCTGTGTAGACCGAGCAGCAAACACCGTAACAGGCGCGGCTGTCGGCAGGCGGCTGAACGCATTGATATGAAGGGAGAGAAAATAGGGCCAAGCGATTGTGAGGTCTGACTTTTTCCTGGAGAACGATTTTGTGATGCAAATGTGTTACTCTTTTGAACGCATATTGTTTTGAGAAGCAAAACGCTTTATTTTTTTAAACCCCAGCCAACTAGTCGGACTACCTTCATCAACACCAAAACGAGGCTGGAACTCGGCTCACAGGACGCAGCAGGGGGTAAGAAGATGTTCATAAATGATGTTGCTGATATGGGATGTCATACAGCTTCATGTCAAAAGAGGCGAACTATCCCTTTAACCCAGGAACCACTGGATCATCTTTTATAGAATGAAAATCCTTCTGTTTGTCAATTCTTTTTTGGCTCCCAAAAACTACTCAAAAAGCCAATAAAGGGAGATTGTTGTATAATTTTGACACACATACACACCCTCTGGTCCTCACATTTATTTACCTAAAACACGTTGATACGACTTTAACAGAAGAGTCGAGTGTAGCTTTTTGAAGCCAAAAAGAATTGATGCACAGTAGGTTTGAATTTCCATCCTTGATGATGAAGTTGGTTTTTATGCCTTTAATGGATAGGACAGTTAAGAGAGACAGGAAGCAGGGTGCAGAGAGAGGGGGAACGACATGCAGCAAAGGGCCGTCCGGTATTCTCATACTTGTGTGACAGTTTCTGTGAATGAAAATGATAAAAAAAAAATCTTTCTTTAACCCCAGGATGTTGAGCTTAAAGTAGGACGGGTTGCTGGAAAAGTGTCCATGATAATTATCTGAAGGAACTCCACGTTTCATCCCTGAAAAATTTGACGCCACCACTCGAGTTAAAGGGACTCGTTTGACAGACAATCTGTACACGAGCTGCTCGCTTTACCAGCAACTCGCAGAGGGCTAAAGCTCCAGGATGCAGCCGGCCGGGGTTCAGGTCCCGTTTTCTGTCAAGCAACTTTCAAATAAAGGCAACTCGTGCCAAAAAATATCCTTTAAAATGATCATTTTCACCAAAATCAGTCTTTTAATTGAGATTATGTGCTGCTTCCCTGTGTCATATCAGTCCAATCTGCAACTTTTTAGGTTTTGTTTGAACATGAGTGCTGTTTATGGACTCACCGAGCATCCGGCCAACCATGTGGCAGCTCTGATAAAGTCGGCACCACCAACAAATTGTAGAAAATTTAGCACTATTTAAACTAAGTGGAGTATTTAAAGTGTTTGTCTGACAGCCAATCGGACGTATTAACCATCAGGAGAAGAAGAAAGTAGCTGCAGCCCAGATGATATCCTGTGTGTTTTAGGCTGAAAGAAATAGTAAAACCTGATGAATTTGTTAGTTTTTACCTGAAACAAAAGCCAAAACTCAAGGTTTGTTTTCCTTTTATTGTACCTTTTTTCTTATTTTTTTAAACTCTGCACACTCAGCTGTTTCAATACAATAAATTCAATGAATCTGCGGCTGACAGATTGCATATTAAGTATATTCCTGCTGGCAGCTCACAATTTAATCTGTTTTTACTCCAGGCCAGAACATCCTCTTATTCACCCCTCACTGCCAGAGCAGACGGATCCTGCATCGGTTACACAAAGAAACAATCATTCCGAAATAAATACAGATCCCCCCGATCTCGTGGTTCCTGCACAGAAGCTAGAAAATATCTACATGAACCGTTTTTAGACAAAGCTGCTGAGTGTAAAGTTCCTCTTAAACTGATATGAACTGAGTTAATAAATGTGAAACCAAATTAGGAACTATTAACGCTTAAGTTTCACGATGTGAACAGAGTTCTCAACATTTTTAACCCCACAGAACAGAGATTAACTCTTTTTTGTTTGTTTTTTGGTTCTTAGAGGAAGCAGAGAAGCTTCTTAAATGTGTATTTAGGAGGAATCTTAGCCAAATGTGAGACCTAAGAGAAAAGTTTGACTCCCATTAATAATCTGCATTAAAGTCAGAACTTTCCACTGTAATCCTCAACACTTTGAACAAGAAATAAGATGCAAAGTCGCTTCCAAATTACAGTATCAACTTTTTGTTCATGTCAGAAAAATGAGGTTTTTTTGTTGTTAGGTCTTATTCCAGACTTGGAAATAACTGAATCAAGTTTTTCACAGCAAGAACAACAACAAAGAAGCGTCTTTTACTCCCCAGGAAGAGAATAAATCAAACCTATTTGCAGAAAAAATGAAAGATCAAATATATTCTGGCTAACTTATTGCGTGCAGTTCTTACTGTTGACCACTAGAGGCCACTACAAACCAGAGACAACCGTAAGACGATTTCCCACAAAGCAGCTTTGTCACTGGTGAAATTAAGCATCTGGTGACGGTATTTTCATGTTTCAGCGTTGAATGTCTGCAGGTAGGAGGTCAGCCGGAGCCTTAGCGGTGGTGGTTCCCGGACCTTTTGAGGTTCCGACTAACAAAGCAGGTCTCCTTCTTGGTTCCAGATGCAGGTCACTGTCTATCCTGAGTTTCACTGTTCACTGTTTGGAGGCTCGCTGCGACAGACCCTCGTGGTTGAGCGTCGCTCTCTCCATGCGCTTGTACCAAAACTTGACTTTAGTGTTTTCCATCATGTCGTCGAACGCTTGGAGGCCTTCCATCACTCTGAGGACGCCAAACACCGCCTGTGGGTGGAGGAGGAGGACATTTTTAGATCAACTTTTCATCGCTCTGAAGCAGGGATGGGCAACTTCCATGATAAAGAGGGCCAACATTTTTTCAGCACTATCATTGGAGGGCCACATGACCACGCACTTCGAATAATTGGATATGAAAGACGCTACAAATGATTCTCAATAAGAACACATTTTATATGAATGTATATCTCAGGGTGTATACAGGTATAAACAAGTTAAATTTAAGACTTTTTAAGACCTTTTAATACCACTTCTAAATGAAATTTAAGACCAAACGTACGATGGAAATACCAAGTAAACACACTGACAGTAAAACGGTAAAATGACTAATGACGGTTGAGTTTAAGAACATCGGCTAAATGTGTGTCATGAGAAAAGATCACAAAAGTGTCATCACTGTCCTAAATTAACGCTAACGTTAGCATCAGAGAGTCTAACGTTAGCGATTTTCCCATTTCAGCATCAGAGAGGCTAACGTTAGCTGTTTTCCCATTTCAGCAGAGAAGCTAACATTAGCGGTTTTCCCATTTCAGCATCAGAGGCTATTGTTAGCGGTTTTCCCATTTCAGCATCAGAGAGGCTAATGTTAGCTGTTTTCCCATTTCAGCAGAGAAGCTAACATTAGCGGTTTTCCCATTTCAGCATCAGAGGCTATTGTTAGCGGTTTTCCCATTTCAGCATCAGAGAGGCTAACGTTAGCGATTTTCCCATTTCAGGCCTTTTAATACCACTTCTGAATGAAATTTAAGACCAAACGTGCGATGGAAATACCAAGTAAACACACTGACAGTAAAACGGTAAAATGACGGTTGAGTTTAAGAACATCGGCTAAATGTGTGTCATGAGAAAAGATCACAAAAGTGTCATCACTGTCCTAAATTAAATTTATTACTATATCTTCAGAACATTTAAGTCCCATGAACAAATGCTTATAAAATCAAGTAAATATATATTTTTAAAAAAAATACTGTTCCTTTAAAGCAAAAAGAAAAATACACAAATATTTAAGACCCATGCAATCTGAATTTAAGACAATTTAATACTTTTTTAAGGTCTTATTTTCAGGAAAATTGACTTACGACTTTTTAAGGACCCGCGGCCACCCTGTTGGAGGGCCACATGACCACGCACTTCGAATAATTGGATATGAAAGACGCTACAAATGATTCTCAATAAGAACACATTTTATATGAATTTATATCTGTATGTTTATTGCACCAACGTACAACTATTTTCTGCATATAAATGCATTTTAACACGTCCTTAAAGGGATAATCCAGAGTAAAATGCACTTTAGATCAATTTATGGGATGTTGGGAGTACATACGTTGAGTTGACATCAAAATCATGTCATTCGGATGTGTTTTGAGAATTTCGATTTGACCGTTTTTAGCCAAAAGTCGTTAGCCTGGAAGTGATGAGGGACATATGAAGTCACCGCTATAAAACGCTATTTTTATACCTCTTCTACAGCTCCAAACAACATAACACTTACGTGGTAGTGAGTAGAGGGTCCCTAAAGCCAAACTGAAGTGTCCCGAGGTCTTCGTGTGGTCGGATATAGAGTCCAGAATTAACCTTTCCGGAAATGTGTCTGCTGCAGCTGCCGCTACAGACCGTGGTGAAGTTGGTTTGATATTGGTTTGAAAAAAAAGATACCTTATTTCCTTATTGTGAATATCTGTCGAATATCCAATATCAAACCAACTTCACCACGGTCTGTAGCGGCAGCTGCAGCAGAGACATTTCCGGAAAGGTACTGGCTTGATTAAATTCATTCTGGACTCTCTATCCGACCACATGAAGACCTCGGGACACTTTGGTTTGGCTTTAGGGACCCTCTACTCACTACCACGTAAGTGTTATGTTGTTTGGAGCTGTAGAAGAGGTATAAAAATAGCGTTTTGTAGCGGTGACTTCATATGTCCCTCATCACTTCCAGGCTAACGACTTTTGGCTAAAAACGGTCAAATCGAAATTCTCAAAACACATCCGAATGACATGATTTTGATGTCAACTCAACGTATGTACTCCCAACATCCCGTAAATTGATCTAAAGTGCATTTTACTCCGGATTATCCCTTTAATAAGAAACAAAGACAAAACATTTGCTTAAAAAAAAAGTGCAAAAAGGAATTTGAACTCCTTCATAACAAAGAACAAAACTGAAGAGGTACTCTTCTTCCTATTTTGGCTGAAAAATGCGATTTTTCTCGGTCAAGTTTTCTCTTTTTGCCACTGCTTGTGGCCATGGCTCTTTGACTTTCCTATTCGCTGTTGCGGAATGCGGCCCGGGCCCCGCTATCAGTCAACAGTATAATTACAATTTTTTTATTTATTTTTTAATTATTAAATTATTATTGATCTATTTGCGGGCCGTACTGAGTGAGGACCAGTTGCCCATCCCTGCTCTGAAGGATCAGGTAAAAAATAAAAAAATGGAGGTCGTTTCCTCACCAGATCTGCCAGGTTGGGCTGATCTCCACCCATGAACTTCCTGCTCTTGCCGATGGCGGCCACCCACTCGTTGACGGCCTTGTAGAGATCCTGCCTGACGTCTTCCTGCAGGTTGTGTCTGTCAACAAAGGGAAAAGTCAAACACTTTCGCCTCCAAACGGAAGATCCAAACCAGGCGGACGGGGGTTCAACCTACCGACTTTTCAGCCTTTTTGCGATCACAAACATGGCTGCAGCACCCACGTATTTAGCAAAGAAGCCTTCCACGGCGCCAAACTTGCCCTCGCGTACAATGTAGTCGAAGGAGGCCAGGGATTCGCCGGTAGTCCGGTAAACATTGGGCGATATGAGGTGCACGAGCCAGTCATCAGCCCACTGACGCCATTTCATCTCCTCTCTGAAAACAGAAGACACGACAGTCTGTGAATAATCGGTTTAAAATGGTGCTTTTAGGAGAATTTGTGCGTGAAAGCGACATATTTAATGGATAAAAACGTCTCCGAGTGTCAAGCAGCTGGATAAACAAATATGTCTCCAGGCTAATTATTACACCAGGCACCTTTTTTTACACTTTGTGTGTGTGTTCGGTCCGAAATGAGCAGATTATGCCCCTCAAAGTTCAACTTCAAGGAAAAGAACTTCATCATTTCAGCATCAGAGAAGCTAACGTTAGCGGTTTTCCCATTTCAGCATCAGAGAGGCTAATGTTAGCCGTTTACCCATTTCAGCATCAGAGAAGCTAATGTTAGCGGTTTTCCCATTTCAGCATCAGAGGGGCTAACGTTAGCGGTTTTCCCATTTCAGTATCAGAGAGGCTAATGTTAGCGGTTTTCCCATTTCAGCATCAGAGAGGCTAATGTTAGCGGTTTTCCCATTTCAGCATCAGAGAGGCTAATGTTAGCGGTTTTCCCATTTCAGCATCAGAGAGGCTAACGTTAGCGGTTTTCCCACTTCAGCAGAGGTTAGTGGTAGCGATTTTCCCATTTCAGCAGAGAATCTAATCTTAGCGGTTTACCCATTTCAGCATCAGAAAGGCTAATGTTAGCGGCTTTCCCATTTCAGCATCAGAGGCTATTGTTAGCGGTTTTCCCATTTCAGCATCAGAGAGGCTAACGTTAGCGGTTTTCCCATTTCAGCATCAGAGAGGCTGACGTTAGCGGTTTTCCCATTTCAGCAGAGAACCTAACGTTAGCGGTTTTCCCATTTCAGCATCAGAGAGGCTGACGTTAGCGGTTTTCCCATTTCAGCAGAGAAGCTAACGTTAGCGGTTTTCCCATTTCAGCATCAGAGGCTATTGTTAGCGGTTTTCCCATTTCAGCATCAGAGAGGCTGACGTTAGCGGTTTTCCCATTTCAGCAGAGAAGCTAACGTTAGCGGTTTTCCCATTTCAGCATCAGAGGCTATTGTTAGCGGTTTTCCCATTTCAGCATCAGAGAGGCTGACGTTAGCGGTTTTCCCATTTCAGCATCAGAGAGGCTAATGTTAGCGGTTTTCCCATTTCAGCATCAGAGAGGCTAATGTTAGCGGTTTTCCCATTTCAGCATCAGAGAGGCTAATGTTAGCAGTTTCCCCACTTCAGCAGAGAAGCTAATGTTAGCGGTTTACCCATTTCAGCATCAGAAAGGCTAATGTTAGCGGTTTTCCCATTTCAGCATCAGAGGCTATTGTTAGCGGTTTTCCCATTTCAGCATCAGAGAGGCTAATGTTAGCGGTTTTCCCATTTCAGCATCAAAGAGGCTAACGTTAGCGGTTTTCCCATTTCAGCATCAGAGAGGCTAATGTTAGCGGTTTTCCCATTTTAGCATCAGAGAGGCTAATGTTAGCTGTTTTCCCATTTCAGCATCAGAGAGGCTAATGTTAGCGGTTTTCCCATTTCAGCATCAGAGAGGCTAATGTTAGCTGTTTTCCCATTTCAGCGTCAGAGAGGCTAACGTTAGCGGTTTTCCCATTTCAGCATCAGAGAGGCTAATGTTAGCTGTTTTCCCATTTCAGCATCAGAGAGGCTAATGTTAGCGGTTTTCCCATTTCAGCATCAGAGAGGCTAACGTTAGCTGTTTCCCCATTTCAGCATCAGAGAAGCTAATGTTAGCGGTTTTCCCATTTCAGTAATAGAGAGGCTAATGTTAGCGGTTTTCCCATTTCAGTATCAGAGAGGCTAATGTTAGCGATTTTCCCATTTCAGTATCAGAGAGGCTAACGTTAGCTGTTTCCCCATTTCAGCATCAGAGAGGCTAACGTTAGCGATTTTCCCATTTCAGCAGAGAAGCTAATGTTAGCGGTTTACCCATTTCAGCACAAGAGAGGCTAATGTTAGCGGTTTTCCCATTTCAGCATCAGAGAGGCTAATGTTAGCTGTTTTCCCATTTCAGCATCAGAGAGGCTAACGTTAGCGGTTTTCCCATTTCAGCATCAGAGAGGCTAATGTTAGCGGTTTTCCCATTTCAGCATCAGAGAGGCTAATGTTAGCGGTTTTCCCATCCAGTGTATGTGACAGAACAGAAGGAAGAGGACGGGTAAGTCGAGGGGTGGAAACCAAAGTTGGGACCGGTTTGTCCTTACTTCTGCATTCCCTTCTGGGGGTAAACCACGCCGTTGTCCGCCTCGCTCAGCATCAGCCAGTACTTGTTGTTGTACTCCGTCACTTCCTTCCCTTTGTCGTTCAAAGACTTCATCTCCGGGTAGCACGAAAGGATTTGGGTCAAGCTTTTCCCCCTGCAGGAAAAAGGAGAAAAGTCAAACTATTTCAATCGTTGCTCAGTTTTTCCTTTAGTTTGTTTTAAAACTGCTTCGTTTTACGGTTTTTAACCGTTCTTTTTAATCATTTCTTCACAATTTAACAAGTTTTAGCTTTGCTTTTGTAAAGAATTTAACTTTTTTTGAGGAGCTTAAGAACAAACAAAACATTTTGTAAACGGAAAAGGAAAAGATTAAATTATCCCGAGGTTTCGGGGTCCAGTCCAAGCTGATCATTTTATCATTTATGACAAAGAAATACATCAAAATTCTCATATTTGAGAAGCTGGAAGCTGCTTCTGGTTCATTTATGTGGCTCGTTCTCCCTTTAGTTAATTTTAACAACCAAACAGGCAGCAGGGGACAGATATTTGACGGCAGGAAGCTTCTACTTACTCGCTGGTTAAAAACGTCTTCAGGGAGCTGATGATGACCGAAGAGTCATTCAGTTGCTGAGGATGAAGAATGGAGAGTTTCACTGAGAAGGCTGCACATTTTCCCCACATTTAAATGCACAAAAAGAGATTTAAAGCCCGATTCTGAACGCTACAGCCTGTAAATATGCGTTTGCTTTTAGCGAGCTGATTCCTAAAGCCCAACAGGTGAGAGATTTAACCGCCTTACCAGCTCAGAATCTACCATCAGGATGGGCACTTTTCTGTAGACCGACCATTTGATCTCCTGCCTCATCACCGGGTTCACCTCCACGATCTCGTACGGCAGGCCGTGGTAGTCGAGGAACGCCCGCACTTTGCTGCAGAACGGGCAGGTCTTGTACTGGTAGAGAGTCAGCTTCAGACCGCCTCCTGAAGCCTGCGGGGGGGCAGCAGAGGAAAGCTCAGGCTCCTGGTTCAACACCAGCCTGAGGTTATATTTCCAAAGGTTCGTCCTCAGCATCGGGCAAACAAAAAAACAGATGTGTAAATCAATTGATTTAGCTTTATTTTTTTAAACCCAGGCCAACTAGCCGGACTACCTTCGTCAACACCAAAACGAGGCTGGAACTCTGCTCACAGGACGCAGCAGGGGGTAAGAAGATGTTCATAAATGATGTTGCTGATATGGGATGTCATACAGCTTCATGTCAAGAGTTAACGCGATAATAACGAGTTAACTCGCCCAGCCCTAAATATAAATAAATAAATAAAATTTAAAAAAAAAACAGATGCGAGTGGCTGTGTTCAACATCTGGGTGTTTAAAAAGCTGAGATCTCATAAGTGCACGTGAACATCTGCAGAGGTTTCTTCAGCTCTTATCAGTCTGACAGAGACACGCGGGCAACTTTTAACCTCCGACTGGACTTTAAAGTGTGTTTAAAACCAGAACTTTCATGGAAGTAAAATAAGTTAAGTTTTAAACACTGTTGGTTTGCAGATATTCAGTAAAATCTGCAGTTCGACCTCAGCTGGCACTCAGGTGACCCTGTCTGCAGACATGAGAGTCCTGCGGCTGCAGCCAGCCCGGAACCGACCCCCCCAGACACCGGAGACCCGGTTCTCCCGGTCCGGACTCACCTTCTTCTCCTCCTCCGCCAGGTGCTGCTGCACGGACAGCTTCATGGTCTGATACAAACCCAAACCTCCGCCGAGCAGGAAGGCGCAGCCCAGCACCCTGCCGCCTCCCGACCGCACCGAGGAGAAGAGTTTGGACCGGAACCCGGGCCCGCCGGTGCCGTAGGACCTCCGGGACCCGTGCGTGCCCACATTGCCCAGCAGGTAGGAGACGGTGCCGGACCGGCGGGCGGCTGGAGTCTCCAGAAAAGACAAGCCGACCTTACTGACGGTTCTGGCGCAGGCGGCTGCCATGTTGAGTTTACATAAAGCCCCACAATGCACCACGACGGAGGAGCTCAGTAAAGGGTTGTATTGCCCTGAGCTGAGCCTGTCAGGATGTGAGCTGCCATTGGTCAAAGATCGTAAAAATAAAAGTTCTTGACACTTTGCCCTC
This sequence comes from Odontesthes bonariensis, assembly GCF_027942865.1. Lineage (NCBI taxonomy): Eukaryota > Metazoa > Chordata > Actinopteri > Atheriniformes > Atherinopsidae > Odontesthes > Odontesthes bonariensis. The sequence continues at coordinate 5,891,941 of NC_134511.1, forward strand.
AGTGTGAGACGGGCAACGTTTTATGCGACAAATATATCATAAAAAAACATGTAAATTCTGCATAAAGGTACACGAAATGTCTATTTACTGATTGAAAAAGGCTTCAAAGAAAAGAAAAAAGAAGCAACAAGAAGACGAGACAAAAAGTGGGAATTAAATTGACCTGTGAGAGTTTGAAGTGACTGTTTTAGCATTTTTTACAGCCAAGAAGTAATGACATGCAACACAATAACAGAGAATCACTAAGATATAAAACAAGCAAAGCTAAACAAACTTCAACTTATTTAATAAAAAGAAAATGGCTCCAAAATAGGGCTGGGCGCGTTAACTCGTTAATTATTGAGCGCCGATAAAAATTGTATTGCGCATTAACGCAGGTTTTATTATTTATTTTATTATTGTAAAAGTCTGTTGCTCACAGGCTTTTATTATTGTAAAAGTATGTTGCTCACAGGCTTTTATTTTGTAAAAGTCTGTTGCTGTCTGCTGCGGAACCGGAAAAGAAAGTAATCGGCGGATCCACCAAACATGGAGAAGGGTACGAAACTTTTACTCGGCCATTTTCATGTTAAAGTTCTTCCAGACGGCGGAGTCGACAGAACCAAAGTCATCTGTAAACACTGCCAAGTTGAATTGTCTTCTCAGCGTAGTAGTTCCAGTCTAAAATATCACTTAAAGGCAAAACACACAACTGATAGCAGCAAGTCATTCAAGGAAACAGACAGTGGAGCGAGGCTTCTACATAAAAACTACAGAAAGATGCTGATGTTAAAAGTGTGTTTGCACAACAAATGTTATGGCACTTTCATTCATATGGCAGCACATTTAAAATAAAGCTAAATGCTAAAAGCTATACGCTACTTTTGGATTCATTTTTGGATTTTGTGTACAAATGCGATTAATCGTGATTAATCAGGGAAATCATGTGATTAATCATGATTAAACATTTTAATCTTTGCCCAGCCCTACTCCAAAATAATGTTCAACAAAAAGACACAGCGTGCATGAAGGGATGCAACATGACCAGAAACAGAAGAAACAGGTTAACTGTATGCACACAGAAATGCAAAACAGACTGAAAAAAAAAAGCTGCCACAAAGTAAGAGAAATGACCAAAAACTGATGGGAAAAAGGAAAACACGATGGATGGATGTAAAATCACCAGAAAGTGATGCTTAGACAACCTCAAAATGACCTCAAATAGATGTAGAATAAACACAAAGAGAGACCTAATGTTCTTTTAAGAGATGCAAATTGACCACAAAGAGATAGAGATACAATAAATAAGTAGAATCAACACACAGAGATGCAGAAAATGTCAAATACCAACAAAGACCTCGAACTGTTTTACACCCCGAGATGCAAAACAAGCAACACGTCTGTTATTCAGTCCTGTTTCTCCTTGCTTGTTAGCATCTGTAGCGCCTGCCAGACAGCAACATTTCAAACAGCTGGGACCCCTCAGCTCATCTGGATCCGGTCTTCTATCAGTTCCCAGAGTCAGAACCAGACATGGAGAAGCTGCATTCAGCTTCCATGCTCCACATGTCTGGAACAAACTCCCAGAAAGCCTCAGATCAGCTGAAACACTCAGTGTGTTTAAGTCCAGGCTGAAGACACACCTATTTTCAGCTGCGTTTGAATAAAGCTCCAAATCTGAAGCTTGAGTTTCAAAACTTAATCACATTTTAACTACTGATTCTTCCGGCCTCCTTTTCGTCAACACCAAAACGAGGCTGGAACTCGGCTCACAGCACGCAGCAGGGGGTAAGAAAGTGTTCATAAACGATATTGCTAATATGGGATGTCATACAGCTTCATGTCAAAAGAAGCGAACTATCCCTTTAAGCTACTTGACGAGTTTCAGTCAGTTTTCATCACCCAAAGCGACGCACATTTGGCACCTGAACTGCCTTAAACGTTTTTTTAAAGGCTCATTTAAATCCAGTATGTGTGTGACGGGCCTAACGGAACATTTTACAGAAGAAAAATCCACTTTTTTGTTTTCTCTGGTGGATAAAACGCATAATTCCATGCCATGATTGCCATGAGCTTATATTCATATATTATATATTGAATGATATTGCTAATATGGGCTGTCATACAGCTTCATGTCAAAAGAGGCGAACTATCCCTTTAACTTTTTAACACATCTCCATTCATTCAGCTTGCTCCGCTTATGAATCAAGTGTCAGGTGATTGGCAGAAGAAGCATTAAATGAAACGCAAAGCCTGAAGTTAACAGAGAAAGATCATGCTGGAGGTTTGGGTTTTTGTCAAGTCAGCAGACACAGAGAAACCCCGGCTGGGCTGAACTCGCTGTGTAGTAAACCTCCCTGGTGAATCATGTGTCAGCCAAAGCTAAATTGTGGGGGGAATGTTCTTGCAACATAAAAACATGACATCCCCGGAGTGTTCTGGGAGCTGAAATCTGTGAGCTGGGATAACAAAGCATTCAAAAGTGAGCGCTGACACCTAAGAGGAGACAAAAATCCACACAGAAAGAGTTAAAAACGTGGAACAAATTCAGAAAAACTAAACCAAAACTGACAAAAACTTAATTAAATACCTTTAACAAAGGACAATTAAACAAACAAAAAACTAACAATACAACCCAATATTTAACAAAGACTACTTTGTTGTTTTTTCCATCACTGTAACGCTCTTTTAACTGGACTTTACCAAAAAGAGCTTTAAACATCTGCAGCTCATCCAGAACGCTGCTGCTGGAGTTTTAACCCGGACTAAGAGATCTGAACACATCACAGCAGCTTTAAAATCTTTACTCTGGCTTCCAGTCAGTCACAGAATAGATTTTAAAAGCCTGCTGATGGTTTACAATCTGTGATCTGTTCAGAGAGTATAAAGCCAGCAGAGCTCTTAGATCCAAGGACTCAGGTCAGCTGGTCCAGTCCAGAGTCCAGACTAAACATGGAGAAGCAGCATTTAGCTGTTAGGCTGCTAACAAGTGGAACAAACTGCCAGTGGAGATTAAACTTTCACCAAATGGAGACATTTTTAAATCCAGGTTAAAAACATTTCTGTTCTCATGTGTCTATGCATGAAATCTGCACGATATCTTTGATATCTAGTCTATAAATTCTATAAACATGAAAATACACACCCACTGTTTGCTGCTTTTGTCACTCTGCACTTTACTTATTGCACCTTTTGTACATCACTATCTACCTCTAATTATTTACCCGTCCATTCGTCTGTACATGTTGTGTTTATTTGTCTTACCTGTGTGCAATATTGTATGTTGTGTATTTTGTGTGTGTTATAATGTTGCTGCACATTTGGAGTATGGGGAAACGCAATTTCATTTAAATGATTTTATTTGTCTCTCTTTATATTCTTTTATGCATTTTTAATGCTTCTTCCACTCCCTGCTGCAATGCTTTTATTTTATGTGAAGCACTTTGAATTGTTTGTACATGAAATGTGCTATACAAATAAATTTGATTTGATTTGATTTTGAAAGACATTTCAGTAAACACACGAAAAGAAAAACTTTTTACTGATCACAACGAACAACAAAAAAACCACAATAAAACACTGTGCTATTACTACGGAAGAGTATTGGGCCAGGCATAAGGAAAAATATTTATATTTTGCCTGTCGAGAATAAAGTCGACATTTATTCTCGACATGTTGACTTTAATCTCGACAGGCAAAATATTATTATTTTTTCTTATGCCTGGCCCTAATACTCTTTCGTAGATTACAGCTGTTTTTAACTGTAAAAAACGTTTAAAAGACATGAAGGACGGGTTAAAAACTGAGCTGGGGTCTGTTCAGGAGCGCCGGTTTCTCTGCGTCTCATGACGCGTTCAGGAGCGTCGTTATTCCCAGTGATTCCTCGGAATCAGCAGCGTCTTCTCCTGCTGAAAGCGGAGATTCCCTCCGCCAGCAGCAGCAGCAGCAGCATCCATTTAAAGTGTCACAGCGGTCGGGATCAGCACATCATCTCTGCCTTTTCCTCGGATTCACTCTTGCACTCCGCTGGGATGCCGAATTTCTTCTCGGGGGGAGCCGATGCCAGAGGACACCTTCCGCACGCATTTTTTCGAGCGTGACTGGAAGGGAGCGGAGCGGCGATGGACGAGCGCACGAGCGGACAAATAAAATTCTGATATTCGCTGGGTTTAGCTAAGCTAACGCTAGCACGCTAACACCAGCTAGCCCTCAGCTCGGTGGGGCTGTGTCCCCCCCCCTCCTTCCAGTTCACTGACCGACGTGGTGTTTTCCTCCACGATTAAAACACCCCCTCAAAGCTCTTTTTTATGGATGCCAAGACACGCTGGTGCCACCGAGGACATTTCTCTGAAGGATAAAGCATCGCTGCGGTCCACCAGTTAGCCGACAGCATCGGTAACCTTCATTTTTTCATTTTTTTCCCCCACATTTTTCTCCTCTCGCTCATCCGTGAAGATGCTGGCTGATGCATGGACACTCACTCCATGAAGGTCATGATACTGAGAGAATGATCATGCTGGAAAAACAGGTAAGAAAACCAGCTGAGAGCATCGAGTCCAGCGGTTCAGTTTAAATGCACACCTGGACTCATTTGCATGTGTGTGAGTCAGTGGGCTTTCTGCACCCCTGCTGCCGCCTGGATCCCATCAAGTGGAAATGGTACCATAAAGGTTTCAGGTGATTGGTTAGCTTTTGTGTGAATTATTCTCTGGCCCGTTTCATCTCCTGCTGGTGTTAATTATAGTAGGAATGGTGGCTCACACAATGACTCAGAGGCCATTAAAACATGAAAATAAAAAGAGAAAAGCAGCTGGAATGAGGACTTTTATCCCACATTCATAATCCAGAATATTTTCCTTTTTTGGCAACCGATGAGAAATGATGAGGATGTCAAATGTCCCTGCAAATAGAATTATTATCTTGTAACCTTTTCAGGGACAAATCCAAACAATGAAGCCAAACTGCAACACTTAAAGGACACAATCTGACAAATATTCACCATTTTTCATTGGAAATCATTGCAAAGGAAGAATTTTAGGTGCTGGACAATTGTTTGAATAGAACAAGGTCTTTTGATTGGATGAATAGGACTTATTACAGGATCATTTATTAACTAAATAATGAATCTTAAAAAGTAAGCTCAAGTAAATCCACTCAACATTTACTTTGTTTGACTTTTCCATCTTTAAAGTTCCACGATTTAGCGTTTGGTCATTGTAAGTGAACATTTCTAGTACTTCTTTGAAGCTTTGATTTGATAAATTTGGGTATTTTTTTTCATTTTTCTCAATATATTGTTAATTTTTCTTTATTCTAAGGTTTCAGAAAATGTGGAATAACTCCAGATGAGCTGTTCTTAGAGGATAAAGGGAAGAAAACCCAAGATGCAGATCATAAAGTCTGAACTGGAGTCAGAAACGGTTCTTTAGAGCTCTAAGAAGTTCAGTCGCACTCGGTTCCTGCAATGTGGATGCTAAAAAGAGGAAAATATGTCACCAGTTAATATATATATATATGTGTGTGTGTTATCCTGTAGGGCAATGGGTGCTCAGTCCAGTTAGAGCCAGAATATATGCATTTAGTTTTCAAAAACCTTTGTGTTTATTCATCGTTTACTGAAAAATGAGCAAATTCCTCCTCACACGTCTAATTCTCCCATTTGATCGGTCGGTCTTTCTCATATTCAGGCCTTAAACGGCCCATTAATCACCATTTTCAAACAACTAATTCATTTTTCAATCATCTAAATCTCATTTCACTTCATTGATTTTGATATTCCAGTCGTTCTTCCATCTAAACACGGCGTCAACGAGGTTAAAAAGCGAAAAGTTATCGGTTTATTTGCTGTCGATTGACTGCCTGAGCTCTGAATCGATTAACCATTGAAAAGGACATTTGTTGACTTTGCTGGTTTTGGATTCTTCCTGGTTTTGGGGGGTTTTGTTTAGAGTGGTGAGCAAAGACTTACAGGTTGGCAGCACATCTTTTATTGATCATTTTCTGTTTGTCGTGGCCCTCTGACGCTCTCAGCTGCAGACCGGAGGCCCTTTAGGAAAACGCCGCTCAGCTGGTGGAGTTCACAACCTCCTCTGTCCAAGAACTCGGGGGACGGAGGGAGGGAGGTTGTGCTGTTGGTGGAGGCGGTATGATTACTTCCTCTCGTTTATTCCCACCGCAGCGCCGATGACCATAAACAAAAGCTGACACATTAATTATACATGGCGGCTCCAGACGTGTGTCTGCAGAGGAAAACGCTTTTCCGATTATTCTCAGCAGAGAATTATTCAATTTGAGTTCCTGTGAATATCGATTAATTAATTTTGATACTGACCAAAGAAATCAGAGTGTGGATGTGATGCGTTTGTGTGTCTGTATGAGTGTCGGTTCTTTGTATACTGGAGTGCCCAGTGAATTCTGGGAAAAAAACATCACTTTTTGACCAAAATTGATTCCAGTGCTGCTCCTGCACTGTTGGTTTGACTATTTATGGCTAAGATACGTTCTTATTAACGCCACCGTCAGCCTCATGGAAGCCATTTTTCTGGTTGCCGTGGTGACGTGTTAAAACACAGACACGTTTGTTATCACCTGATTGTCTTTAAGCTACAGCAACACTTGGTTAAGGTTAAAAACATCCCGTTTGGGGCTGAAAGTACTCACTCACCCAAGTGGAAGCCATTTTTTTGGTTGCCATGGTAACATATGAAAACACAGACACGTTTGTCGTCACTTGATTGTCTTTAAGCTACAACAACACTTGGTTAAGGTTAAAAACATCCCGTTTGGGGCTGAAAGTACTCACTCACCCTAGTGGAAGCCATTTTTCTGGTTGCCGTGGTGACGTGTGAAAACACAGAAGCGTTGAGGCAGCACTTTGTCATCACCTGATTGTCTTTAAGCTACAACAACACTTTGGTTAAGGTTAAAAACATCACATTTGGGGCTGAAAGACGCTCATTCACCCTAGTGGAAGCCATTTTTCTGGTTGCCGTGGTGACGTGTTAAAACACAGACACGTTTGTCATCACCTGATTGTCTTTAAGCTACAACAACACTTTGGTTAAGGTTAAAAACATCACGTTTGGGGCTGAAAGACGCTCATTCACCCTAGTGGAAGCCATTTTTTTGGTTGCCGTGGTGACGTGTTAAAACACAGACGCGTTTGTCATCACCTGATTGTCTTTAAACTACAGCAACACTTTGGTTAAGGTTAAAAACATCCCGTTTGGGGCTGAAAGACACTCACTCACCCTAGTGGAAGCCATTTTTCTGGTTGCCGTGGTGACATGTGAAAACACAGACACGTTGAGGCAGCACTTTGTCACCACCTGATTGTCTTAAAGCCATTTTGATGCCTTATATGAAGCTGCTCTCAGGGTTCACAAACTTTTTTTATGGGTGTAATTAAAGGTCTTCATTGCCTGCGTGACATACTGACCCATGGTTTTGTTTTTTGGGAGACCTTTTGTAGCAGAATTTTCCCTGTTAGCCATCTTATATCTCCTTTAGATTTATCTTGTGACCCCAATCGAAACGTGTCATCTATTAATTATGAAATTGATATATATTATTAAATGTTAGCCTAAATAGGATGACCTCAGCCCTGGAGAAAGATGCGTGGAGCTTTTTCACACGATGTGAACACAGTGACATGTTATTAATAGAACGTTTTGATAAGGCCATGTTTAATGGAACGCACATCCTGCACGTGTTTGGAGCCTCAGCCGTGCTCTCTCTGAGAAATTAAAGATGCAGTATGTCGGCAATCAGCAGAGACATAGGAGGAGAACCGGTATCTGACTTCTTAGGGGCCTCAAATGTTCCATACTGCATACTGATCGATCAGACAGTATGCAGAGCGTTTACCCACAATGCATCTCGCTCCTGCCCGAGCCGAAATCAGCCGGCCTGAAGCTGATTTCCCTTAAGCTCTAAACTCTGTAAACTATAGCAACATTTGAAACATTTTCAGGTGAGAAAGTAGTCGTTTAGATCCCCAACATGTTGAAAACCTGACAAAATACCGGCTGTTTACAATTTTGTTCCCACGAATTCGGCGCTACTAAAGCTAGCCGCAGTGAGCTAACGCACTTCCTGTTATTTTCACAAAATAAAATACCCGTTGCCTTTTATCATAGGGAAAGCCATTACCATACAATTGGTGCTTTTGTTTTGAAAACAGGAAGTGAACCTACCCTCGTTGTAGCTAGCTTGAAACTGCCGTTTTGACAGGAAATGACGATCGGCGACGTCACGTTACGTTGCATCTTGGGTAGTTTGAGTATGAGTAGTAACCAATGAGCAGCTTTGAGCCACAGCTGCGTTTTTAAGTGCAGACGAAACATCAGAGACATTCGTGCTGCTGCCATAAAGCAGTTTTACGATGAACCGTACGTTTTCTGGCCTCATCGCCATGGTTACTCTCAGCCACAGCTTCCCCTGCTTTCCCGTTTGGAAGTGACAGCGGCTCACGTGTTGGTTGAAAACGCAGATGAGCGACGCAGTCTGCGTAAAACGGGCTAAAGACTGAGGATGACATCGAAAGGCCGCCTTAAAACCAGCCTGAACTGAGTTTTATGAGCAGCTTACACCAAAAGTAGACCAACAATGATGAGCTTACACGAGCTGGAGGTTAGAAATTAAGTTTCCTTCTGTTTTCACTCTGGCTTTTTTAAGCCTTTAACTTGTATCTGGTCAGCTGACAGGAAGAGAACGTCTCCTTCAGGGGGGAATTTGACCGTTTTAGCCCCACAAACACGAAGTCCGGAGCCGAGAGCGTCGAGGGTACCAAAGAGAAAAGCTGCTGAAGAGCTTCCTGGTTCGTATCTGTAAACTAAACTGTGTTACTTCCATGCAGCTCTTGTACATTTGCTTGTTTTCAGACAAAATTAGATTTTTGAGAGTGTTTTTTTTATTGTATTTTCTAAACCGAAGTATCAGAAATAGCATTGTTAGCAAGTATTATACAGGCACCAGTAATTTTAAATGATGCTCCGGTTGTAAGCTCGTTTTCGGCCTCCAGGGAAAGCGTAATGTGTTGAAAGCCGCTGGTTAGTGACAGATTTATCCCAGAATATGTCACGTTGCTCAAATCTCTAATGACACGGACGAGCGAGGAAGACGAGGGAGCGAGCGTCGCCACGAAACTGGACTTTATTCTCATTTTCTAAGGATAGTTTTCCATCTTAGACTATTGAAAACGGGCTTCGGGCTCCTTTGTGCTGTTGGGAAACTCAACAACTCGGCGAGGAATCGTCGAGTAAACAAGCTGAAACGGTGTCAGAGGTCAATGGCGAGCTTTGTCTGCGAGGCGAGCAGGACGAGAGGAACGAGAGGCGTCCCACTGCTGGCTTTAAAGCGACTGCTTCGCCCTCCGCACACATCGCCCCGGTTTCACAGCAAACAGCCTCATTCTTCCTTTGTCCCCTTCGTGTAAATCCTGTTTCCCGTCGCTGCCGTTATTGATGTGTATCTTTTTTTTTTGGAAACATTTATGAGCCTCCTTCTTTAAACCCAACGTGGGAGTCGGAGATAAGCTGAAAAACGCTCCGTTCTGGAAGCTCGACTTCGCTCCAGGCAGATTGAACTTCTTTGTCTGATGGAATGTGACAACAATCAGACTTTTTTTTTTTTTTTTTTTCCAGTTTCGAGGGGTTTTTTGTTTCCTTTTTCAGAAGCATTCGTTCTGTGTGCAGGGAAGGAAGGCTTCGTCCTTGGAATCTTTGCTCTAAAGAAGCGTTTTTTTGTATTGTGGAGAAGTGTATCAACAGTGTTGCGACGTGCAGGAGCGGCCTGACGCTTCGACTTGTTGCAGAGACTCAGATTCGTCTCGTCAGCTGTTCAGTCGGCTGTGCTTGTTTACGTGGCCGACACTTATCTGCATTTCTAATATGTAAGTGTGCGGATGCTGTAAACACTTGTGGGTGTCGTCATGGCGACTCGAGGCCTGTCAGGATATGAATCAGAGGCGCTTTGCATGCAGAAAACTTTAAAAAAAAAAATAAGCATAAAGTTTAGAAAACTGTATTTTTCTCTTCTGGCTTTGCTCTGATTACATTTCGATGTCATTGAGGAAGCAGCAGGATGCAAGTTAGTTGCTGCTAAAGTTAGATTTCACTTTCAGGGTTTGATAGAGAGCAATAAAGTTCTGATGCATCTCTTATTTCTTCATTTTTTGCTTCCAAGCAGCCAGACTTTCCTGTAATCTTTTAAAGTGGTCTTCATCAACAGTTCTCCAGCTTTCTTTCAGAGTTTTTCTTTGGACATTTTCTGCTTTTTCACTCATTTTCAGTCCATTCCTTGTACCGGATGTGTTTTTTCTTTATTAAGCCACTTAACTCTGACCTATGAATCATTCAGGCAGAAAAAAGGCTCCTAACTCAAGGGATGAACCAGTGTTGAGTCCACACAGAACAGACAACTTAGCAAAGAAGCCATTTTAAACTGGATCTTTAGGCACTTTGTTCCCAGCAGCCTGTCACAGAGACACATCATTTGTTCCCATTTCTTTAGCTTCATCAATGAAAAACAGCTTCATAGTTTCAACTTTTTTGTACATTAAAGTTAAAACTGCTTTCAGTTACCAAAAGAAAAAAAATCCTAATAAATTTTTTTTTTAACGTTATCACGTCTAAAAGTAGGAAAAAAACAGACGATAAGAATTATATTTTATTCAACATCAAGAAAAAGTAAATAAGATTAAAAATGAATATAAGATACAATCTAATGACTAATTATTGAACAATTAATATAAATTAAATGATTAAACTGTTTTATGCCAGCAGAAATTAATAATCTAGAAGCTCTTTGTGGGTTTTAGACTGGAATTAAGATTTGTTCCCATTTCTTTAGCTGCATGTGTGAAAAACAGCAAAGATAACACAGTGTGACAGACAGAAAACAGGATTTCTGCTCCAACAAGGTGATTCCCAAAGAGCAGCTAGCTGAAAACTTGGCATATCTCAGCATGGTGTGCAGTGTGTCCTTAAAACATTTGAGGAAACTGGACAAGTGGAGGACAAAAGAAGAAGTGTCAGGCCTAAAGAACTATCTACAGCAGATGAACAGGATCTGAAAGTGATGTCCTTAAGAAAGAGGAAAACATCCAGCAAAGACCTGACACAGGAGCTGAGAGATGCATCTGGACCTTCAGCTGATCCATCTGCTGTTGGCCCAAGCCTCATCAGAAATGGGCTCCATGGAAGGGTGGCTGTCAGGAAGCCGTTCTTAAGGAAGGGAAACAGGGAGAAAAGGCTGAGCTGTGCCAAAGGACACAAGAAGTGGGCTGAGGAGGGGAACATTCGGGTTCCACAGTGTTCCAGGCAAGAAGGATCTTGTTGTGATTAATTTCATATTAAAAGATATGGACGCTCACATCATCTGCTGGCACTCAGAGTTCATTAAACTTTCATTCCTCAGCTCTGCAAAGATGCAAAGAGAAGAGATTTGGAAGCTAAAACAGCTCATTTGGTGTATATGCAATGGAAATCAGTCGATCCTACAAAGAACAACAGAAACCAGGGAGTCGGGATTACAGCCAGCTGTTGGAGGCCTCAGTTAGCATGTTAAAGGTTAAAGTTCATGACAGCACAGTTAGAAACAGACTGAACAGGTATGGCTTGTGTGGAAGGGCTGCAGGAGAAAGCCTCTTCTCTCTAAAAAGAACATGGCAGCACAGCTTAGGTTTGCAAAGCTGCGTCTGAACAAACCACAAGACTTCTGGAACAATGTCCTTTGGACAGACCAGAGCAAAGTGGAGATGTTTGCTCATAATGCACAGCAGCACGTTTGGAGGAAACCAAACACAGCATATCAGTACAAATACTAACTGTCCGACAGCTAAAGCTGGGCTGAAACTGGCTCACCAACAGGACAAAGGTCCCAAACACAGCAGCAGATCTACAGCAGAATGTGTGAGGAAGAGAAGAATCAATGGTCCAGACCCACAGAAACTATTACTGCCTCTTCCAGCCGCTCAAGTTGTTTTTCACACACTGCTTCTGCATTCTGACGTAGTTTTTGTTGAATAAATCATTGCGTTGTATGATTTTCCGTGTTCTTTATCCAATGTAAGACGTGAGCTGCATCTTTGTCAGGAAAAACAAAGCTGCTGGTCAGCCTCCGAGCACATATTGTGCCGCCGCTGCTGACACGCTGTCAGGAGATGAGGTCGACTCACTCTGTGCTCATGACATCTTCCAACTCGTCGGTTCCAGGGAATACTCCGTCTGCGGTGAAACGATTTGAAGTGGGACGAACATTAAAATGCAGCGGACGTAAAACTTCATTTAAATCTGATTAAAAAGCCAGCCTCTGTCTGCAGACTGAGAGAGATGACGCACGTTTTATTTCTTCTTCCGTGGTGTTATTAACAGGTCCGCAGGAAGTGGACCTGCAGGTTTCACTCGGACTTCCTGTGCTGGCAGCTGGGTATCGGTGGAAGAAGTGAGGGAGGGTGAGAATAAGGAGGAGGAGGAGGAGGAGGAGGGTGTGATATTATGTGGCTCTATGAAGAGCTGGCTTTGCCTCCCTGTTTCCATGACGACCGCTCTCCTACATTTTCAGCCGTGGGACGGCCTCTGCATCTGAAAGCAGGTCCCCGGTGGTGTTTCGGAGCCTTTTTCTGCTCTTTTCCTCGAGCTGCTCCTTCGCTGCTTCTTCCTCCACCATCTGTTTTTTTTTTTTTTAAAGCTTTTCTTCACCCTGCTGTGCTTTTTAAATCCACGTAGTGTCAAACGTCACTTGTTTCTGAACCAGCAATAAATTCAGCCTTTGTTTCCTGTTTGAATCCCCCCACCCCCCGCCCCTCCGAGACGACATGCTTGGACTTGAAGCCAGCAACGCACTTGAATTATTTAGACCAACTGTCTTGTAAAAATGCAAATATTACCGGAGTGCAAGAAGGAAAGAAGAGCCAGCGGCGAGTGAGGGATCATCGGGTTTTATTTTGCGGTGGTTAATGATTACACAGCATGGATTGTTGACCCTGAAATAAGCTGAGTTCACTGAAGTCAAAACAGCACAACTGATCAGCGGTGAGATTAAAAAACAAAAACAAAGTAAAGTCACGTTCGCTCAGCTCTCAGACGGTGTCTTTTCTTTTTTTTTTTAGGTCAAACTTACTTCCTATTTATCAGCGTTTCAGCTGTTAAAAACCAGGTGACCTACATACGATGAGTCTGACTCAGAATGTGGGCTGCTCAAGCCTTCAGGTTCAGGCTGCAATGTGATGTAGAGAAAAATATCAAGATATCAATGTGGACTGCAGGTGTGGGCGCTCTGAGTCAAAGCTGGTGCCGTGGGAAACCCCTCGACTGCACGAAGCCAAAACAAAAAAACACCTAAGGGTCTATTAAAGTGTAGATTCTTTTCAGAAGCAACTAAAAGCCTGCCAACGTGATCCCACACTGCTTCAGTAATGTTGAGCTCCGGGCTCTGGGGAGGATTCATCCCTCCATCAGACCTGCTGCCACTGATTTTCAGCCCACTTCTTGTGTCCTTTGGCACAGCTCAGCCTTTTCTCCCTGTTTCCCTTCCTTAAGAACGGCTTCCTGACAGCCACCCTTCCATGGAGACCATTTCTGATGAGGCTTGGGCCAACAGCAGACGGATCAACTTGTTCATTTCAAAGCTCTTCAGCAACAAATACAACAAATATAATTTGTAGACGAAAGAAAAGAGGTGAGAACACATCTGCTTGTAACAGAGTACCTAAAGAAAGCTCGCTGCTGTGTCTGCTCAGAACTTTCTCCCTGTTGTTTTGCTCTGTTGCTCACAGGCTTTTATTTTGTAAAAGTCTGCTGCTGTCTGCTGTGGAACCGGAAAAGAAAGTAATCGGCGGATCCACCAAACATGGAGAAGGGTACGGAACTTTTACTCGGCCATTTTCATTTGAAAGTTCTTCCAGACGGCGGAGTCGACAGAACCAAAGTCATCTGTAAACACTGCCAAGTTGAATTGTCTTCTCAGCGTAGTAGTTCCAGTCTAAAATATCACTTAAAGGCAAAACACACAACTGATAGCAGCAAGTCATTCAAGGAAACAGACAGTGGAGCGAGGCTTCTACATAAAAACTACAGAAAGATGCTGATGTTAAAAGTGTGTTTGCACAACAAATGTTATGGCACTTTCATTCATATGGCAGCACATTTAAAATAAAGCTAAATGCTAAAAGCTATACACTACTTTGGATTCATTTTTGGATTTTCGTACAAATGCGATTAATCGCGATTAATCAGGGAAATCATGTGATTAATTAGATTAAACATTTTAATCGTTGCCCAGCCAAGAAAGGAGAAGTAACTTCTTCTGTTATTCGCCTTTTTCCTCCTTCATGTAGAGTCATATTAGACACAGAACTTGGGTTGTTTTGACGTAGTTTTTCTGCAGCTTTCACACCATCGTTGGGTTATTCATCCAAACTTAACACGGGTGCTGCCAGTAGACACATTAACATTGCAACTATAGAGCAAATACATGTAGTTTTGATGCATTTTGAATGATTTCAGATATTTTTTAAAGGTCCTCCATGTCTGCTGGACCAGACTTTTCTCCTTTTAGTCTTTTTTTCCTGGCACGTTGCTGTGTTTCTTTGGTCAAAACCACCAGCTGAAATATGTATCACATCTGTGGGTTTGTGCTCTGCACATGTGCAGGCCGTATGCTCTCATCCATCAGAGCATCGCGGAGTCCTTTTTTTTAAAATGTGTGTTCACAGGAAACCTTAAGCTGCATGTCGATCGGTGTAAAGCCGGCATTGGACAGCGAGAGGACGGCGTCCCGTTTTAAGGGACGAAAGAAGGATAGCGAGTGAAAAAGTGCTCCAACGGAGCAGCAAAAAAGGCCATAAAAGATTTAAAGAACAGCTATAAAAGAGGGCAGCTCGCATCATGTGGAGGATTTTTTATTTATTTATTTTTTTTAGACCTCATCCAGACTCGAACCGTCACAACAGATTGTTAACAAAAAAAGAAAACAATTTTTTTTAAAAAATCGAGGCCGGGAACCTCGCCAGAATGTCTGGCTTTCACATTTTATCGGTGACATTAATGAGATGAGAGGCTGAATCAGAAGCGGTCGCCCTGCTTCATCTTTAATGGGCTCACACAGGCAGTCTGGCTCTACGGGAGCAGAAAACGGAGCGAGTCCTTCCCTCTTGATTAAATCGCTGCAGCATAACGAAGCAGAAGACATTCAGACGGCATCTCCGGGCTCTGGATACCTGCTGCAGCTCCTCTTCGTTGCTTGTTTCTGGTGGACTCCTCTGTGACGAGCCTGAGCACTTCGGTCTGAATGTCACAGCAAAAGAAAAAGAAGAAGAACGTACACACAATGCGGTCGTGGCATAACAGCTGAGCGCTGCCGAGCTGTTGGGCAATACCCCCAGAAGACGGAAAGAGGAGCGAGCAGCTGCTGACGGTTAAGACGAGGGGAGTGGACGGGGGGGAGAAGGGAGGCTGTGGAGGTGTTCCTCTCATTTTTCTGTCTTCTTCGGTGAGAGGCAGCCAGTCCGGAGACGAAGGGAGTTCCCTCTTCTTTTGTTTTTTTGTTGTTGTTGTTTTTGTTTTGCGTATGTTTGTTGGGAGCAGCCGAGCGGCGGCCGTGAAGCTGCTTTAAATGTGCAGCATGGAAACCACCAAGTCCCTGTTCAGCCTGCACAGAGCGCTCGCTCAGCCCGTCAAGATGTGCATGTTCGACTTCCCCGTCAGCATCCTGGACGACCTGGTGAGCTCCGACGCCAGAGAGGCTGCCTGCCTGTGTGTGTGTGTGTGTGTGTGTGTGTGTGTGTGAGCTTACGTTAAACTGTAACCTGTGTGGAAGCATACATTTCCTTTTTGCAGACCGTTGGATGTATATTTAAGAGAAAAACACTTCATGTTCCGTCTAAAAATAGCAGCACAATCATCATCCGAGTGCGTGTTGGTCAGGTACGGCACAGCGGAGATGCCATGCTTTTTATTTAAACTCATTTAAATGATCTTATTTCTTTCTCTTTATATTATTTTATGTATTTTTAATGCTTCTTCCACTCCCTGCTGCAATGCTTTTATTTTATGCGAAGCACTTTGAATTGTTTTGTACATGAAATGTGCTACAAATACATTTGATTTGATCTGATTTGATGCTTGCGTGATCACCGCCTCGTTGTGGCTTGAACGCAGATCGTGTTTAATTGTATTTAAGTCGGTAGGTCGTAGGAGCTTCCTTATCTGCGTTGGCATCAGGTGGCTTTTTCTCCCGCCTGGATTTGCTTGTGGCTTAATTTCGTTATCTGTACCGGGTGTTTTCTGTATCTTTCTGCCATCAGTGTTCATACCTGCGCTGTCAGGCTGCTCAGAACATGCTCCGTCTGAATGTTGGCCTACATTCGTGCATGCGTGTGCATGCGTGTGCGTGTGCCACCAGTCCTCATACACCCGGGCAACCATCTCCCTGCAGAGGAGGCTGTGCGCCTCTGAAATGTTGACATGTTTGATCATGTTTGTAATGATGCCGCGTCGCCTGTTAGTTAGATAATGAATCCTCAGACTAAAAAAAAACAAATCTTCTCCCTTTCCCTTTCATTCCCATTGTCAGTCGCTCTGTTTTATTTGTTATCAGCATCTTAAGTTTCTTTATCTTTGACTGAAATGCTTCCCTTTTAGATGATTCCCTCTGGTGAAACCTATTTAATCATCGACTTTTAACTAAAAAACACGGACGTCTTTGTCCAAATTCTGTCTGCTTTGTCACACAGAAATGTTCCAGCTTTGTGGAAACCGCATCTGGAAGTTTCTGTCAAAATGGTGACGCTGTTGTGCACAAAGTCGGCTTGATAAAGAAATGTTTCTCACGGTTTCTTTGAAGTATTAAATCACATTTCTGCCGACGGATGGCCCTGAATGTCTGAATACTTTCATACTTTTGAGCATCAAACCTGGTTTTTAACGTTGAGTTTCAGGTTTAAACTGGTTTCTAACGTTGAGTTTCAGGTTTAAAACTGGTTTTTAACGTTGAGTTTTGGGTTTAAACTGGTTTTTAACGTTGAGTTTCGAGTTTAAACTGGTTTTTAACGTTGAGTTTCAGGTTTAAACTGGTTTTTAACATTGAGTTTCAGGTTTAAACTGGTTTTTAACGTTGAGTTTCTGGATTAAACTGGTTTTTAACGTTGAGTTTCGAGTTTAAACTGGTTTTTAACGTTGAGTTTCAGGTTTAAACTGGTTTTTAATGTTAAGTTTCGGGTTTAAACTGGTTTTTAACGTTGAGTTTCGGGATTAAACTGGTTTTAAACGTTGAGTTTCAGGATTTAACTGGTTTTAAACGTTGAGTTTCGGGTTTAAATTGGTTTTTAACGTTGAGTTTCCGGATTAAACTGGTTTTTAACGTTGAGTTTTGGGTTTAAACTGGTTTTTAACGTTGAGTTTTGGGTTTAAACTGGTTTTTAACATTGAGTTTCGGGTTTAAACTGGTTTTTAACGTTGAGTTTCAGGTTTAAACTGGTTTTTAACGTTGAGTTTCGGGTTTAAACTGGTTTTTAACGTTGAGTTTCAGGATTTAACTGGTTTTAAACGTTGAGTTTCGGGTTTAAATTGGTTTTTAACGTTGAGTTTCCGGATTAAACTGGTTTTTAACGTTGAGTTTTGGGTTTAAACTGGTTTTTAACATTGAGTTTCGGGTTTAAACTGGTTTTTAACGTTGAGTTTCAGGTTTAAACTGGTTTTTAACGTTGAGTTTCGGGTTTAAACTGGTTTTTAACGTTGAGTTTCAGGTTTAAACTGGTTTTTAACGTTGAGTTTCGGGTTTAAACTGGTTTTTAACGTTGAGTTTCAGGATTTAACTGGTTTTAAACGTTGAGTTTCGGGTTTAATTTGGTTTTTAACGTTGAGTTTCCGGATTAAACTGGTTTTTAACGTTGAGTTTCGGGTTTAAACTGGTTTTTAACGTTGAGTTTCCGGATTAAACTGGTTTTTAACGTTGAGTTTTGGGTTTATACTGCTTTTTAACGTCGAGTTTCAGGATTAAACTGGTTTTTAACGTTGACTTTCGGGTTTAAATTGGTTTTTAACGTTGAGTTTCCGGATTAAACTGGTTTTTAACGTTGACTTTCGGGTTTAAACAGATTTTTAACGTTGAGTTTCAGGTTTAAACTGGTTTTTAACGTTTAGTTTCGGGTTTAAACTGGTTTTTAACTTTGAGTTTTGGGTTTAAACTGATTTTTAACGTTGAGTTTCGGCTTTAAACTGGTTTTAAACGTTGAGGTTCGGGTTTAAACTGGTTTTTAACGTTGAGTTTCTGGTTTAAACTGGTTTTTAACGTTAAGTTTAGGGTTTAAACTGATTTTTAACGTTGAGTTTCAGGTTTAAACTGGTTTTTAACGTTTAGTTTCGGGTTTAAACTGGTTTTTAACTTTGAGTTTCGGGTTTAAACTGATTTTTAACGTTGAGTTTCTGGTTTAAACTGGTTTTTAACGTTGAGTTTCGGGTTTAAACTGGTTTTTAACGTTGAGTTATGTGTTTAAATTGGTTTTTAACGTTGCGTTTCGGGTTTAAACTGGTTTTTAACGTTGAGTTTCTGGTTTAAACTGGTTTTTAACGTTGAGTTTCAGGTTTAAACTGGTTTTTAACGTTGAGTTTCGCGTTTAAACTAGTTTTTAATGTTGAGTTTCAGGTTTAAACTGTTTTTTAACGTTTAAACTGGTTTTTAACGTTGAGTTTCAGGTTTAAACTGACTGAAATTGTCCAGAAGGGTGTGTTTGTATGCAGTTGGACTTTAGAAACACTCGGCCTCCTTCAGGATTCAGCCTCTGAGTGCAGCTCTCTCTGGCAGTTGACTCCACTTAGACTCTTGCCAGGTGTTTTCTGCTGACTGTTTTCTCCAGTCTCTGAGTTAAGTGGTTTTTTATTGTTAATCTTGTCGTTAAAGACCACAAACACTGCTTCAGCACATGTGCAGAACACCTGCGGCTGTAAGAAATGTGCCCTAACGATGATATTTGATTAGATTTGATACGCTGCTGCGCTGTCAGTGTGAGGGCTGGACCTTCGGCTGCCAGCTGGATGCTGCTGCTCCGCTCTCTGCAGCTCTGTGTCTGGGCTTCAACACCTGATTGTGTTTCCAGTGACCTAAATTCTCCTCTGGAGTCGAACCAAGTCCTGCGTGCTCGCTGCAGTTGGTCTGTTGTTGCATGAGGACATGTAGTCGTGAAGATCAGTTTCACGTTGAACTGGAAGAGTTCTGTCAAGTCTGAGGAAAAGTTGTCGGCTGGATGGTCGAGGAAATAAGTTCCCAACAGACAGTTTTGATGCCTCCAGCTGTTTATTGTAACCAACTTATATCCACATCACAGTCATGGATGAAACACACGTTAATTTCCATTTCTTTTGGATGCTTGTCTTAAGATTTGGTTAAAATATGGAAACCTGGCTGTTTTTGGTGCCTAAATGTCAGTGAATTCCGTGTAAATTAAATTTATTTACAGCTATGAGCTGTTTCTTTCTATCAAAATGTCTTCGGTCATACCTCCCCTGCTTAATTCCACCTTGTTTTCTGACTCTTCCTCCTCTTTTTGCCTGTTTTTGCCCCTTTGAGGTTTGATCGTCTGGACGGTTTGTGTGGTTGTAAAACTAAACCTTTGCTCTTAAAAGAATGAATAACTCATCTTCAGAGATGAAGTGGGAGCTGAAAGAGTACACCAAGTGCTGTTCGGCTCTTAAAAGCAATAAGAAATCTAAACGCTGGGCAATTTTTAAATGAATACACTCTATTTACGAAGAGAACTGTCTCATTATTTTCATTATTAAGCCGTGACCCAGGAAAGGAAGAGCTGGGATAGATGTGATGATACGCTGTGGCTACGCTGATTATTCGCAAATAAAAAGCCAACCAGCGCTCTTTTACAGGTATGTTTCAGCCATTTTTGACCGCCTTAATGCACTTTACGTGATAATATAAGTTGTTATAGTGATGTGATGAGATGCTGTTACACTTCAGTTGATGTCAGGGTCTATCTAACCCCGTCCAGTTCCCAGCAAAACGACAGCTTTTCCAGAAACAAACCGAGTAAAATGTCGGATTTTTCTCTCTTTTTAAAGCGAACGCTCTGAATTTCTTTCCCAGTGTTACTCAGACGGAGTTACAGATGTTTGAGCAAACTGAAACTGATTCATTTTTGTAAATCCACGCCCGTAAATGACTGTAAGTGTGACCTATTAGTTGGAAAAACACCATCAGACCACAGGCTAACGTCTTAATTCAAGGTTTTACTCATCTTTTCTAAAAGGTTGGTCCAGGTGTTCCCGGTGGACGTCTTCAGTCGGAGGGTGAAACGGCGTGTTGAGAGTATTTAAACACACACAAACTGGAGAGATGAGGCTTATCTGTGATGCTTTAATGGTAAACTGTGGGAATCACGTTTGCTGAATATTCGGGACCTTTTTCAGTGGAAAAAAAGACTGTTTTTGTCGGTAAACTAGTGATAAGTGGATTATCAGGAGGCGTTGCAGGTGAGTTCCCTCGGTTTTATAGTGAGTGTTTGTCTTTGTCACTTTGATATAAGAGTAAAAAAGTGCTTGGTGCAAAAACTACTCAAGTACTGAGTAACTGTTGAGTAACGTCTGATTTATTTGTTAACACAAGCATTCAATCAGACAGACAAAAATACTAAATAATCATCTTTAGGCAAATTAGAGTTCATCCAGTTGATAAAATAAATTAAAATGAATGAATTAATTACAAAATAGCTTAAATTAAAATAATCCAGGTAAATTCAAGTACTTAAATAAAAACTAAAAGAGACTTAGGAAATGTTTAAAACATATGTAACCCATATGTAACCTAAAAAACAAACATTCATCTATCCATGGGGGAAAAAACGAGTTTAGGAAACTTAGCGCTACATGTTTCCTCAAGTTAGATGTTGAGTTTCTGCTGAAATGTGCGTTTGTTTTGGTTGACACAGAAGACACATAATGTAGCTGCTGTTTCTCACTCTTTGTAAGGTAAACATGCTTTCAGTATGAGGCCTCGTCTGCGTCTTCATTTCCCACCGTTGGTTCTGACATTTTTCATCTGTTTCTTTGTTTGTTTGCTACGACTGCTAATGCTAAAGCTAACCCGTCCCGCCGCTGAGATTGAGTACGGTCACGTGACCAGACTGCACGGCTGCGTCTGATTGGTGGAACACAGTCAGGTGGTAGAGCCTTTGGTGGAAGTCTCTCTCTCTGTCAGAATAAAACATTAAAATGAGGCGTACGCGGGGGGATAAAAATAATGAGGCGTAGAATACCAAAGAGGTAAGAAGAAAAGTAACCAGCTCATTGTAGCCTAATGTAGCGGAGTAAGAGGACAGTTTCTGCTGCACACATCTACTCAAGGAAAAGTAAAAAGTATAGAGATTTAAAACTACTCCTGGAAGGATAATTATTTAAAAAACTTACTCGAGTAAATGTAACTCGTTACTACCCACCTCTGGGTACGACACAGCAAAGTTAGCTGGAATTGTAAATCTCATTTAAATGAGAGGTGGGCTTCAAACAGACTGTGGAACTTTAACTTCCGACTATAATGCCGGTAAGTTCACATCGTTTCTGAGCCGCTGGTCGTCAGAAAGTTTGATGAATTCAAACATTTAGAATTTATATTGCTGTTCTGAGTCTTTTACCATCTTTCTTTTTATAAAACGAGGATAAGCAGAGGTCTGTGGTTCGAGCTGTCAAACGGGGGAAATGTCTGCAGCCGTGTTGATAATGTTCAGTGTGAGTGTTTCTCTGAGTCAACACAATATTAAAAAAACAAGGAGCAGCATTCGTGGAGTTTTTTAGTTTTAGATTGCATTGCCTCGCAGCTGTTACGCCTCCACCAAGCAGTCGAATTGCAGTTTATCATCATATTTATCAAGGCTTTTCCTTTCCTGAGTTATGGCTTTGAATAATGATACAGTTCTCATCACAGATGGAGTGTATTTACTTTAAAAAGTGCCTAATGTTGTACGTTTCTTAACGCTGTTGGTCAGTCTCAGCTGCCGCTTCGCCCGTTAAGGCGTCACAAACGATCATCAGTTGCTGATGCTTTTAACAGAAAGAAGAGTGGGCAACCAAATCCAGAGCAGGAGGGAAAGTTTAGAAAAACAAGGCCACACGAGAGAGAGGTACGTCTTCAATGTGACGTATACGTAGTGGCTGGAAAGGATAGCTCGAGGGCGGGTGTGCTTCTAGGAGGAGCTGAAGAGGGAATTGGGATCATACTGTATACTGCATACTACATACTGCATACTTCATACTACATACGGCATACTACATACTACATACTACATACTACATACTGCATACAGCGTGCTACATACTGCATACTACATACTACATACTTCATACTGCATACTACATACTTCATACTACATACTGCATACTGCATACTACATACTACATGCTGTATACTACATACTGCATACTGCGTACTACATACTGCATACTTCATACTACATACTGCATGCTGCATACTACATACTGCATACTACATACTGCATACTTCATACTACATACTACATACTGCATGCTGCATACTACATACTACATACTGCATACTACATACCGCATACTACATACTACATACTTCCATACTGCATACTCATCGATCAGACAGTATGCAGAGCGTTTACCCACAATGCATTTCGCTCCTGCCCGAGCCGAAATCAGCCGGCCTGAAGCTGATTTCTCTTAAGCTCTAAACTCCGTAAACTTTAGCAACATTTGAAACATTTTCAGGCCAGAAAGTAGTCGTTTAGATCCCCAACGTGTTGAAAACCTGACAAAATACCGGCTATTTACAATTTGGTTCCCACTAATTCGGCGCTACTAAAGCTAGCCGCAGTGAGCAACGCACTTCCGGTTATTTTCACAAAATAAAATACCCGTTGCCTTTTATCATAGGGAAAGCCATTACCATACAATTGGTGCTTTTGTTTTGAAAACAGGAAGTGAACCTACCCTCGTTGTAGCTAGCTTGAAACTGCCGTTTTGACAGGAAATGACGATCGGCGACGTCACGTTACGTTGCATCTTGGGTAGTTTGAGTATGAGTAGTAACCTCATGATGCATACCCAACATTTCAGAGAATCTAGTATGCATCCGGGAACTTCTCGCTTACTCAAACTCGCATACTAACTCAAAAAGTTAGTATGAGTAGTAGGAGAAGTAGGAGAAGTAGGCGGTTTTGAACACAGCCATAGATTGTCCCGTGTGTTTTTTAAGGTTCTGCTGAGTCAGCTGTGCCCATCAGGAGTAGGAAAAGTTCCACGGACGTATGTAGGGTTGTGGACATACGTAATTATCAGGTTGCTTTGTGCTATCTGAGCAGCTTGATGGACAGTTTTTGCCAGCAGAGAACAGAAACGTTGCATACGTGGCTGTGAATCAGGACGGCAGCCTCTAATTTGCCAGCTTGAAGACAGACAGCTACAAACAGCCTTTAAGGTCAGGGTAATGAACGGGAAAGATGAAACTCGGTCTGATGACGTGGATCAGTCGGTAAAACGTATGCGGAACAATTTTTCTGACAGTGTAATTTAATTTTCTAAAGAAACGACAGCTAGCTTGTGTTTGCTCAGCCTTGCCAACGGTTGTCAGGCTGCCTCGGAGCAGAGCTGCGTTCCCCCGCTTGGCTGCAGTTGGCATGAGAAAGCATTTTTAAATGCCAGGACCTTGGAGGAGCACCTGAATGGCTCTGCTGGCTGAAATAATAACGGGGCATAAATCCAAGGGCTGTTAGAGGCTGCTCTCTGAAACTGCTGCACTCTGGTGAAAGAAAAGCTGCTTTTTGTAGCCGTCTGTTACTGGGAAGCAGAGAGTGAATCTGTGGAGGAAAAAAGGAAAAACTCTCCTTGCATAACCAACAATGACATCCTGTTAATCTCTTGATGGTCGAGTCACTCGCTTGTTTTTTCTTTGGGGAAAAACCAAAAGTCCTTTTATGTTTCTGCAGCTTCCCATAAAGCATTTTAATTGCCAGTCAGACATTTTTGAAGTACCACTCTTATATTATTAGTATTTATTTAGGGGTACGTTTCCATGGCCTGTCTGGCCTCAGTGTGCACCACCGCCCATAAGTCAAATGTCAAACTCTATTTCTTACTTTTCCCAACAGATTACTGTTTAAGGCCCTCTAAAGTATGGTTTGCTGTCTATCTTCTTTCTTATTTTTGATCATTTTGACAGGCTCAGGTTTATCTCAGCGTCTTGGTCCCCTTGTTCCCCTTTGCTTTGATTTATATTTATTTGTGTTATTTTAGCTTAAACTGAAGAGCTCAGCATTTTCAGAACATGTTTGATTGTTACCCTGATTTAGGAAGCAATAATCTCTCTAATTAACATGCTTCACATGTTGATATTGTGTGTACTGCTTCTTCAGTGCATCACGACCCGTGGCTTAGTTTAACAAAGCTTCTCAGACCTGTTGTATTTCCAAAAAGACTTAAAACTGTCCACTAAAACAACACATTTCTCAGTCACTGAAGAACCGGAGACGTGAATCTCCAAAAATCTTAAAATTTTACTTTAATAAATTGATTTTTGCTCCAATATTTATCAAGATTCAGAAAAAGTATTGAATGTTGACGGTACAGTGCCGTTTTTTCTTTTTTCTAAAAGATAAGTTAAAGTAAAGCCTGAGGAGCCCTAATGACTGTTTCACCAAACTTTCCAGAGATAAACAACCTATTTCCACTCGTGCATTGCTCTCATGACGGAGTTATTACTCTTCCAGGTAAACGGAGCAGAGCTCTCCATGCCGGTAATGTGAAGCTGGAAAACCGGACTGACCACTGGTGGTATTTTGAGGTAATTCCCGTTCAGTCGAACCAGGAAGTCCCTGAGAGTTTCTTATTGCTTCATCTTGAGCTTTCATTTTCTGCCGCGGCTGCTGAAACGTGGCTGAGCTCCGGTGTTGCTGCGGTTCGACACCATGACGGAGTGGGTTTTACTTCAACTTTGACAGACATGGACGGACCTGCCGAGCTTCTCCAAACCCGCGCTCCGTTTTCCCAGAATAAGTTAATTTTTTCCAGTGTTGTTCTCTGCGTTATTGACACAGCTGGTAAAGTAAACAGCGGGGGTCGGCCAATCTGTGACGAGGGGAGTAGGAGCCCCGGAGGCCCCTGGATGGGTTTTTGCTTCAGTATCATCTGCAACTGAAAGGCTTGGAGTCGTTATGTTGTGCTGGAGCCGCTGGACCTGTGGGCTGCTGGTCCAGAAAGGTGTCTACCACAGCGGGGAGGATAATTACCAGGCAGCCAGGAGACAGGTTGGACCTTTTTTATTGTGATTCACAGACACAGCCGAGTCTCTCAGCCACACAGATCAGCTGTAAACACACTGAGCTGTTTGATGTTCGACTCTCTGGGGACATTTTGATAAGGACTGAACTGCCAGCCGGCAGTTTCTCCCACTGATAAAAGCTGATAAAATATACCTGTGTGCTCCTCTTACACTTTACTTTCTAAAGGTTGGGTCACATCAGGAGTGACCGGCAGGTTTATTTTCTCTTTAACACGAATACGGTGATATAGCACTGTGGAAAAAGCACTAACTTATATCAGACAAAGCTTGTTTTTGTACTCTTCCTCACAGCAACGGCACAGTTTTTCAGGACGTAACCTTTAATGCACGACTCTATGTTAGATTGGCACAGAGCTGAAGGTGACGTACGGCGCTGTATCTGCTTCGGTCGGTTGATTAAACGAGCAAAATGTCGGTCGCTGTGTTGGTTTTACTTTATTTCCTTCGAGCAGTAATGGCTGAAAACATCGGAGGAGTTGGTGGGAACGAGCTACAAAGCTCTTTATTAATATAAAGAAGAAAACAAACAATACAAACGATCGTTTCCTCTTGAAATTGATATCATTGATCATCTTATTTAGCCACAAAAGGAAAACAGCGGGTGGGTGGGAACGAGCTTTGGACCAAACTGAGTGGATACACGGACTTGCTGGCAGAAACGGTACCTGCTGAGGTAGAGGAAGCATGGTGTTACTTTAGGGTAAAGCAATACTTTGAGTTGCTGCCAAAAATTAATCTTTTCCGCTGCTGCTATAAAATATAACATTTGTATTGTATAGGGCTGGGCGAGTTAACTTGCTATTATTTAACGCCGATAGAAATTTTATTGCGCATTAACGCAGGTTTTATTATTAATTTTATTTTGTAAAAGTCTGTTGCTCACAGGCTTTTATTTTGTAAAAGTCTGCTGCTGTCTGCTGTGGAACCGGAAAAGAAAGTAATCGGCGGATCCACCAAACATGGAGAAGGGTACGGAACTTTTACTCAGCCATTTTCATTTTAAAGTTCTTCCAGACGACGGAGTCGACAGAACCAAAGTCATCTGTAAACACTGCCAAGTTGAATTGTCTTCTCAGCGTAGTAGTTCCAGTCTAAAATATCACTTAAAGGCAAAACACACAACTGATAGCAGCAAGTCATTCAAGGAAACAGACAGTGGAGCGAGGCTTCTACATAAAAACTACAGAAAGATGCTGATGTTAAAAGTGTGTTTGCACAACAAATGTTATGGCACTTTCATTCATATGGCAGCACATTTAAAATAAAGCTAAATGCTAAAAGTTATACACTACTTTTGGATTCATTTGGATTTTGCATACAAATGTGAATTAGATTAAACATTGTAATTGTTCCCCAGCCCTAGTATTGCAACACCTTTGTGCTCTATGACTAAAGGACACTTTGGACAGTTGTGACCTGCAATAAAACCCTTTAACACTCGTCTAAAAGCTGCTAAATCTTCCTTCTTGGTGCTGTTTTTATCTGCACTGTGTCAAACTGCTCTGCGTTAGTTGGATATTTATCGACCTCCACTCCTGTCGGCACCAATGGGAACGTCCAACGGCTGCATGTTGGGCTCAAAGAGTATTTAACGGTTAACAGAAACGCGTTCAGCGATTGTACCGTCGGTTCTGGTTGTGATGGAGGCTCCTAAACTGAGAGCTACAGCTGGACTTAAAGAGATGAGACTGATGGCTTTAACCATCTGCAGGACGGCTGGGAGATCACCCAGGGTTCATGTTTAATTAAAGAGTAATAAACTAACACGGTTAGCTAAGAAAGTTTAGAAGAAAGTGTGGTCCAAACACAGCCTGCAGGATACAGTTTGAGGCCATAATGTGGTTGTTGCTGAACTGGTTCTGAATACACTGGAACCCTCAGAGAGCTGTGGGTAATGGGATAGGCTTTAATCAGCTTGTTTTAGTGGCTTTGAAACTCTGTTTGAACGCGCTGCTTTTGATGAAAAAGAGATGAAACGCTACGATTGACCGCTTTGTTAAACTGGTGGCTGTGAGCATTTGTTCTCAAAGACTTGTACCGGGATAAAGAATGTAAAGTTCAGTTTATAACATCATTGCACATTAAATTTTCTTTTTTAGGCAGATTTTCTGCTGATGCTAATGGCTAACTTGAGCTACGTCCCTTATGCCTGAGCCATCGCCACATTATGATCCAGTAAATGTGAATTTTATCAAAAAGCAGCAGTTGGCTTAAAGGGATAGTTCGCCTCTTTTGACATGAAGCTGTATGACGTCCCATATCAGCAACATCATTTATGAACATCTTCTTACCCCCTGCTGCGTCCTGTGAGCCGAGTTCCAGCCTCGTTTTGGCGTTGATGAAAGTAGTCCGGCTAGTTGGCTGGGGTTTAAAAAATAAAGCGTTTTGCTTCTTGAAACAATATGCGTTCAAAAGAGTAATACATTTGCATCACAAAATGGTTCTCCAGGAAAAAGTCAGACCTCACAATCGCTTGGCCCTATTTTCTCTCCCTTCGTATCACTGCCTGCTGTGTAGACCGCGCAGACCGAAGTGCAGACTGAGCAGCAAACACCGTAACAAGCGCGGCTGTTGGCAGGCGGCAGCAAGCAGTGGCACGAAGGGAGAGAAAATAGGGCCAAGCGATTGTGAGGTCTGATTTGATTTTGAAGTCAGCTTCATGTCAAAAGAGGCGAACTATCCCTTTAAGCAGATCAGGGGCTGGTTCAGGTTGTTTAAAAAAAAAAAAAAAAGATTTCCTTATTTTTTCCAGCTTGATTTTGAGAGGCAGTAAGTGCAGGAGCAGAACGCTGAGGCTGGTTGTTGAGTTCAGCATGACCCCTCTGCAGAGCATCTGAAATAAAAGAATAGACGCCTCCCGGACTATAATCTGATCCCATTTACCATCATTACAGTGTTCGGGCTTCACGGCAACACGAAAACGGTGCAGGCGTCTGACCTCGGCTGTCTGCTCCTGTTAAGAGCCGTCAGACTGAAACAGGAAGGGGCAGCGGGCCAACATTCTCCGAACACCGCTCATTACGACCGTCGGATTAAAAAAGAAAAAAGAATAAAAAAAACGCCGTCCTGGGAGATGTTTTACCCCCGGACATGATTCACACACTCGTACTTTTAGCCTTCATCAGTGTCATCGAGGGTTTGTTGAAGGCCTGCTCCTCACAGTAGAATACATTAGAGTTAAAATAGAAGCGGCGAAGGTTAAAAGGCTGTAGGGGCAGACCGCTGCACTCAGGTGCTTTAAGGGCAACGCTTCAGGGCAACGCTTCAGGGCAACGCTTCAGGGCAACGCTCGTGTTTCACCTGATGAACCATCAAATCAAATCAAATCAAATCAAATTTATTTGTATAGCACATTTCATGTACAAAACAATTCAAAGTGCTTTACATAAAATAAAAGCATTGCAGCAGGGAGTGTAAGAAGCATTAAAAATACACAAAAGAATATAAAGAGAAACAAATAAAATCATTTAAATGAATTTAAAAACAAGCAACAGTCCAGATAAGTTCAAAGATATCGTGCAGATTTCATGCATAGACACATGAGAACAGAAATGTCTTTAACCTGGATTTAAAAATGTCTCCATTTGGTGAAAGTTTAATCTCCACTGGCAGTTTGTTCCACTTATTTGCAGCATAACAGCTAAATGCTGCTTCTCCATGTTTAGTCTGGACTCTGGACTGGACCAGCTGACCTGAGTCCTTGGATCTAAGAGCTCTGCTGGGTTTATATTCTCTGAACAGATCACAGATGTAAACCATCAGCAGGCTTTTAAAATCTATTCTGTGACTGACTGGAAGCCAGAGTAAAGATTTTAAAGCTGCTGTGATGTGTTCAGATCTCTTAGTCCGGGTTAAAACTCCAGCAGCAGCGTTCTGGATGAGCTGCAGATGTTTAATGCTCTTTTTGGGAAGTCCAGTTAACAGAGCATTACAGTGATGGAGTCTGCTGGAGATGAATGCATGGATGAGTTTCTCCTGGTCTTTTTGGGAGAGGAAACCTTTAATTCTGTTGATGTTTCTGAGATGGTAAAAAGCTGCCTTGGTGACAGCTTTGATGTGGCTGCTGAAAGTCAGATCTGAGTCTAGCAACACTCCGAGGTTACCAACTTGGTCAGTGGTTGTAAGGGCCCGAGTCTCAAGATATGTACCAACGCTGACCCTTAGAGAAGAATATAAGATGTTAGGCTCATTGATAGTTTGATAGATCTTTCCCTGACACGTCTGATATTCAAAAGCACTTATTGTCACCATCTTCTTTGGATGTATTTAAGTGTTCATCCTCTATATTAAGGCTTTCACAACCAAAATGGCCAAAGTTATGGCCAAAATGATTCATAATGAATATTCTTATCAGTGGAAAAAGGGACTCAAACGCAACCAATCTCCATTTAATAATGCTTTGATTGTTTTTTTTAGCTCAGATTATGATGTCATCAAGTGTGTATATCACAACACCCCTACTCTGTGTGTTATTCACTGAATATTTTATATTTCTAAAATAGTTTTTGGACGGTTATTTTCAGCCAGATTTCCATTAAGATGTTAAAAAAAACCTCTCTTTCCGTTGTCCTCTTGTGGATGTCCACCGCAGCTGCTCGAGGATTTCACAGCCACTATCACTGTAATCCACAGCGCCGCCCTTTGGGAACACTATGCAGCACTTTGTAGTTTATTCCCTTCAAAAACAATCAGTGGAAATGTCTTTGTTTCTGCGACTTTCCCACAAAGATCGCTTCAGATTCGCTTCACTGGTGAATGGAAACCCGGTTGTGTTGTTCTTTTTATTGTTATAAATACCAAACTGAGTGTTAGTTAGTTCCAAAGTATTCATAGAGCCCAAAACGAAGTGATAAATCACTATATTTATGGTTATTTATGGGTGGAAGACCTGATCAGGTAGATCTGGTTCAGTTGTTGACAGATAACCTATAACTACCTGAGGCTTTCTGTAAAAAAAAAAAGGCACCTAAATCCTTAAGTTTGATTCTTTTTTGGGTGAACTTTCACCTAAAACCTTTTATATCTTTAAAAAAGAAAGATTTTGGGGATGAAACCATCTGGATATGACCAATGTTTTTTTTTTAAAGTACGTGTATTTGCTGGAAATGTTGATGCTCCACAGACGCTGCTGTGCAAAGTGTGTCGCATCCGGTCAGGTTCAGTCCGGCTTTAATTTGGTCTCAGCAGAGGTGGGTAGAGCAGCCAAAAATTGTACTCAAGTAAAAGTAAAAAGTAGTCATCCAAATAATTACTTAGTAAGAGTAAAAAAGTGAATTAGAGTTCATCCAATTGATAAAATAAATTAAAATGAATGAATTAATTACAAAATAGCTTAAATTAAAGTAATCCAGGTAAATTCAAGAACTTTAATAAAAAATAAAAGAGACTTAGGAAATGTTTAAAACATATGTAACCCATATGTAACCTAAAAAACAAACATTCACCTATCCATGGGGGAAAAAACGAGTTTAG
Organism: Odontesthes bonariensis; assembly: GCF_027942865.1. Lineage (NCBI taxonomy): Eukaryota > Metazoa > Chordata > Actinopteri > Atheriniformes > Atherinopsidae > Odontesthes > Odontesthes bonariensis. The sequence goes on from NC_134511.1 coordinate 5,922,697, forward strand.
GAAACTTACCGCTACATGTTTCCTCAAGTTAGATGTTGAGTTTCTGCTGAAATGTGCGTTTGTTTTGGTTGACACAGAAGACACATAATGTAGCTGCTGTTTCTCACTCTTTGTAAGGTAAACATGCTTTCAGTATGAGGCCTCGTCTGCGTCTTCATTTCCCACCGTTGGTTCTGACATTTTTCATCTGTTTCTTTTTTTGTTTGCTACGACTGCTAATGCTAAAGCTAACCCGTCCCGCCGCTGAGATCGAGTACGGTCACGTGACCAGACTGCACGGCTGCGTCTGATTGGTGGAACACAGTCAGGTGGTACAGCCTTTGGTGGAAGTCTCTCTCTCTGTCAGAATAAAACATTAAAATGAGGCGTACGCGGGGGGATAAAAATAATGAGGCGTACCATACCAAAGAGGTAAGAAGAAAAGTAACCAGCTCATTGTAGTATGAACCTTCCAGACCCCTCAGCTCATCTGGATCCGGTCTTCTATCAGTTCCCAGAGTCAGAACCAGACATGAAGGAGCTGCATTCAGCTTCTATGCTCCACATGTCTGGAACAAACTCCCAGAAAGCCTCAGATCAGCTGAAACACTCAGTGTGTTTAAGACACACCTATTTTCAGCTGCATTTGGATAAAGCTCCAAATCTGAAGCTTGAGTTTCAAAACTTAATCACATTTTAACTCATGATTTTATCTTATTTCTTTCTTTTTTGTTTAAAATTTAAATCATGCTTTTTATTTCTACTGTTTTAAAGTATCTGTAAAGCACTTTGAATCCCCTTGTTGTTGAATTTTGAAGTTGAATCTGAAGCTTGAGTTTCAGAATCAGAATCAGAAAAGATTTTATTGCCAAGTAATTTTTACATCACGAGGAATTTGGCCTCGTCTGTTTGGTGCAATAAAAACAAAAAAGTATAATAATAATAAAATAAAGTAATAAAATGTAAAATAATAAAAATATATGTACAAAGTATTAGTAGAATATTTAAAAGTATTTATAGTATTTCAAAACTTAATCATATTTTAACTCCTGATTTTATCCATTTTTCTTATTTCTTTCTTTTTTGTTTAAAATTTAAATCTTACTTTTTATTTCTACTGTTTTAATGTCTCTGTAAAGCACTTTGTTGTTGAATTGTGCTGTATAAATCGAGATGCAGAGTTGATGGATAATTCCCTTTAACACGAGATGGAATCGCTTTGTTTATTATTTATATGAAGATGTTAATGGTTGCAGCTTTAGAGAATCAGAAGACATCTCCGTCTCGTTCTTTTGTTGTTGCATAACTCCACACTTTGCACGTCTCACTGGCAGATTAGATTTTGTGGCGCTCTGGGGAACAGCAGCTCAGTTTAACCGGCTTCTGATGCTGGCTGGTGAGGCTCCACTGGGGGGTGGCGTAGTGCCTTGCTAAATGGCACACTGACAGTAAGAGGTAAAAACTTCTCTGAGTTGTTTTAGAATAACTTTCTGATGTCACTGCCCTGATTTCCTGATGGAAGCCCCCCCTCCTTCGTCTTCGTTCAGCTGCTCTGGATCCATTTGAGTGAGCCGTGAGTGCTTCTTTGTGCATGTGTGAGAGAATGGGAGAGTAATGCGGACTGTTGACGTCAGCCTTCCTCGGGGAACAGTAAAGCCTGTCGGAGCATCGGCCGGCAGAGCCACAGCAGCAGCGCAACAACATCCTCTGCTATTGATTTCCAAGCAGATGGAAGAAGAGCCGTTCCTAAATCACAGCCGACTCAAAGTTGGCGCCCCGAACTCCAACATCTCCGTTTTGTTTTCTTTAGTTATCCAGCCTGAGTTGGCGTTTCTGCAGGACAGATATCTTTTTAACCAAAGTTAATTTGTGCACTTTTATGCACCGGAGCAGTGATTTATGGGTACTTTCTGCCTCAGAATGCTTTACTTCTGAGCGACGGCGGCCTTCGCCTCGCAGATGCAACAGGTTTCAGTCACATTGAACTCTAATAAGATTCGTCTTCACCGCCTTTTTCAAAGCATTTGTCACAAAAAGAGATATTTTGATCTGATTGTTCCTCATCCATTTTCTGCCAGAAGCATACGAAGCAAACGCCAAACCTACATGAAAACAGGAAATGGAAACTTAAACAGCTTTTTTTTTTAATCAACATTCTTTGGTCGGGTCTGTAATCATGGCTCAGTGATGTAGTGGAACTTGTTTTTTTTAAGTTTACCCCGCCTCTGAACACCTAATGCAGAAAATATTGGAAGCAGTGGCATCTAACAGCGCCTCAGACAGTGATTGGTTTATTTGTTTATTTAATGCCAACTGAAATGGCATTTTATAGAAGTGGATATTGTCTAAAAATGACTATTTCTAGTTATGCTACTGTTGAAGTGAGATTTTATTTCTTTATTTTGTTGCTAAAGTTTATATATTTCTTAGTTGTGAAGACACTGAAAACAGACTTGGGATCCTTTAATTAATAATCAATTTTCTAGAAAAAGGGTTTTTTATTTGAACTGTTTTAAACCATTTTAAAAAGCTTCTTTTGTTCAATTCCAAACAATTTATCTCTTATCAGATTAATTAGCAATTAATTTAAGTTTTAAACTGTAATTTTAATGGACTTATTCATTAAAAACAGACTCTACTGTAACTGTGAGTTATGGCGGCATGAAAAACTCACAAAGTGAGTCGTTAAAAGAGTAGAAAATAAACATTTTTTACTCGTACTCTGGTTCAAATCCACACATTGCTGAATAATTCAACTTTTGAAACTTCTCCTCCCCCTCCTGTTCTCCCACATACACCCCCCCACCCCCCCAGCAGCTGCAGATTTGTGAGTTATGACGCACAGCGACCCGATGATGAGAAAGGTCTGGGAGGTCAGGCCTGTTTGTGGTTGGATTCGGCCTCATTTGCTGCAGAAGATGTTTTTCAGAAAAGATTCACTTCGTCACTTTCACTGCTGGTGTCTGCAGGAAGTGTCAGTTAAGATGATGTAGCCCCCGTCCACAAGCATGCTGCACGTTTTAGGAAATAAACGTCATCAGTGAAAGTTCATCGTTGATTATCTGTGAAAGGCTGGAGTGCTTTGAGCTTGTAATTCATTTAAAAAGCTGCCCTGCCAGCAGTCTTATACTCAGATCAGATGGATTTCTGACTGTGAAATAGGAGCTGTGTTCCCCACATTGGCCAGTAGGAGGCAGTGCAGGAACTTAAATCCACCAAACCTCCTGCTGAGACGTCCTCTGCTGTGTTTGGCTGTGGAATCCATCACAGATCGGCTTCGGTGCATCAGTTGAGTCACGTCTCAGGACTGGCTCCATCGTGGTGGATATTTCAGGAGCAGTGCCAAAAAAACGGTTGAAAATAACCAAAAAATGCAACCTGATTCTGTTTGTTGAGGTGGTGGCACTTGGATTTCTAATGATTTTTTTAGAGTAGAATACAGTACAGAGCCAATGAAACACAGTTAGCATCTAAACTAAAGTACAGAAAGTTCAGACAGATGGTATTAAAGTGCTGCTGAGCGAGTGATGCTGTAACCTGCCGTGTGTACAGAAGGCTGTATTTACATTATACAACACAATGTGCACAGAGTCTGTACTTGTAGTTCTGGTTATAAATAAATAAATAAATAAAGCTGCGACTATCACAGCTGATCACGTGTGAAAGAAATGTGCTCGTTGGGTCGTTTCAGAATCCAATGACCCTGGAAAAGGGCCTGATTTCTGGCTTATTATCTTTACAATTTACAGGTTTTCATTAGGGCTGGGCGAGTTATTATCGCGTTAACTCGTTAATTATTTAACGCCGATAAATATTTTATCGAGCATTAACGCAGGTTTTATTCTATTTTATAATATTTAAAAACAAAAAGAAAACATTTTCCATTATTCTTTTGGGGGCTTTTGTGCCTTTTAATGGATGGGAAAATTCAGAGAGACAGGAATCAGGGGGCAGAGAGAGGGGGAACGACACGCAGCACAGGTCCGATGCAGGACTCGAACCGGGGCCAGCTGCACCCTTGTTTTATTATTTATTTTATTATTGTAAAAGTCTGTTGCTCACAGGCTTTTATTTTGTAAAAGCCTGTTGCTGTCTGCTGTGGAACAGGAAAAGGAAGTAATCGGCGGATCCACCAAACATGGAGAAGGGTACGGAACTTTTACTCGGCCATTTTCATTTTAAAGTTCTTCCAGACGGCGGAGTCGACAGAACCAAAAGCCCCTTTCACACTGCCGAATAACCCGCGTTTAATTCGCAAATTTAGCGTGTCCGCTGTTGCGTTCACACTACCGACCCGGGCTGCCGCGTCAACTCGACTCGCCTTTCGACCCACGTCGGACCCTAGTCTTTTTGCCGAGCCGAGTTTGATGTGAACACAATCGACGCGGGTCGGACGTGAGCGTGGCGTGACGTGAGGAGTTTAAAAGACAGAATGGACAGCTGATTCAGCACTGTAAGAGCCATAAGCCAGAAAATATAGAATGTGGAAAAAATATGTACAATTTATAGTTGCAGTTTATATTTTATTTAATTCTTATTTCATGTCATTGTGTAATTACTAATTTCAAGAAAATGATTATTGATATAAAAAATGTTGGATGACGCTCCCTTAGAGTGACGTAACTGAGAACGTGCAGCCAGTTTATTCAGAGCTGCGTTAGGCACGGGAGCATATAGTTTTCTTACCGTGCGGCAAGTGATTTTGTAACCTTTTTATTTTCTAAGTAAAGACACCTAAACCTTCAGAACTTGTCATGTCGTGCGCGTGAAGAAATTACTGTGTCTGCAGCTCTAAGTGGTATTTGGAAATTCAAGAAAGAAAGTGCCACTACACAGAACAACAGCGACAGGTGAGGACAAGTTTTACTCTGTTTTAGCCTACATCAAGTTGGAGACATTTTTTAATATGGCCAACTGGGGAGACAAGGAGGTCCGCGAGCTCCTCAGCCTCCGAGCAGAGGACGTTATTTACCGCCACATTTCAGGGGACGGTGTTCGCGTTCTTCTGCTTCAAATTGTAGCTGGATTTCCTCAATTTGGAGATTATAGTGCTCTTGTATTCTCCGCATATGTTCATCGGCGGCATCCCACGTTGTAACCATCCACACACCGTAAAGTAACATCTCCATGAACTGCATATACAATTGCATAAACGATATCTCAAGGTGTCCCGCCATCGTTTGTTTGAAAAATTTAATGCAGACAGGTGTATTTCACCCTACCTCCGACGCATGGCTTGTGCCTACGTCATTGTACACGCCCAGCATTTTATGTGTTTCGTGTGACGCTCTGCCACTAGGCAACACCCCCTGAACTCGGCTTCAGGCGACACGGGTCACCCTGACACGCCAAGCGTTCACATTGCTCGACGCGGGTCGAAGGTGCAATTTGGACCCGCTAAGGTAGCGGGTCGCACTGTGAAAGGGGCTAATGTCATCTGTAAACACTGCCAAGTTGAATTGTCTTCTCAGCGTAGTAGTTCCAGTCTAAAATATCACTTAAAGGCAAAACACACAACTGATAGCAGCAAGTCATTCAAGGAAACAGACAGTGGAGCGAGGCTTCTACATAAAAACTACAGAAAGATGCTGATGTTAAAAGTGTGTTTGCACAACAAATGTTATGGCACTTTCATTCATATGGCAGCACATTTAAAATAAAACTAAATGCTAAAAGCTATACGCTACTTTTGGATTCATTTTTGGATTTTGCGTACAAATGCGATTAATTGGATTAAACATTTTAATTGTGGTTGGTGCTGAGTGCTGACTCAGCTGTGTTGGGAGGATCTGAGGGTGTTTTCCGAGGCCAGAAGTTGCAAAGCGCAGCTTTACAGATGATCACAGCTACGTTAGACAGATGGAAACCAGGAATTTGCTTTGTGGCGTCCATGAAAAGACAAATAAAGTGCAAATAGTCTGAAGACAAAGGTCGGTAATATAATAGTATCCTGAGTGTGTATAAGCTGTCAGAGCGGAAATCTGCCCTTTTTTATTAGTGTTTGTTTAATTTAAGGAGACTTTGGAGCCTTTTTATGAGCAGGGCTGGAGAGAAGAGGACATACGAACCCGTAACATACAGCTCACCCATGCGACTTTTATCAGTTTCATGGCTCTAATTTCTTATTAAACAATAGAAATTATGACAAGTTTGAATGAGAGCTCTGATTGTGCTCATTCACATTGTTAAATCCGGCCCATGTAACGCTTCTTACACTAATTATACTCTTGAATAATTTTAGAATACAACAAAATAAAAAAACATCTATAAATAATTGTCATGAATATCCAAAGATAATCATGTTCTGAAGTTCCTAAGAAGATTTACAGTCATATGATATGTATGAATATATGAATTAAATATATGAATTGGTATTATTATTGTTGTTGCTAAGATACAATCATTGTAAATATTTCTAATTATTTTGAGCTACTTGACTCATTTGAATTTCCCCCATTGGGGGATGAATAAAGCATTTTTCTATTCTAGTCTATTTCTATATCTACAAAGTAAGTTATAACTCATATGTGTGAAAACTGAAGTAAAGTTCATGATGTCTCTGTCAGGTTTTGCAGAGTTGCATAAAATGGAAATAGTTGTGCATTTATAAACAGTTTTTGGGTTTAGTTAAAGGAGTTTGTGACTCTCTGATGTTTGCAGTGAGCCGAGCTGCTGCTGCTTCTCTGTAATTATGTGATTTAAACAACTTAACTGCACCTCTCAGTGTTTTCCTTTCCCATACTGTCCTGCTGCCATAGTGAGAGCAGAAACAACACGGCCATCATTTCCCAAAGGCATGAAGTCATAGTGGAGGAGTGGACGCTGCGTTCAGGGACACTTCGTACATCTGCGCCTCACAGAGTACAAGCTGTAAAAGTTAACCTGTCCAAGTAAAGAAATGTCTTACAGAAATAGCTCTGACTGTCGGTGTTCGATACCTTTATGGTGGTCGCTGTTTGGGTCCTGGGCGTGGATATTATATCTTAACGTGTTCTCCTCTAGTGTATCTCCAGCAGCGGCGTCGAACAGGGGGGAAAGTCAGACTGATTCACTGGGACCAGCCTACAGGGGGGGCCCTAAGGGAAATTTTCTTCTTCTTTCGTTTTTTAAAAATCATTTTTAAAATAATGTCAATATATGTTGGTAAATTATGCAAATCCAATGTTCTCTGGAAATACATCTGTTGAAATGTATATCCCAGCCTGCAAATAGGCTATAATCTATATCAGACACCCCCATTATCAAGTGCGCATTGGTTTAGTCCGCCCTCTGGCGGACTTTTGATTGTACATGCGCAATAAATTTCACTCACTTCATTATTAGGCATTAAACGCAGCAGCCGGCACATGAAAGATGTCATCCAAAAAAAAAAAAAGGCTTTCAGGAAAGAAAAGAAAGGCAAGAGAGACAGAGAAAACAAAATGAAGGAAAGCAACTGCTGACTGATATCTTTCCCAAGAAAGGTGTGAGCCCAAATGTCAAAATTACAGCCTACAGTAACTGATTATCCCATTCACATTCCGTTGCATACCACTGTGATAGCAGCCGAAGTCAAATAATTAAAAAAATAATCTCTTATTTTGTTGGCTACCATATAATTGTGATATAGAAGCCATATTTGTCTTAAATGTATTTATTTTCACAATAACTATTAGCCTATACAAGTGTCCCAAAAGCCTAACATAGGGTCGATGTTGGTTCAAATATGCATGGTAGTGGTTGTTCCTGGGGCCCCAAATTTGGTGCTACGCCCCTGATCTCCAGAACGAAATCTTTTCCGGTCAGTCTAATGAATTAGAAAACACAAAGAAGCACCGAAACTATTAAACACGGCAGAACAAATCAAATCTAAAATGTTATCTTTAATCATTTATGTGTTTTATATTCGTCAAGGCAAGTTTAATTTACTTCAAGAGCAGATCAGATCAGAAAAGTGTACGATATTTGGTTAAAGTCAAACACAGCAGCGTAACACAAAGAATTACCACGAAATATGTGGAAATAACACCGGTTAGTTGTCAGTTGTTGATTTGATTGTTTAGCGGTGGTATTTCCGATGGTCTTTAAGGCATCAGGAGGCTGGGGGCGGGGCTTGGAAAAGCCCCAGTGTGAGTCATGAGCATCCCGGACGCCTCACAGATTTAGCTCCGGACAGCAGCCGGGACGCTTCTATCGAACGGCGCGGATTAAAAGGCGCTGAAATGTGGCCGCTGTGACTGGGCGCTCCGCTCCGCGGGCATCCATGGTCTATTTCCCGGGGATGCAAACCGAGGCGCGCAGCCTCAAGCCGGGGCAGCTGCTCGAGATGTTTGACTCCTCGTGGAGGGTGCGCAACATTTGGGACGGCGTGAGGCTGGAGGTGGTGGAGGACCGCAGCCCGGTGGTCCTGCACAGCTTCACCCACCTGGACCCGGACCTGCCGCTGGTGGAGGTGAGGATGGAGGGCGGAGGGTGGGGGAGAAGCGGGGCGGAGGGGCGGCGGAGGTCCGTTAGCTGCTGCGGTTTGTTGTGTTGGGACTGGGAGGATGATGGAGCAGATCTCGGGTCCAGGATCAGGATTGTGAGTTAATCCAGGGAATGAGATATTTTTTTGTTTTTAAATGGTTTATTTACAACCAAGCAACAAAATCTTTAATTAACCTTGTAGCACCCACAGTTGCAGATATGCAACTGCCAATAAACCAAAAATATTGGTTTATTCCCACCCATTTTTACATAAAATGTAATGTAACAAAATATTACACATGAATGTAAATAATCTATGTAAATTTTAAAAATCAAATAATGTAATGTAACTAAAAATATAATGTATATAAATAATGTAAATAATTAAAAAGCTTGTTGCATATCTGCAACTGTGGGTGCTACAAGGTTAAAACAAAGATGGAGACTATTTCACAGCTTTAGCTCGTGGTATTTCTTTGCTTTAAAATCCTCACTTTTGAACCCTCTGTCCTTGTTTTTACCTCAGGTGATTAATTGTGACATCATGACATGAATTCTTAGTTTTATAATATGAATTTAGATCATATTTGATTGATTCGTCATTGTATAGTTATTGCGGCTTGACAATACAGATTAATTGTACAGTTTCAGGAAGCTGCCACAGTTAAAAACAGACCATAACACCATAGATACAGCAGGACACAACACCTCTGAGATGCTGGCACGGGCCTTATGTCACAGGATGACTTGCTTTTTCAGGTTTGCCCTTGTGGTGATCGCTCCTCCGTCTGCACGTTCAGTTTAATCGAACCGCACGCCGACTGAAACCTCCCCTCAGATCTCACCAAATGCCATGAATTGATATTTAAATCACACCACATATGTTTTATCCTTGTACTCTGTAGCCCTGCTTGCTCTTTTTGTGTCAGCTATGTGAAACTCCATATATATCCCAGTGTACAGTAAATCAATTGGTTATTAAAGGAAACACTGACCTGCTGCTGAGAAACAGCAGATTCATTGTTTTGCCTGAAATGTATCCAAAGAGATTGAAAGTAACCCCCTAAAGAAAGGATAACTACTATTTTCAGCTGATCGCCTGTTGATGAATTGACTCTTTTCAGCTCCGCTGGGGTTGTAAATACTGGTTAGTTGTGTGTGTGTGCGCTGGAGAAAATCCATTTAAGCATCCAGAAAATTCCCAGCATTAATTCCCAGGGAGCGGCGGTCCAGCTGGAGTTGGGTGCTTAATGATTGCTATGCAAGTCAGTCACCCAACCAACTGATTCATGGTTTTTTTTGGACTAAAACTTAGCAAATTAGCCTCATTATTAGCATAACAAATAGCTAACTTTGTCCAAACAACAGTCCGAAACGTGAATATGTGGTGATGTGTTTGCACGGCACAAACGTTCATCTTTTAGATATATAATAGGGCTCAAGTTACGTACTTTTTTTGTTTTTTTAAGTATTTTTTGGGGCTTTTTATGCCTTTTTATTGGATAGGACAGTTGGAGATAGACAGGAAGCAGGGGGCAGAGAGAGGGGGAACAACATGCAGCAAAAGGCCGTCCGATGCGGGACTCGAACCGGGGACAGCTGCAGCGAGGACTATAGCCTCTTGTACATTGGACCACCCCCAAGTTACGCACTTTGTTGACATTTTGCAGCCTGAAAGCACTCGTTTAATGTTTTTGCTTTATCCTCGCATGCCTGAAATTTGCAAAGCCAAAGTCCACGTGTGTCCAAGCGCACAGAAATGATGCATTATCCCTACAGTATGTCATAAACTGTCAGTTATTGTCTTCATCGATATGGAAAAAACGCCCCTCCAACAATAAGTAAGAAAAACAACAAATACGAGACGTTTTTGCTTGAAATAAGCAAAATAAATCTGCCAATGGAACTAGTGAAAATCGGCTTGTCAAGATTTCTTGAAATAAAATGTGATATTTAGGACTTTTGAGATAAAAAGTGATCTTGAAATTAGCTTAAAAACCTCTTCAAATGTCTAAAAAAGCTTGTTTCATATGAAATCCCACTCAAAACAATTTGTTTTCAAGACTTTTTCATTTAACAAGATATTCCAGATGTATTGTCTTCAAACACAAATATCTGGCTGAAATGGTACTTGTTAGGCAGTTGTGTCTTATATTAAGTGTAATGAGATATTTTGACTAGAAATCAGACAAATATACTTGGTAAGACTTTGATTTTTTTCCAGTGCAATTTACAAATTTTATTATGGACCAAACCTGAATAATGTGGAACATTCCCCATCGCTGTGCTCCACACATCCAACTCATTCAATCAGATAAAGAGGCAGGGTGAGTAATCGTGCTTCTGAGTCTTATGTAAAGCCTGGGATTGGACCAGGATGACACCATAACTGATACCACATGCAGAAGCTCATCTGTGTCCACGGGGACAGGATGGTATGTTCTTCTTCCTCTGACTCTCTGTTTGTCATCAGTCAAACGTGGACTGATATCACCACCGGCAGCCTGTTATTCAAACCCACCTTGTTTTGGTTTGCCGTGGTTAACCCCGTGCGTTCTTCGTCTCTCTGCTCTAATCTAATCCTCTGCTCTAACACAATTACCCAACGCGTAATCCCCCCTCCTGAAGTGGCCGAGGGGTTTCCACCACAATCGCTGCCTTTCTTTCTTTGCCTTGCTTGCTTAAAGCGGCGGTCCTGTTACAGTGTGAGGACTCGCTGGGGGCTGACGTGCCGGTGCGGCCCGGATTCTGCCGTTTGTTGATCCCCGTGACTCCATGAAACCAACACCCACATTAGCCTGTGTGCACTGTATCGTATGGCAGAGAGGATGGAGTGGAAGCTTTGAAAGTTACAGCTGTGTGGGGGTGAACAGCAGATCGGTGATCTAACCGGTGCCCCAGTTAATGGAGATTTTTCTCCACCTGTTCTTTGTATTGTTACATGTCACACAAAGGCCTAAAGAGAGTGTTGGATCAGCAAACAGCAGCTGAGAGCAGGTCGTCCTCGTGAAGCTGCCACAAAATGGCTTTTAATTTAGTCAAAAAACCCCAGTAATACATGCCAACACCTGACGGTCGTGGGTATTTATCGGCTTCAGCTCTGATCGGCATTGATGGGAACAGTAATTTGCTCTAAAGGTGCCGAATCAGGGCAGCAATGAGTGCACGGCTCCCTTTTTCTTTCCAAGAAACTCCCGTTTACATAAGGATGATAGAAAAGTCTCAGTTTACCAGTTTAAAGGGGTAGTTCACCTCTTTTGACATGAAGCTGTATGACATCCGATATACTTCTCAAAACAATAGGCGTTCAAAAGAGTAATACATTTGCATCACAAAATGGTTCTCCAGGAAAAAGTCAGACCTCACAATCGCTTGGCCCTATTTTTTCTCCTTCGTATCACTGCCTGCTGTGTAGACTGTGCAGACCGAGCAGCAAACACCGTAACAGGTGCAGCTGTCGGCAGGCGGCAGGGAAGTAAACTTTTTCAGCGTATGCGCCAGGCGAGCAACTCCATTGAAATCAACGGCGGCCATTTTGTTGGCCCTTACCCAGTTAATATAATACATCCACGGAAGGGACCTAAGCGGCTCATTCAAAGAGCCGGTTTTACACTCGCTACAGCAATAAAACTCATTCCTCATTTTTGGGACGTTTGATCTGATCCTGAATCTTTGATGCTCCACCTTAAAGAAACATCATCCGTGTTATTATAAGTCTTTAGATAGCCGAGCGTGCTTCAGCGCCGCAAACGCTGAACAGTGTTGTGGGCGTTTTTACTCGAGTTCTGCAAAGAAAGGAGGAGCTGAATCAGAAGGTGAAGTTATCCCTTTACTGGCTGATCTTTGGTCGAACCCTCGGGTAAAGTCTCAGGCTGTGGGAGGAGCCCAGAAGAACCAAACTGTAGACAAAAGTGGTAGAAATGAGCGCTTCAAAGGGAGTGGAACGCCTCCTCGGTGAGTCGTTCCAGGCACGTCGGGCCCAGAGGAGACCCGAAGAGATTACATATCTGGGCTGCCTCGGTTTCCCGTCTGAAGGTCTGGAGGAGGCGGCTGTGGAGAGGGAGTTTGGGTCTTTCTGATTAGACAACAGAGCCAACAAACCCAGGAACTTTGATGCAGTGTTAAAGACCAAAGTGACCTCGTCAGAAGTCTCATTTCAGCCAACAAACACCCGAAAAATCAAAAGCTGCTTCATTCAAACTGTGTTCTGGAAGATTTGTTTGTCTGGAACAGAACGATTTAGTGTCAGCGTGCGGTTTTGCAGCTTTCCATCCCGTCAGGTGTTTTGTGTGATTAATCCCTCTTTGCCAGCTTTGTTTGACTCCGTGTAGCCACATATCAGCCCTCTGTAATCTTATTTTCACGGGCGCTGAGAGGCCACCGCTGACACAAAGTTGTTGCCAAACAGTTTACAAAAGCACAGGCCGGCTAAAAATAATCATAATTACAAAATGATGTAGCTCAACAGGCCGGATTAGTGGCTGAAGCTACATATAGCTTTTCTAAATGGGGAAAAGACGGCCGCTTATTGAGCCAGCTTCCAGAGGCTTTGAACAGTAAGCACATCAAACTGTCACCTGGTTCGGTTAGAAACCAAGAACGAGGCCTGCGGCTGCTGGAGGAGAAAACAAGGCTTCTGTTGTCTCTGTTCGCCTCTGTGTCTCCGATTCAGAGTTTTAAGGGAGTAAGTGGCAGAAAAATCAGAGACGGGGAGCTTCCTCCTGTCAGGATCTGTGCCTCCTCGGTGTAAAACAGCGATTTAACCGAGCCGGCGAGCAGCGCCCGATGAATGACAAAAAGACACGGGAGCAAAAGACCTGAAACATGGTCAAAATGATGAGCGTCTCATGACAGAAACGTTGGCCGTGTTCGAAACCGCATACTTCTCCTACTACTCCTACTAACTTTTTGAGTTAGTATGCGAGTTTGAGTAAGCGAGAAGTTCCCGGATGCATACTAGATTCTCTGAAATGTTGGGTATGCATCATGAGGTTACTACTCATACTCAAACTACCCAAGATGCAATGTAACGTGACGTCGCCGATCGTCATTTCCTGTCAAAACGGCAGTTTCAAGCTAGCTACAACGAGGGTAGGTTCACTTCCTGTTTTCAAAACAAAAGCACCAATTGTATGGTAATGGCTTTCTCTATGATAAAAGGCAACGGGTATTTTATTTGGTGAAAATAACCGGAAGTGCGTTGCTCACTGCGGCTAGCTTTAGTAGCGCCGAATTCTTCGGAAGTAAATTGTAAATAGCCGGTATTTTGTCAGGTTTTCAACACGTTGGGGATCTAAACGACTACTTTCTGGCCTGAAAATGTTTCAAATGTTGCTAAAGTTTGCAGAGTTTAGAGCTTAAGGGAAATCAGCTTCAGGCCGGCTGATTTCGGCTCGGGCAGGAGCGAAATGCATTGTGGGTAAGTGCTCTGCATACTGTCTGATCGATCAGTATGCAGTATGTGGTTTCCAACACAGCCGTTGCCTTCATGTCCCGTGGGTTCTCAGGACGCTGCATGCCTCAACATGTTGTTTTTATCCACTCAGATCTAGAGTAAAAAAAACTAAACTGTGACTTAGTCAGTTTTCTGTTGCTGAAACCCAGAAATGGAGGTTGTCACGGTCGCTGTAGGCTGAGGGGCAGAAACTTGTAATGATCAGTATTAGATATAAGACACGGGGGCCGAAGCATCCGACTCGGCACAGAGGAGCTTTTGTGTCTGCGGCTCGTTCTGAGGAGCAGCCGAGCAGCCGAGCTGAATGACAGTAGCAGACGGCAGCAGGAATGTGGAGGCCTGGAAAAATACTTATTTTTCTCTCCCGTTTCCCTTAAACTGTCTGATTCTGCAGCTTGCCGTCTGTCTGGTGCTCACTTATAATCGGGCAGAGGTAAAAAAAAAAACACGGGAACAGAGCAGAGAAGATCCAAATCAAACTTTCTTTTCCCCTCCGTGTGGCAGAATTTTCAGGAGTTGCTAATCAGCCACAAGGGCAAACGATCTGCACGGAGTTTCCCTTTTTCAGACTCCCCATCTGAGTCGAATTAGAGGGAGGATAAAATTAGATTGGGAGACATGCCGGCTGCATGAAAATCAAACCTAAATCCATCAGAGCGCGTAGATCTTCCTCTAAAAGGAAAGAAACGTCGTTTCGTCCAGACAGGAAGCGGGCGATTAGTGCAGTTTGATCTGTGCCGACAGATTGATTATATTGATTATTTTCTGACTCGGTAACATCTGTAGTTGCCACAGCATCTCGGGGCCGCCGGACCGCACTGGGCTGCAGACTCCTGTGAGCTCAGGTTTTTGGCTTTTGGCTCACAGATGAGGGAAAACAAACTTTTGAAAGCTTTAAATCTCTTACACTGGAAAAAATCAAAGTCTTACCAAGTATATTTGTCTCATTTCTCGTCAAAATATCTCATAACACTTAATATAAGACACAACCGCCTAACAAGTACTATTTCAGCCAGATATAGGGACTTGTTTGAAGACAATACATCTGGAATATCTTGTTAAATGAAAAAGTCTTGAAAACAAATTGTTTTGAGTCACATTTCATATGAAACAAGCTTTTTTTTTTTACATTTGAAGAGGTTTTTAAGCTAATTTCAAGATCACTTTTATCTCAAAAGTCCCAAATATCACATCTTATTTCAAGAAATCTTGACAAGCCGATTTTCACTAGTTCCATTGGCAGATTTTTTTGCTTATTTTAAGCAAAAACGTCTTTTATTTGTTGTTTTTTTTTTTTACGTATTTTTGTAGGGGCATTTTTTCCAGTGTAGATGGGACATTTTTCTGGTACTTTTCACTCTGATGTCGCTTTAAGTTTCACATTTTGAGAGGTAATTCATTTGGTAGAAGACGAGACCCCGACTGAGTCGTTGTTGCAGGACAGAACGGGAGAATGTTCTGGAGGGGATTTGATTTGATTCAGCAGGATTATCTTGCTCTCATAGCGGAGGTGGTGGAGGGGGTGGGTGGGTGGAGGTCTTTACTTTATTTTGCTAAGCTGAGTGGTTTTAGGTTTCACTCGGAGACCTTTTCTCTTCCAGCTCGGGCCACATACCTCCGATGCTGACTGTACTCGTGCACGTGACTCCTGCTGATGATATTCATGTTTCAGCTTATTCTGGCATCTTAAAACACACGTCCAGCAGAAGTCTGCATGAGTTTCAGGGCTATCAAACGTACAAAAAAAAAACGCTGACATCAGGTTGTGACGAAGCAAAAAGCCGAGATGTAACAGCTCAGCTTTCTGCTGCAATCTCATAATACGCCAAGTCATTCGAAAAAAAGTGTCATTCTGATATGTCGCACTAAAGAAGACAAATATAGGGTTTTTCCTCATTTTAAGCCGTCTGGGCTTTTTGAAAATCTCAAATGAAGTAACTTTTCTCGGTCATGTGCTGACATTTACCGTCAGGTTCGAATGTTATATAACAATAATAATAATAATAATAATAATAATAATAATAATAATAATATATTTTATTTATAAAGGACTTTACATCAACTTAATGACCTCAGAGTGCTACATTAAAAAATAAATAAATAAATAAACAAATAATTCTAAGATTATATGCTCAAGCTAATGTTCTAGTTGGGAAATTTGGATATTGCTCTGAAGTTAAACTGAACTTGTTTAGATCATCTTGTACCTCACTGTATACGGCACACTTATGGTGCAATTATAAAAAAAAGCCAGCCTTCAGAGATGGAAGGTGGCTTATAATGATGCATTAAGGCTGTGTTTGAACAACATTTGAAACTTTTTCAGGTGAGAAAGTAGTCGTTTAGATCCCCAACGTGTTGAAAACCTGACAAAATACCGGCTGTTTACAATTTTGTTCCCACGAATTCGGCGCTACTAAAGCTAGCCGCAGTGAGCAACGCACTTCCGGTTATTTTCACAAAATAAAATAACCGTTGCCTTTTATCATAGGGAAAGTCATTACGATACAATTGGTGCTTTTATTTTGAAAACAGGAAGTGAACCTACCCTCGTTGTAGCTAGCTTGAAACTGCCGGTTTGACAGGAAATGACGATCGGCGACGTCACGTTACGTTGCATCTTGGGTAGTTTGAGTATGAGTAGTAACCTCATGATGCATACCCAACATTTCGGAGAATCTAGTATGCATCCGGGAACTTCTCGCTTATTCAAACTCACATACTAACTCAAAAAGTTAGTAGGAGTAGTAGGAGAAGTATGCGGTTTCGAACACAGCCCACGACTTTTGTTAAAGAAGCCCAGATGGAGCAGTGAACTGTTTGTGTCTGCGAATGTCAGCTCTTTGATGGCTGTTTTAAGGAAGCTTATGTATACATTTATTTGCCGGCTAAATGAGTCTAATGATAGAATTATCCTACTGTTGACTAACATTAACTATAGTGCAGTAAGATATACTTCTGTATATTGGAAACATTGGTATGATTGGCTCCTAAAAGATTAGGAATGTTTTTATTATTATTTTTTATGAATGTTCTTTTTATGTACTTTTATAATTGATTGTTTTTCTATGTGATCTGGACTACGAGTCTTTAATAAATCTATCATCAATATCACGCCATATGTTCAGCCACGCTTCACCGTTTTTGCTTTAAAATACCCATAAAAGGCAAATTTCCATCTCCGATTTCAGGGAAAGCAAAAGTCGAGCCTCGTTTTGAGCCTCGGAACCACAACAATTTCAACTCCCGGTCCAGTCGTTTGTTTGTTCTGGAGCTTTCTGCAGACTGGAGCCGCTTCATGGAAACGTTGACACGTCCAAGGTTCCTCTGACTCCAAATATGCTCCGAAAGCTCCAAAACAAGCACGAAAAAGCAGCTCCAGCTGAGATTGTGTTTGACTGACGGCGAAAAGAACCCTGAAAATATTTATCAGAATCAGCTCGCAGGCCAACGCAGAGATTAAAGGAAGTCGTGTGTTTGGATCGGGCAAACACAGGATTGTTTTTCTGCGTAAACTCCAAACATGCGTGTGATTAATGATGGCCGACAGAGCCGGCTCAGCTGCTGGTGCGTGTTACTGATAACTGTCACAGCAGCTTTGTCACCCACAGTGAGAGTTTCATCGATATGTTCCCCTAACGTTTGATTCAGCGCCGTTCCTGCCGTCTCTTTGAGTCTATAATGGCGTTTTAAATGTGCCTGTTAGAGTTGGATAAGCAAACAATCGTCTGACTGTTGGATGTTAGGAATGAGGTCATCTATAAAACCTAATCAGGACGTCTTTGGCCCCACGGCCGGCCGGCTCTCATCTTGATTTCACAGCCGTCTCTCTTGGTGTTCGTGTCGCGGTGACAAAAAACATAAATAGATCCTGTGATCTGCTGGTAATTTGGTGAAGAAAATGATGTCAGCGTGGCGAAAGAGGAGCTCAGAGGAAAGTTGTTGGAACAGGATACAAATTAGACATTTTATTAGTAGTTTTCAGCACATTATGAGCTTTAAAAAACAAACTAAGTTACAAAAGATCCTGTTTAAGGCAACCAAAGGGCCACAAATACAGTTAAAGGGATAGTTCGCCTCTTTGGACATGAAGCTGAATGACATCCCATATTAGCAACATCATTTCTGAACATCTTCTTACCCCCTGCTGCGTCCTGTGAGCCGAGTTCCAGCCGAGTTTTGGCGTTGATGAAGGTAGTCCGGCTAGTTGGCTGGGGTTTAAAAAATAAAGCGTTTTACTTCTCAAAACAATATGCGTTCAAAAGAGTAATGCATTTGCATCACAAAATCGTTCTCCAGGAAAAAGTCAGACCTCACAATCGCTTGGCGCTTAAGACTGATTTACAGATTTTTGTAACTTGGCTGTGCCGAGAACGACTAACCGGATGGACCAATGAGAGACCAGGCTCAGTCAGGAGGTGCGTTTGTACAGGCAGCTGTACGACACTGCAGTGAAACAGCACAGGGAGCAACGTAAACTCCCAAAACTGGTGGACAGAGATTGGCAGAACTTTGGGGAAAGAGGGAGAGTTCTGTAAGAATGTGTGGAAGAAGCTACGGGACAGATACGTGAAGGCAAAGAAGAGGGCAGAGACTCCAAGTGGTGATGCCGGGGGCTTCAGACCTTCACCTCTATTGACTGAATTGTCTTGGCTCACGAACTTCGTGAAACACACGAAGCATTTCATCTTCCAGATACTGCAGCAGCATCATGGATGACAGTGTTCCTGCTCTTGATTGTTTTCTTCTCCACTTTCCTGGTTGTAGAGTAGCGGTAACCTTCACGTAGCAGCGACACCTCTGTGAAGGAGAAAAGTGCAACTACTGGCGACTTGCGCCACCGTATATAGCCGGCACGAAATCATGACATCATCAACACCGCTCGCGCTAGCAGATGCGGCAACCATGCTAGAGGCTCAAAGGGGGGCAAAGACCTCGGTATGCTTCTCCATCGCTATCCGTCAATCCGTCTCCGTGGTCACGCAGAGGCTGATAAACCTTTCGAAGTTCTTCGTCGGGATGTCGGATACGCAAGGCAGTTCACCTCCCGATCAGTAGGCGTCGCTACGTTAGACGACCCAATCTCGCGACGTCTATCGTGAAAGTCGTTGACTGATGGTTCGCCTTCCGGCTCCGTTCCACTCCTCACAGTGAATGATGGCGAGCGAGAGAGAAAGACTGTTGTTGGAGTTGGAGCTTGTTGATGTTGAAATGCAAATAATTTTTGACCAAATGTTGACCGGCACACAGTAAACTCTTTCAAAAATGGCGGTGTTGTTGTTCTGAGAGGAAGGAGCTAACTAACCGGAAAAGTGATTCAGGAAATTATGTTGTTAGCCGACCAATCACAACCCTTGAGTCTCCGGCTGTGTTCGAAACCGCATACTTCTCCTACTACTCATACTGACTTTTTGAGTTAGTAAGCGAGTTTGAGTAAGCGAGAAGTTACCGGATGCATATTAGATTTGTCGAAATGTTGGGTATGCATCCTTTGAGGCCCTTGAGGTCTTCGCGAGTCTCCGTCTCCTCGATGGATAGATAGATAGGAATGTTGGCTGACGCAATGTCTCTGTCTCAATGTTCATAAACGATGTTGCTAATATGGGATGTCATACAGCTTCATGTCAAAAGAGGAAACTATCCCTTTAAAGTGTGCCGTCTGTTCTGATGATAGCATGTTTGCTAACTTTCGTTGGACACGTCAAACATGGCATCTATGAGCCAGACACTATTTTTTCAAACCGTTATCTTCAGTCGGGCACTTTCGCTGACCCGACCGACCCGACAGAGAAAGCATGAAGCCAGTTTTAGGAAGGTTTTCGTTCGCTCACCCTGAGATTCCTCATTTAAAATCTTGGTTTTCTGTGAAGTTTTCTTCCTTCGCAGTCCAGTGGTTAGGATTCAATCCCAGAAAAAGGAAAAAGGTGACATATTTGGATAATCATTTGATCTGGTTCTGGCCCTTCGGCTGCCATTTAGACACTATGACCAGATAATTCTATCTGCTGACTGAAACATTTCAACCAATTTTCAGTGGATTTCCTTTGACGTTGCCTCAGATTATTCATGTGATGCAGATGTGTTCCTTCCAGCGACTCATCATGAGGTTCGTGTTGTTGCGTTTGTTTTAGATATTTCTGTCAGTGCGACACAGATATTCAGGATTATCGCAGGATTATTTGTGCACAACCTAATCAAATCAAATCAAATCTAACTTTATTTATATGCCACTTTTCATACTAAAAAGCAGGACAAAGTGCTTTACATAATGATAACCAATAATCAAATCACTTCATGCATAAACTCACACACAACATCACACCGACAACCACACTGCACACATACCAACCCCCCCTGCCCCCCCGAACCAGGGCGATCACCACAGCAACGACCCCACAGACCGAGTAGGCATAGTCCCCGGTGTGGAAGATCCCCATGAGGAAAAACACTGGATAAATAAGTGTATAATAAGTATATAATAATAATACTGTAATAATAATAATAATAATAATAAAAAAAAATATTTAAAATAATGGATGAATTGATAAAAGTAAACTAAACCAAAAAAAAATGTGTTTAAATTTAAGAATAAAATAAATAAATAAAAATGAAAAATAATTAAAAAAATATAATAATAAATGAATAAATAAATAAATGAAATAAAATTCAGCTGTAAGCTAAACTAAAAAGGTAGGTCTTGAGACTCTTTTTAAAAACATCAACATTCTCTGCAGCCCTGAGGCTCTCTGGCAGGCTGTTCCATAATAGTGGAACAACGTCTCACCGTAAGTTTTTGTTCCAACTTTAGGAACAACTAAAAGGCCGGTACCTGAGGACCTCAGCGTCCGCGAGGGCTCATAATTTAAAAGCAGATCAGATGGATAAGAAGGCCCAAGACCATTAAGACATTTATAAACAACTAAAAGAACCTTAAAAGCAAAGTTAAATAATAAGAACAGTAATAAATAAATAATAAATGCATTTAAAGTAACAAGTTAAATCTCATAAATTGACACAGAAACCGAGACGGAATGAAAACAAAACAAACAAAAAAATGTGTGTGTGTATATGTGTATATATATATATATATATATATATATATATATATATATATATATATATATATATATATATAAATAAATGATTGATTCCCAGTCGGCTCCGTTACCAGGTGACATTTTGAATTAATCTTGGAGTTGTTAACCACGTTTTCATGCTAGCTTTCGCTGCCCTGTCGGCGTGATAAAGTGAGTCAGCAGACCTGCCCTCAGCACCAGCCTCAGGATTCAGACCACAGAGCGCCGAGCTGGGACTGTTCGGTTCCACCTCCTCCCCTCTTTGGTCTCTTGACCCATTTCTAAACGATCTGGCTGGCTCTCAGCACCCATTGTCAGCGAGGGGAAGTCGCTGGCTTGTGCTGCGGGCTTGTAATGGACACACGCCATTGTTGGCTTTGTTTGGCTGTTTCGGGGGCAGGTTTTCTCTTTGCTCAGGGAGTGTCCCTCCCCGTCTACATTTAGACTTTGCCTCAGCGGGGCTTTCGAGCCATCGCTTACAAAGCAGTTGTGTTTGATGTCGATGAGGTTCATGATGTGGAGGGCGCTGTCGGGCCCTGAGGGGATCTGACTCGGAGTGAGGGCTTTCCTCTGCCTCAGCGTTGGTTTTAGGGTTTATAGACCATTGAAGGAAGAAATGGGGTCATTTTTTTCATCTTGTAAACCTTCTTCCAGATGATGTGATTGTGTGTCTACCTGTTGTGATATAAGAGGACATGTTAAGCATTTAGTTTCCATAAAAGATCATTTCTGTGTATTCCAGCTTTGTTTTTTTTTTGTGTGTTTTTAGTCGTCATTCCTGCTGATGTTTATTACTTAACATCCATCAGGGGAAAAGACCAATAAACTGTAAATTTGTTAAAAATCTGGCCCTGAAAACCAGATTTTATGTTGATTTCCTCTGACATTTATGCAGAATAACATGATCCTCATGATTACTGGATGAATAGATCCTCAAATGTGAGGATTTACTGGATTATTCTCTCATTTCCCGTCATAGATGTGTTCCTACTCAGGTGTTTTTGATTTACAAATTTAAAATCAAATCAAGTCATATTTATTCGTATAGTACATTTCATGTACAAAACAATTCAAAGTGCTTCACATAAAATAAAAGCATTGCAGCAGGGAGTGGAAGAAGCATTAAAATACATTAAAGAATATAAAGAGAAACATATAAAATCATTTAAATTAATTTAAAAACAAGCAACAGACCAGATAAGTTCAAAGATATCGTGCAGATTTCATGCATAGACACATGAGAACAGAAATGTCTTTAACCTGGATTTAAAAATGTCTCCATTTGGTGAAAGTTTAATCTCCACTGGCAGTTTGTTCCACTTGTTTGCAGCATAACAGCTAAATGCTGCTTCTCCATGTTTAGTCTGGACTCTGGACTGGACCAGCTGACCTGAGTCCTTGGATCTCAGAGCTCTGCTGGCTTTATATTCTCTGAACATATCACAGATGTAAACCATCAGCAGGCTTTTAAAGTCTATTCTGTGACTGACTGGAAGCCAGAGTAAAGATTTTAAAGCTGCTGTGATGTGTTCAGATCTCTTAGTCCGGGTTAAACGTTAAAAAGAAGCTTTAATGAAAGAGAAAAGCCTTTTAAATGTGGGAGAGAGGGCAAATGGAGGCAAAATGCACTGATAGGTGGTTAGTGGAGCAGATAAAATGATGGAGAACACTTTTGAAAGCACACACGTTACCAGAGTTGTAGATATTAGTTGGTTTAAATCATGTTTAAATCCGTTTATGGTTAAACGGCTGAACCAACTCTTGATAGTCTCACAGCAGAAGTGGGTCATTAAACCAGCTTCACGGATAAAAAACTCAGCCTGTGGCTGTTGGTGGCATCTTAAGCTGATGGACTTCCATATAAATGACGTAATTATGATATTATCATGTGAATTAAAGCCGGTGAGCTGCTGTTTCTGGGTGCTACGACATGTTTCTGCTCTTTCTGGAAGCTTCTCATCGGTCTCTGCTGACACTTTGATCGGCCTCGCATTCCTCCAGCCCACAGTTGCACTCGCGGCCGCTCGCAGTCCGGACGGTGTAGGTGAACGTGGATCAGATAAGAGACGCAGCCAGTGTGGAGGAGGCCGACTCTGGATGCCAGGCATTCCTGTGGACTTTGCCGGAGTTTTATCATTTCCTACTTTTATTTTAAAAAACTTGCACAAGCGGCCAGGAATGATGTGAGTGAGTATAAATGTCAGATTATTCTGCTCGTGTATTTAAAACATTAAACATCATCAAATGCTCGTTTTAAGCTGCTTTCAAGACTGCGTTTCTTCAAAGGAAGTTCTCTCCCGGCGGTGGGGCGTTTGTTTAGTTGTTGGGATTTAATTCTCCCACATTTAAACAGCTACTTCTCAGCATGTAACAATAGAGATGTGTCTGAAAACTCTGTTGGAACACGCAGTGATTAAATTTGTACCTTTTTTCCTCTGGAGAACACCCAGAAAAGAGAAATTATTGCAGATTATAGCCGATAATAAAGAGATTTCTGTGAGTAAAAGTCATTTCTGCCTTTGCTGTTTCCAGCTGCAAATACTGAGCATGTGTGATTTTATGGGATAAAGGCTGACTACTGTACTGACTACTGAAGATATCAGCTGCACGTTAACACTGAATATGTGACACCCACAGTCTTCTGAGAGATTATTAGATCACACGCAGGAAGAAAGGCAAATAAATGTGGGAACTCGATGAGGAAAATGAAGACGAGTGTGAAGAAAAGCGTTTCCTGGTTCCATTCTGATTTAAAACAACCCGGTTTCCCCCAAGTTTAAGCCAACATGTCAGGAATTCCAGCAGATCCTGGGGCCTGAAGAATACAGTATTTAAGGCACAAATGAAGCTTTAAAGTGAATATCTGCTCTGAGCTGCTTTCTCCTCCAGCACAGCCTGAACCCTCTCAGACAGCTTTCTGTCCTTTCTTTAAGGAGTCTTCAGGAATAGTTCTCCAGGCTTCTTGAAGGACATCCCAAAGCTCTTCTTTGGATGTGGGCTGCCTTTTGTTCCGTTCTCTGCCAACATGATCCCACACTGCTTCAGTAATGTTGAGCTCCGGGCTCTGGGGAGGATTCATCCCTCCATCAGACCTGCTGCCACTGATTTTCAGCCCACTTCTTGTGTCCTTTGGCACAGCTCAGCCTTTTCTCCCTGTTTCCCTTCCTTAAGAACGGCTTCCTGACAGCCACCCTTCCATGGAGCCCATTTCTGATGAGGCTTGGGCCAACAGCAGACGGATCAGCTGAAGGTCCAGATGCATCTCTCAGCTCCTGTGTCAGGTCTTTGCTGGATGTTTTCCTCTTTCTTAAGGACATCACTTTCAGATCCTGTTCATCTGCTGGAGATAGTTATTTAGGCCTTTCTTTAGGGGGGGGCAGCAAGACGATGACGACGTCTATGCGCTACACTAAAGCTTGTAGAGTGTTAATCCAATATGGCAGCGGACACAACGTTACCGTTCGATGCAGCCTTAGAAAGAGTTTTAAGTAGCTTAGAGCGCAAGTTTACTTTTATTTTACTTTTTTTTTCTTCTTCCTCGTCGAATTTCTGTCGTCATCTGGTGTAAGTGATACAATTGGCTATGAAAGCAAAGCAGCATGGGAAGAACCAGAAATCATTTGATAGACATTCGTAGCGCCCAATAAACGGCTCTAGGCATTCGTAAACCACGCCTCAAATACGAGAAAATGCACACCTAGTTCCCAGACCACCGTCTCATCGAGATGTGGACGCGTCAGCCAGGCTAATTTATTGCTGTAATTTGACCAAATGCTGGGCCCACATTGAAACAGCCTGTCATAGTATAATAAGTCTTTTTTTAAAATGTTATATTTACTTGCATTAAAAGTAGGATATGTTCAGTTATTCTCAGATTTGCTGCTTTCGAAGGTGTTCTGAGTAAATGCTGCGATTATAGTGATTTATTTCCACTAAAAAGTGGGATTTTCTTAAAGTTATTCTTATTTTTTTTTAATTAAGAAACATTTCTTATAATATTTACAACACCTTAACATCAAATAATCAAATTAAATTAAACTTGTTTTTCATATTGGAGTAAATGACTTGTTCTTTAAATCTTTAAAGAAAAACTCTGTCAGAATATTTATAAACTTTTTACACATTATTATATGATCACATTAAATATTTCAACTGTTTTCTCTCGTTGTTATGACTTCTCAAATAAAATCAAAGACATTTTAAAAAAAAAATGCTAGCAACATCTCTAAATATTCTACAATATTACATTACCTGTGAACCATTCAGGCATCTTTGCTGTTTTTCACACATGCAGCTAAAGAAATGGGACACAGGTCAGAGTTAAGTGGCTTAACAAAGAAAAAACACATCAGGTACAAGGACTGGACTGAAAATGAGTGAAAAAGCAGAAAATGTCCAAAGAAAAACTCTGAAAGACCTTCAGAAAGCTGGAGAACTGTTGATGAAAACCACTTTGAAAGATTGCTGGAAAGTCTGGCTGCTTGGGAGCAAAACATAAAGAAATCAGAGATGTAGCAGAACTTTATCGCTCTCTATCAAACCCTGAAAGTGAAATCTGAAAACTGTTTTCTGTCGGTCAGACTGTGTTATCTTTGCTGTTTCTCACAGATGCAGCTAAAGAAAACCCGTCTGCTTGGAAGCAAAACAGAAAGAAATGAGGGGCGGCTCTTTTTACCAAAATATTCTGTGTGTTTAACCCGTATTTAAAAGCCGCTTCCCGTTTGTAACCAGGACGATACAGATGGTTGACTAAGCTTTGAGTCAGGCCAAAGGAATGAAAGCAGAAGAAGAAAGTGCCGTAGCTTCCTGAGCAGCTCGCTGGGAATTTCCTCAGACCTCCAGAGAGTTTCTGCTCTGTTTGTTTGTGAAAGGCTGAGATTTATTTACAATAACCTGTTAAAACTGCAGCTGACAGTGTCCAGAGTGAAAGCTGCTAACTTTTCTGTTGTGAACAAACAAACTTTAGGTCTCTGTGAGTAATCCAGAGGCCAGAAAGAACCATTTTCCTCCGTGTTTGAGCCCGTTTTCAGGTGAAGAATCGATGGCCCGCCAGTCATTCTGCAGCAGTGAGAGTTGGGTTATCATGGCAACACTCGTCCCCGCCTGAGCCGGCATGAATAGGAGCATTATTGTCAGAATTGACTCGCCGGATGGAGCGCGGCGTTGCCCTTGAGCGCTGCATTCTTGGTAGCTTGATAGCGGCGCGGCCTCCTGTGTTTTGGGCTGATAAGCAGCTCTCCTGGTGTTCAAGGCCTTCAGCTGCAGCTGGGCCTCAGCCTTCACCCCGCTCAGGATTTACTGCACTTTGTTTCTATCTGTCACACGCACCCTTCCTCTGCAAAGGTCTCCGCTGCCATTAATCAGGTCCGTGTTCTGCAGAGCTGAGGCGCTCTTATGTGCCTCTATCTGTTCATAATCCCTCCTTTTGTGCCTCTGCCGTCATTTTGCAGAGAAATGACGGCTGAATATAAACGTCGACCTTCACCCAGCAGAAAATAAGTGAACGCCGAACACGAATGGTGCAGAGCTTTTGGAAAGATCATAATGCTTTATCATCTTAATGTGTCTTATGAAAAAAATGCTCGTTAGAGCTTGTTTCCATGGCAGCAAACGGCACAACGGAGGAGCTTCTTACCGAATAGATCCTGAACAAACAAGAAAAAGCTGCCAGTAAAGTAGAGAGTTAGACCTTAAACCAGTGATGCTCACTATTTATTTCACCAGAGCCACATTGGTAGATCAAAATCAAGGGAAGAGCCACTTTTACGACAACATACTAAAGTCCCCTTTTGCAAATATGCATTTCTACAGATAAAAAAGAAACAACACAGCCAATACATTTTCAATTCAGACCACATTTACCTTAATACTGGGATGAACGGAAGCTGGCGTGCATGTCCTCGACTTTCTTCATGTTGTATTTGTAGTTTGTTGTTGTAATCATAGTGAGACATTCAGGATGAGCATGGTTTCTGTGCTGCTTTTTGCCCTTTTTTAATTAAAAACCGATCCATTGTGCCTGCATCTCGCGCTGGCTAAAGGAGCTAGCGTGCGCTGCGGTCAAGTGTGAGGTTGTTTGAGCGGGCTGCGTTGCCAGGTTTAACAGAGCCCCCTTTAGGAAACACCATTAAGCCTTAATTAATACTTAATAAAAATACTTAATACTACAAAAATGCAAACTTAATAAAAATACTTAATACTGTGCAGTATTCACTGTGTGTTATTTGGAAAAATGTATTGTTATTGTTACCATATTGTTATAAGCTACTATGTGAGTGCGAGCCACCAATTAAAGCTTGAGGAGCCGCAGTGAGTATCTCTGCCTTAGAGGTTTGGGAATACACTGGAGCAATGACTAATGCTCCAAGTATACACTTTAAATGGCCGTGACGAGCCGGCTGTGGCACGCCGCGGTGCGGGCCGTCCTTCCATCATGGCCTCCGCTCGCTGATTCAGTATCTTAACTCAGCGCACCAGTCAAGGTTTATTTTACAGCAGCGATGTAAACCGCTGATTGGACACGCATTCCTCTGAGTTCTTTTCCACACTGGAAAAAATGCCCCTCCAAAAATAAGTAAGAAAAACAACAAATACGAGACGTTTTTGCTTGAAATAAGCAAATAAATCTGCCAATGGAACTAGTGAAAATCGGCTTGTCAAAATTTCTTGAAATAAGATGTGATATTTAGGACTTTTGAGATAAAAGTGATTTTGAAATTAGCTTAAAAACCTCTTCAAATGTAAAAAAAAGCTTGTTTCATGTGATATGTGATTCAAAACAATTTGTTTTCAAGACTTTTTCATTTAACAAGATATTCCAGATGTATTGTCTTCAAACAAGTCCCTATATCTGGCTGAAATAGAACTTGGTAGGCAGTTGTGTCTTTATATTAAGTGTAATGAGATATTTTGACTAGAAATGAGACAAATATACTTGGTAAGACGATAGCAGGCAGCCAGAATCCCTCATAGTTTTAATTGTTTGGCTTTCAGCTGATTGCATCGAGTTTTAGAGAAAAACGTGGCCTTCGTAGGTGAAATCTGCTTTATTTTGTCCAGTTTGTTTTAGAAATGTACAAATTTCTTTCTTGGCTTCATGCTGATACTCGTTTCTGAGCGTAAAGTGTGTTTTTAGCACCGGCACCCAGAGCTGAAATGGCCTCTGGGCGTCTTCAGACTGTCTCTAGCTCTGATAAAAGCCGGATTTTCTAACCGCAGCATTACAGCGTTGGACACAGTTTGGTTCCACAGCTGTGCTGCAGAAGTTTGTGAACCTCAAAGCTACGTGCCTCTCAGTCGGTATGAGGTGTATTTTGACGTTTTGTTGTGCACATTCCTGTGCCTGAAACTGCCCCGGAGCGCCTGGGGGGGCCCAAGATACCGCAGTTCACAACTTGGGTTTCCAGCCCTACACCGCAGCGTTTTCCTTCTGGCTGCTCGGCATTTTTGTGGGTTTTGGATGGCGTCTTTGTGGCCTCCTCGGCATGACAACAAATGCGTGTGTGTGTGACTGTACATGTGCAGGACATGTTGTGATGCATCCCACAGCTGTAGGAAGAGCTAGAGCAACAAATTAGCCGGTTAAGTTGTAACTGCGGCCATAAAGACCTTCTATAATGTTCAAAAATTGTTTTTAGAGGTTAATTTCTTCATTTTTCTTAATTTCTTTGGTTTTTTTGTGACAGAAAGCGCTCAAAAACTGGTTATCGTGTTTAAAGCTGCTTAAAATGAGTATTAAACTCTTACCCAGACCTTGCTGGGTCTAATTCGCGGTTCGGGCAGCTTCAGCGGCGCTGGTTTTTTACTTCCAAGCCGTCAGAAACCTGCTCGGGTTTGCAAATAAACTGGATTTCTGCATGTTTTAAAGCTGGGATCGGTTACGGTTCTGTCGTGATTTTGTTCCATCTTTTGTTTGGTTGTTTTTCATGCTGTAACGGTGACACACAGCAGCCCACAGAGCCCACATTCAGCAACAAGCAGCTTGTGTTAATTCCACGGTTTGGGTATGTACAGGCTGCAGATTGTTGTTGTTGCCCCAGTTATCCAGCAAGCTCTGTTTAGCAACACGCTATTGTTGTTCGTGCACGGCCGCGCACATGTTTCTCAAAGCATGACTCAGCGAGAGATGGGCCAAAAATAAAAGAAGCAGCTCGCACAGATGGCTGTAATTAAAGGACTCGGCCCCCAGAATGAGACATTCTGCTCCGTGACTCCCTCTAATCTGTGTAAAATACCATAGAAGAAGAGCTTCTTTCAACATGAAAGTCCACCTGGGAAATGCAACGACAGGAATCATCCTCAAAGAAAAGTCCCAGTTGGAGTAAAACGTAATATTTTTCTTCTCTCAGAGTTCGACGCAGGAGATCGGCGAGGAGGCTGAGGAGGACGCCATCTTCACCATCACTCTGAGGAAGGTGCAGCTTCACCAGTCGGCCAGTAAGGGGCAGCGATGGCTGGGCGTGGACACGGACTCCGCCCTGAGCCTCTACGAGACCTGCAAGGTGCGGACCATCAAGGCCGGCACGCTGGAGCGGCTGGTGGAGTACATGGTGTCCGCCTTCAGGGGCAAAGACTCCACCTACGTCACCATCTTCCTCTGCACCTACCGGTCCTTCGCCACCACGAAGCAGGTGCTGGATCTCCTGCTGAACAGGTACGGACGGCTGCTCAGGACAAAATAAGAAAGGGTTCAACTGGAATAGCCCAAGTTTGAAGGAAAGAAAATGAGAATATGATTCAGTTTGTGTGTTTTCTTTGCTTTTATTTTTTACAGGGATGGGCGAGTTAACTCGTTATTATCGCGTAAACTTGTTAATAATTTAACGCCGACAAATATTTTAGCGCGTATTAACGCAGGTTTTATTTTGTAAAAGTCTGTTGCTCACAGGCTTTTATTTTGTAAAAGTCTGTTGCCGTCTGCTGTGGAACCGGAAAAGAAAGTAATCGGCGGATCCACCAAACACGGAGAAGGGTACGGAACTTTTACTCGGCCATTTTCATTTTAAAGTTCTTCCAAACGGCGGAGTCGACAGAACCAAAGTCATCTGTAAACACTGCCAATATTTTTAGGTACATTTCATATCCACAAAAGGAAATGGACTGACAGCAAACCAAATTTGACACTTTTTTTTAAAGAACTATATCAATACAGCACCGACATCAATGGTTTAGAAATGCCTAAGGCTTTAAAAACAAACTTTATTTTGGAAAAAGTTTTATTTAAATAATGTTTTGCTCTACAGTGATGCATTTTATATGCATGATGTTTCTATACGTTTCTTTGTACATTTATACTTTTATATTTATTTATTTATTTTCTTCCCCTGGGTAAACAGTTTTGTTATGTATATAATTGTTAAAACAAAAAAAAAACCTGTAAACTCTTGCCATTATGCCGCCCATTGATTGGATGCGAGACTCCGGTTCTTTCCACAGATGTTTATTAACGCCACATCAACACCGTAGAACTAAATGTTCGAGTAAACAAAGTAAAAGACAACATTAGTTGTTGTAATCATGAAAGAAATAGCATTCTTAGCATTGTCGCTGGTACCAATAAATAATCAAAGTAATACTGGCCACTTTAGCTGCTTCTCAACCAACGGCAGAGTCATTCCTCACG
The DNA here is from genome assembly GCF_027942865.1 of Odontesthes bonariensis. Classification (NCBI taxonomy): domain Eukaryota; kingdom Metazoa; phylum Chordata; class Actinopteri; order Atheriniformes; family Atherinopsidae; genus Odontesthes; species Odontesthes bonariensis. The sequence continues at coordinate 5,953,274 of NC_134511.1, forward strand.
GTCAGAACTAGGATTCTTTAACTTCCACTTCTCCTCTGCATCAGATTCACACAGTTACAGCAAACACCACGAAGCATGGAGGAATAAAATAAAGATAAACTAGCAGGTAACATCACCGCAACAGGTGCTCCTCGGTCTCTGTGTGAAGCTCACGGAGCTAACCAGCGCTACTTCCTGTTTTACTTCCGGTTTCAACATAAAAGCACGTATTTCAAAATAAATAATAAAAAAAAACTCCTGCATTTACAGCCAAGTTGAATTGTCTTCTCAGCGTAGTAGTTCCAGTCTAAAATATCACTTAAAGGCAAAACACACAACTGATAGCAGCAAGTCATTCAAGGAAACAGACAGTGGAGCGAGGCTTCTACATAAAAACTACAGAAAGATGCTGATGTTAAAAGTGTGTTTGCACAACAAATGTTATGGCACTTTCATTCATATGGCAGCACATTTAAAATAAAACTAAATGCTAAAAGCTATACACTACTTTTGAATTCATTTTTGGATTTTGCGTACAAATGCGATTAATCAGGGAAATCATGTGATTAATCAGATTAAACATTTTAATCGTTGCCCAGGCCTATTTTTTTTTCCCATAATCTCTGCTAACGAGACTTTTGTCTTACAGGTATGCCAAGCTTCAAAATGTGCCTGCAGCCACAGCACACAGAGTCTCTCAGGACGACTGCACAGAGCTGAGGAAGTAAGTGTGCCGCAGCTTTATTGCTATTAATCCTGCACGGCGCCCAGCCTCATCGCACTCCTCCGCAGGTTAAAGAGATGTCAGCCCGTTGAAAAGTTGGCAGGTTATTCTTCTCTTCCTGTCAGACTGAGGGGGCAGATTGTGCACGAGTTTGATTTAAAAAAAAAAAAGGGAGTTGATAAACAGAGAAAAATGTCATAAATTGTTAAAAAGAAGAGCGATAACGGCACTTTGAAGCGTTGGCTTGGTGAAAAACACAGTGAGCGTTGCTTTGACATCCAGCTTTCCAAATGACCTCACATGGTAAAGATTTGAAGCAGCTATGGAAGTTAAACACATTCCCACCAGGACTGAATCTTTGGAGGAACTGGGAACTAAAACCGGGACAGAAAAGAGTCCACGGGGGGGTCCGTTTTTACAGAGATTTGTTCTGAATTCTACTGAAAGCCAACAGAGAGATTCCAGCACTGTCAACTGGGAGGTTAGATGGGATATTACTGAGGCTGTTGGGACCAAAGTAAGCTCATCCCGGCCTCTGATTGGTTGGAGCTCCATCGTTTAACTCCAAAAGCACGACCAAGTGAGCTCCTGTGTGAGTATACTGGTCATAGTGTCTGTTGGTGCTGATAAGTTGCTGTTTTTCTGCTGACTCGTGAGTTTCTCTCCACTGCAGATGAGCGATAACGGTGTCATTTTTGTTTTAATGCTTCTGTGGTCTCTGTGAAGCGCTTTGAGTCGCTCCAAGTTGTTGAATTCGCTTGTAAAATCTTGACGTGTTGACGCACATTTTGTCCCACCGCTGACCTAATCTTCTGCCTCCTGAGCGTTTACCCATGAAATCCGTGCAGAACTTTAAATAACTGAAGCCGTTTGCATGAGTTTTCTAATGTTGGACGTAGCTGTTGAACGTTTAAAGCTCAGTTCAGGGTCTGAGAGAGAACTACACCCAACTTTAAAACCATAGATTAAGACGAAGCCACGACTTTCATGCTTCTAAACCTTCTGAAAGGTTATATAATATTTCCACATGTTTTGACCAGAAACGACCACATAACTGTTACCGCTGGGGTCCATCTGGTTGTCAGGTTCCATTTAGGCTCCAGATGCCCCTCCCTACGTTTTTCTCCATCTCTTTTATCTGTTAAATGTTGTCGGGAAGGCTCAGTTTCTCAGTTTCATTCCAGCAGCACATCCCCCCTGACATGCTGGAAGTGGACTGGGAAACCCCAGAAAATGCTTTCAGTTCACTTTTCTCCGAACAGCGTCAGTAATTCATTGAATTCGTTGACCTAACTGAAGCGCATTAAGCCGGATGGATCCTTTACAGTCCAGTTTCCAGTAGGGATGGGAATTGATAAGATTTTTACGATTCCAATTCCATTTTCGATTCTGCTTAACGATTCGGTTCTTTATCGGTTCCCTTATCGATTCTCATTTGGAGAAAAAAGACAACAAACCGGTCGATTAGCATCAACTTTGTTTAGTTTAGAAGTAACACGAGTCATGACCTCACAAACCCAACAACGGTCTATCATGGCCTGGTTAATTTAACTCTTCCCTGCTCTGGTGAAAGGAGAAGCTGGAGGTAGAGGTGAACTGGGGGTAGTACCACCAGCCTCTGGCTCTGAGCCAGTCAGGCTCTGTCTCTCATGATTTCATCTAAATGTAATGCCTGAGAAGGCTTTCATTTAACCTTAACCGTTACTAACAGCAGCTTTTACAATCAGGCAAATGGTGCTAACATGATAGGCAGTGTTTGTTAGTTAGTTACCTGCAGTGTTAGCCGAGGACATGCTAACGTTGCTAACGTTGCTGCTGGGTTCAGATTCACCAACGTTAATCATTCATTCAAAGTTATTAAATGTTGGTAGTCTTTACTCCTTTTGGTGAAATATTCACTTTGCAAGTTGCCCTGTTGTCGTCTTTTTTAGGGATGTGTAATCAAACTTTCGAGCGTTTGTACCGCTTGGGCGCCATGTTTACTGTAGACTGCTGGCTGCGCTGGACTCGCCACGCAACGTTGCGTGGTGACGTCATTCGCGCCCACTGGAATCGATAAGGGAATCGTTTGCAAAATCGCCAAACGATTCCAAGGAATTGAAACACTGGGAACCGGTTCTCGATTCCCATCCCTAGTTTCCAGTTTATATGACGCTGGATCTGGTGTTTTTTCTGTGTGTTTCAGCACTGTTTCCTCCATCCTGGGCGCGTGGCTGGACCAGTACTCTGAGGACTTCTGGAGCCCTCCGAACTACGAATGTCTTCACCAGCTCATGTCCTACCTTCACCACCACTTCCCCGGCTCGGACCTGGAGCGCCGTGCACGCAACCTGCTGGCCCACTTCCACCGCCGGCAGCAGTGTGAGCCTGATCCTGACGGTACGAAGGCAGAACAGGAGGGCGGGGACTCCTGGATGCCCCGATAGAAGCTAAAGCTGTGGCTGATTAAAGATAAAACCAGAGAATAGGCTCATTAATCCATCTAAGGTTTCATATGACTGCAGACACGATGTCTGTTCACATGTCGTCACATTTGCTGTTGAAGAACAGTTTGCTTTTACCAGAGGTGGGTAGAGCAGCCAAAAATTGTACTCAAGTAAAAGTACTGTTACTTTAGAATAATATGACTCAAGTAAAAAGTAGTCATCCAAATATTTACTTGAGTAAGAGTAAAAAAGTGCTCGGTGAAAAAACTACTCAAGTACTGAGTAACTGTTGAGTAACGTCTGATTTATTTGTTAACACAAGCATTCAATCAGACAGACAAAAATACTAAATAATCATCTTTAGGCAAATTAGAGTTCATCCAATTGATAAAATTAATTCAAATTAATTGATTAATTACAAAATAGCTTAAATTAAAATAATCCAGGTAAATCCAAGAACTTCAATAAAAAATAAAAGAGACTTAGGAAATGTTTAAAACATGTGTAACCCATATGTAACCTAAAAAACAAACATTCACCTATCCATGGGGGGAAAAAACGAGTTTAGGAAACTTAGCGCTACATGTTTCCTCAGGTTAGATGTTGAGTTTCTGCTGAAATGTGCGTTTGTTTTGGTTGACACAGAAGACACATAATGTAGCTGCTGTTTCTCACTCTTTGTAAGGTAAACATGCTTTCAGTATGAGGCCTCGTCTGCGTCTTCATTTCCCACCGTTGGTTCTGACATTTTTCATCTGTTTCTTTCTTTGTTTGCTACAACTGCTAATGCTAAAGCTAACCCGTCCCGCCGCTGAGATCGAGTACGGTCACGTGACCAGACTGCACGGCTGCGTCTGATTGGTGGAACACAGTCAGGTGGTAGAGCCTTTGGCGGAAGTTTCTCTCTCTGTCAGAATAAAACATTAAAATGAGGCGTACGCGGGGGGATAAAAATAATGAGGCGTAGAATACCAAAGAGGTAAGAAGAAAAGTAACCAGCTCATTGTAGCCTAATGTAGCGGAGTAAGAGGACAGTTTCTGCTGCACACATCTACTCAAGTAAAAGTAAAAAGTATAGAGATTTAAAACTACTCCTAGAAGTATAATTATTTCAAAAACGTACTCAAGTAAATGTAACTCGTTACTACCCACCTCTGGTTTTTAGGAACGATGAGAACTCGTTTGTCTGAACGATTAGATTCCGTCGGGAGAATGAAACGAACACGAAGGTCAAAGAAAGGACGAGGATTGGAGGCAGGTGGAAAATAACAGTTTTGTTTTCTCTCTCTTCAGGGGAACACGTCGGCTGTCCTTTTGCCACGCAGGAAGAGAGCGGCTTTGAGGACGAACTTCCTGCTTTTAGCTTCCTGTCGTTCGACCCCATCATGGTCGCAGAGCAGTTCACCCTCATGGACGCGGTGAGGACGTTTTCCTTCCCTTAAGGACAGATTTACTCTCTTTTTAATCTGTTTACTGTTCAACAACAGGGCAGACTGCTGCGGACATTTCATGATGGAAAACTATCAATTCTTTGGTTTTTAGATGATAAATAGGAATTTTGTGCGAAATATTACACAGTCATGTACAAAAGAAAGTACACCCTCCTACAGTTTGCCTAAAGTTTCACCACTAGGCGAGTCGCAAAATAAAAGGGTGTTTTTCACGGTTACTGTTTATTGGAATATAATCATTTTTAATACTTTAATACTAAGCCAATACTAGCAGGATGCTACTACAGCAGGGGTTAGAGTGTTGTGCCAACAAACAAAAAAAAAATCTAATTATTTTTGTTAAAGCCACACTTAAAAATGCACGTGGGCCTTCAGATAGTTTTCTTACTGAAATTATACTCAATCAAGTTTCTAAAAGATGAACTAAGTTGATTAATTAAGTCAGTATTTCACCACTTTTAAGAAAAATAACAACAACAAATGAAGTCAAATCAGCAAAGAACTAGGGCTGGGCGAGTTAACTCGTTAATTATTTAACGCCGGTAAATATTTTATCGCGCATTAATGCAGGTTTTATTATTTATTTTATTATTGTTAAATTCTGCTGCTCAGAGGCTTTTATTTTGTAAAAGTCTGTTGCTCACAGGCTTTTATTGTTGTAAAAGTCTACTTTTGGATTCATTTTTGGATTTTGCGTACAAATGAGATTAATCGCGATTAATCAGGGAAATCATGTGATTAATTAGATTAAACATTTTAATCGTTGCCCAGCCCTAAAAGAAATCCAACCTGGTCATTAAAGAAATTAAACAAACATCTCTTAATTCAGTGTAATAACCCACAGCTTTCGCTACATTTAACATCTGCCCCTTTTCTGACATTTAAGGATCAGAAAACTTCCAGTGATGGAAACGTTTCTCATCCTGTTTTAATTTGAGAATTCCAGCCCGATGTTTGACCTTAAAACAGACAGAAACCGAGACTCGGCTCGTATTCGCTTCCTGTTGTCGCTCTAAATGCTTTTATTGAGTCCGGTTTATCTCCTCATTTCCCTCCACTCGTGTCGCTCCGGGTGAGGATGTGAGAAAGGCATGCGAGGAACGGAGAAATGAGAAGTCCTCCGTGCCTTTATGGACACATAAAGTGAGTGTTGGCACGTTTGGGCCACTTGATAAAAGGTTTCCACGTAGGAGACACCTATTCAGGGTCCTAAAATGGCGTCTCAGCCTCCTCGGTCCCCAGAAAAGCCTAAATGATGGACGTATCTCTCATAACTCTTTCAGACTTCATGTTTCAGCTCTCTGCTGTCGTAAAAACGTCCTTTTTGACTTTTTTTTGTTGCTCGAGTCCTCACTAAGACCAAAAAAAGTGGACCATATTCAATTCATTTTTATTTATATAGCGCCAAATACAACAAATTTCATCTCAAGGCACTTAAATAATAAAGTCCAATTCAAGCCAATTGGAATTCAATTCATTGGAATCATAATTATTTATAAAATAATCCAATTCCTTGGATGTCAGTCCAGCTCTGAGGTCTTTGCACCGGCTGCCTGTCCATCAGAGGATAGACTTTAAAGTTCTGATGCTGGTCCATAAAGCTCTGAATGATCCAGGACCAGAATGCATCAGTGACCTCCTGACCCAGTATGAACCTTCCAGACTCCTCAGCTCATCTGGATCCGGTCTTCTATCAGTTCCCAGAGTCAGAACCAGACATGGAGGAGCTGCATTCAGCTTCTATGCTCCACATGTCTGGAACAAACTCCCAGAAAGCCTCAGATCAGCTGAAACACTCAGTGTGTTTAAGTCCAGGCTGAAGACACACCTATTTTCAGCTGCGTTTGAATAAAGCTCCAAATCTGAAGCTTGAGTTTCAAAACTTAATCACTTTTTAACTCCTGATTTTATCTATTGTTCTTATTTCTTTCTTTTTTGTTTAAAATTTAAATCCTGCTTTTTATTTCTACTGTTTTAAAGTATCTGTAAAGCACTTTGAATCGCCTTGTTGTTGAATTTTGAAGTTGAATCTGAAGCTTGAGTTTCAGAATCAGAAAAGATTTTATTGCCAAGTAAGTTTTACATCACGAGGAATTTGGCCTGGTCTGTTTGGTGCAATAAAAACAAAAAATATAATAATAATAAAATAAAGTAATAAAATGTAAAATAATAAACATATATGTACAAAGTATTAGTAAAATATTTCAAAGTATTTATAGTATTTCAAAACTTAATCACATTTTAACTCCTGATTTTATCTATTCTTCTTATATCTTTCTTTTTTGTTTAAAATTTAAATCCTGCTTTTTATTTCTACTGTTTTAATGTCTCTGTAAAGCACTTTGTTGTTGAATTGTGCTGCAGAAATAAACCTGCCTCGCCTTGATTTTTTTTTTTTTGAACCGTCTGTCTGCCCCAGGACCTGTTTAAGAAGGTGGTGCCCTACCACTGCCTGGGGGGCATTTGGTCCCAGCGGGATAAGAAGGGGAAGGAGCACCTGGCTCCCACCATCAGAGCCACCGTGGCCCAGTTCAACTCCGTCACCAACTGTGTCATCACCACCTGCCTGAGCAACCCGGCGCTGAAGCCCAATCAGAGGGCGCGGCTGCTGGAGCGCTGGATAGACGTGGCGCGGGTAGGCGGCCTCTCTCCGCTCCTTATGCTCTCTGAAGTAGTTTCGGCGTGGCTTTAAAGTCGGTTTCTGGCTTTTCTCGTTGCTTTCAGGAGTGCCGGATCCTGAAGAACTTCTCCTCGCTGCGGGCCATCCTCTCCGCCCTGCAGTGCAACGCCATCCACCGCCTGAAGAGGACCTGGGAGGAGGTGTCGAGGTGGGTCTCCGGCCTCGGTTTAACGGCTGAAAAGCCCGAGAGTCTGACCTCTGACCTCTCTGACCTCTGCCTCCTCTGCCCTCAGGGAAAGTTTCAGAACCTTCCGCGAGCTGTCGGAGATTTTCTCAGATGACAACAACTACTCGCTGAGCCGGGAGCTCCTGGTGAAGGTGAGTCTCAGCTTCTCGGGGTGTTAATCAGTCCTTAAATCCAGCTTTTTGATCATTTTCACACGGCGAGCCGTTCATCCACTGAAGTCCTCATCTCTCAGCCTCTGAGGAAACTAGAATCATGAGATAAAAAGACAATTTACGGCTTGAATATTTGGCTTCAAATGGAAATTAATGCTCATATGTTCATCAGTATAAATCAGGATTTAAAGAGAAGCGTGAGTAATTTAGTGATATGAAATCACATTAAAGGATTAGAACATCACAGTTTAGTTAATCACCAAAATATTAAAGCTGTTGTTTGAAAATGAGCCGATTCCAGCTTCCTTTTAAGTTATCTTTAGGTTTAGGAACTGTTTATGACCCCACGTTGATCCTTTGGCAGCTTTTTCACCGTTACCATGGTAACAAGCTTCAGAATCAGCGGACATTTACTCGTAGAGCATAATGAGTGAAGTGAGACTCTGCTTCTCAAGGTGTTATTAGTCTTAAATCCACCTTTTTGAGCATTTTCATGAGATAAAACACTATTTACAGCTTAAATCTTTGGCTTCAAATGGAAATGAATTCTCACATGAGCTGATTCCAGCTTCCTTATAAGTTATCTTTAGGTTTAGGAACTGTTTATGAGCCAAATGATTTATTCTATTCATTCGATCAGTCGTAAAAAAAAAAAACTGAAGCCCTAAATAACAATATTTGGTTTTGTTACCAAGTTTTACGTCTTCCAACTGATAAATGACACTTTTTCATCCGATCTCCTTAAAAAGGAGGAACTAACGTTGATCCTTTGGACAGTTTTTTTCACCGTTTCTACGGTAACGAGCTTCAGAATCAGCGGACATTTACTCGTAGAGCATAATGAGTGAGGTGAGACTCTGCTTCTCGGGTGTTATTAGTCTTAAATCCACCTTTTTGAGCATTTTCATGAGATAAAAGACTATTTACAGCTTAAATCTTTGGCTTTAAATGGAAATTAATTCTCATTTTCATCAGTATTTGAAAGAAAAGGGGACAGAATACAGATTTAAAGAGAGAAGCGTGAGTAATTTAGTGATATGAAATCATATTAAAGGATTAGTTTTACGTCTTCCAACTGATAAATGACATATTTCATCCGATCTCCTTTAAAAGGAGGAACTAAAGTTGATCCTTTGGCAGTTATTTCACCGTTTCCACGGTAACGAGCTTCATTTCCACGTAAAAAGCACCTTAAATGAGGTGAGACTCATTTAAGGCGGTGCTGGACCTGTGTGAGTTGCATAATGTGCCAGCTGAGCAGGATGCTCGGCCTCGTGACCCTTTCTCCCCGTCGCCCTTCGTCACATCTGGAACATCCTGCCGCCAGCACACCTCGTACCGGCGGTCCGAATCCGTGCGCCGCTCCTGGGTGGCTGACAGATTGTTGTCATCATTACTGTGATTTATGGGGGTTGGATGCAGAGCGGCGTGGACACCTGAGTGCTCTGCAGCTCGCGGTGACGCACTCGACACGAGGACGGCAGCAGCTCGTTCGCTGGGAAACGGGACTGAGGACGGTCAACATGTTGCATAAACCCAAACACGAGCCCCAAAAACAGCCAGTTACGTCAGGATGTGTCCTTGGTTTGTTGTCGCGCCCTCTTCAGTCTGAACAGGGACACAAACAACTCCTGAGGTCCCATCGACATGTTTCTAAGAGCTCCTTATCTCGATCACTTTGTTTAAAAAACAGCTCAATAATCTGATAAAATGACGCTCTTTAGAACTGGGAATCATACTTTAATATGAATATTAACAATCCGACAGAACAGGAACTCCTGCTTTCCATCAGAAAAATCAGCTCACGGTCCTCTTAAAGGGAAAGTTTACACTAAGAAAAGTGCAATACAAATTAAGTTTATTATGATTTTTTTTATATAAAGTCCTCCTGACGTGCCCAAATGTGAGAAGAATCATTACAGAGTTCAGCTTTAATTCTTGAAACTATTTGTTTTACAGCTACTTAAAGGTATCGTTCGCCTCTTTTGACATGAAGCTGTATGACATCCCATATCAGCAACATCATTTCTGAACATTTTCTTACCCCCTGCTGCGTCCTGTGAGCAGAGTTCCAGCCTCGTTTTGGTGTTGATGAAAGTAGTCCCGGCTAGTTGGCTGGGGTTTAAAAAATAAAGCGTTTTGCTTCTCAAAACAATATACGTTCAAAAGAGTAATACATTTGCATCACAAAATCGTTCTCCGGGAAAAAGTCAGACCTCACAATCGCTTGGCCCTATTTTCTCTCCCTTCGTATCAGTGCCTGCTGTGTAGACCGAGCAGTCCCCTGTCCACATATATTTTTATTATTTTATATTTTATTTATTTATTATTATATATTTATTGTTTTATTGCACCAATCAGACCAGAACAAATTCCTTCTAATGTGAAAATTACTACAATAAAATCTTTTCTGATTCTGATTCTGAGCTTCATGTCAAAAAGAGGCGAACTATCCCTTTAAGTAGCTGTAAAACAAAGAGTTTCAAGAATGAAAGCTGAACTCTGTAATGATCCAAACTCACATTTGGACAAACTTTATTTGTATTACACTTTTCTTAACATCACAAAGGGAATAACAGATGCTTTCGGTCGGCACTATTTTCCCGAGCGGATTGGTCCGGATGAGGCGCTCCGGTGGCAGCAGGACTGAGCTGTAAGATGAGAGCCAGATGTGGTGCAAACATCTGCACGAACACGGAGAGATCTGAGTGTTTTGAAGATCTGGAGTAGGTCGATGTGACGGGGATGAACGTGTCGCCGCATGTTTTTAACCTGCGGGGTTCGGTGATGTAACGCCGAACTCTGAGGGAATCCCCGCTGACGTCAGAGGGAACCTGAGGCGGGTGGCGATAACGGCTCGGGGCGTCGCCTCCTCCTTCCTCTATCTGCTCGGGCCAGGCTGCGCTCGGCCTGATCCAGTTACAGAGCTGCAGAGGGTCCCGGTGTTGCATCACTCGGAGGAATGTGAAGGGAATGCCAGGAGGTGGATTTCCTCCCACTTTTTCTCGGCTTCTTTCCCCCTGAATGAGGTTTCAGCTGCTCGCTGGGTGCTTTGTGACGGTTACTTTATCCGAGGAGTTAACGCTCGTTTTTCCTCGAATGTCGTGCTCCGATTCAGCCGTAAAACTGTTGAAAAACAGACGGATGGGGGGGGGGTGAACAGTGGAAGCTTGTGGAAGTTTTCCAGGCTCTGTTAAACAAAGCAACATGCAGGAAGGTTCCCTTTTAACCAAACTGAGCACAGAAGCCACATTTCTTTCACTTCCAGGCCAGATCCAGATTGTTTTTAAAGGGAAACGACGTTCATTTCACCCGGTGTGGCTGGATAATAAAGCTTCTTTTACTCTTTACATACATGAACTGTAAGATAAGTTGTTGTCTCATCATTTTTCTGTTCTTTCATTAGAGCAGTAAATCTACTTTTTCCTTCACTGGCTGCCAGGCGCTGGTAATAAATAGCGTTTATAAGCGTTTTACTTCTTTTTTCAGTTAACAAAAGCTGTTTTTTTTTGTTTTTTTGTTGCTTGTCTGCAGGAGGGCACCTCCAAGTTTGCAACCTTGGAAATCAACCCAAAGCGCGCTCAGAGGAGGCACCAGCAGCAGAGAGACCTGGTGAGTCCACCCGCTGCACATCCCAGCTCTCTGCCTCACTTCTGCCACCTGCAGGCGGAAGGAGGCACTGCAGTCTGTCCGCTTCATACCACATTCAGACGCTCTGTTTGATCTGAACTCCTTAATGTCAATTGCAGCCAATGTTCCCTCTAATTTTTCATGTGTCTGGGCAGACACACCAGCTCCCTGCGCACACTGAGGACCACTGTGAGCAGCATCAGATGTGCACGCTGTGGCCACACACCTGTTCACAACCTTAGGATCATAGCAAGTTACACTGCTTATTAAAAGAATCAAATCACAGCAGCGATTTTCATTAGTTTACTTTTAATATGAGCGATTTGGCCCGCTTAAAATGAAAAAGACAGAAATCTTGTTATTCTGCTCTCCTTGTGTGTGTCTAAGCCTAACTCCAGTCGAATGAATAAGTCAGGTTGCAGCTTCCTTAGCTCCACTTTAATTTGATGAACCACGTACACGTTTTAACATGGAGTAAAACTGTAGGACAGAAATAAAATTGCTCCTTTTAGTTTAGCATTATTTAAAAAAAGTCAAACAGAAAATCAAAATACCATGTTTACTTTAAACAAACTAATATGAACCCATAGGCATCATATTGTCATCAAACTTCACATTTACTGTAAAGATTCTCCACAAATAAAGCTTAAATAAATTGTACTTCTGAATATTAAATCAAAACTTACAGACGGCAGATTGCAGTGGATGAACTTATTCACATGTGGCTGACTGAAAACTAAAGAAGATTGCACATTTCCTGTTTCATACACAAGCTGACCTTCAAAATAAAGTACTGGAGAGACTAAATTAACATTAAACACCTATCTCACAACAAATTAAAGGGCAAAAATCACTGTTGTTAGCTAGCTAACCTGCACGGCGCGTATGGGCAGGGCACATATGCTCCATCAGTGCTCTGATTGGCTGCATAGCGTATGTAAACCGTATCATTGGCTGAACACCTGTCACTCACTGCGATATATTGAAAAATGTTACAGAAAAACACATTATCGGTCTAATTAATTAGATTAGGTTGAGTATTACATATTAATTAAAAAGTTTATGGTGAATTTTATTTTATGCGTTGCATAGATTTTCTTGTGCGCACCTTAGAGGGAACATTGGTTGCAGCCTCCATTGCTGTGTTCGAAACCGCATACTACATACTGCATACTTCCATACGGCATACTCATGGATCAGACAGTATGCAGAGCGTTTACCCACATTGCATTTCGCTCCTGCCCGAGCCGAAATCAGCCGGCCTGAAGCTGATTTCCCTTTAAGCTCTAAACTCTGTAAACTTTAGCAACATTTGAAACATTTTCAGGTGAGAAAGTAGTCGTTTAGATCCCCAACGTGTTGAAAACCTGAGAAAATACCGGCTATTTACAATTTTGTTCCCACGAATTCGGCGCTACTAAAGCTAGCCGCAGTGAGCAACGCACTTCCGGTTATTTTCACAAAATAAAATACCCGTTGCCTTTTATCACAGGGAAAGCCATTACGATACAATTGGTGCTTTTGTTTTGAAAACAGGAAGTGAACCTACCCTCGTTGTAGCTAGCTTGAAACTGCCGTTTTGACAGGAAATGACGATCGGCGACGTCACGTTACGTTGCATCTTGGGTAGTTTGAGTATGAGTAGTAACCTCATGATGCATACCCAACATTTCGGAGAATCTAGTATGCATCCGGGAACTTCTCGCTTACTCAAACTCGCATACTAACTCAAAAAGTTAGTAGGAGTAGTAAGAGTAGTATGCGGTTTGGAACACAGCCCATGTTTACCTCCTGACTGTCCCTGTGTGATTAGGGAGTGATGCAGGGGACGATCCCTTACCTGGGAACCTTCCTCACAGACCTGGTGATGATGGACACTGCCATGAAGGACTACACTGAGGTCAGAGTTTGGTGTTGTCTCCTCTTCCTGCAGCTTTTTTTTTTTTTAAATCCCACCATCATTGCTGATGCTTTTTTTAATCTCCTCCTTCAGGGTGGTCTGATCAACTTTGAGAAGAGAAGAAAGGTGACCCACAGTTCCCTGTTTTTGATGGAAGTGTTGGCGGAGAGGAACATTTCTGCAGGTGGGACTAAAACTATCTGCTTTCCTGTCTCTGCTCGCAGGAGTTTGAGGTGATCGCTCAGATCAAACTGCTCCAGCTGGCTTCAAACAACTACAGCTTCACGCAGGACGGTCACTTCAGGGAGTGGTTTGCAGGCGTGGAGAAGCTCAGCGAGGCGGAAAGGTAAACCCAGAAGCTTCTTGATATCTTCATCTTTCAGTAGTTTGTTGTTTCTTCTGTGCAAATAAACCAGCAAAGAGATGATTAAATTATATTACAGACAGAAATGCGGCCAAAAGCGCTCTGTTCACCCTCATTTCTCTGCAGCCAGACTTTTTGTTAATCCTTTAAAGCAGGCGTTCTCCAGGCTTTCTGAAGGTCGAGACTTTAAATGCAACATTGTGTTTTTGATAGGGCTGGGCAACGATTAAAATGTTTAATCTAATTAATCGCATGATTTCCCTGATTAATCACAATTAATCACGTTTGTACGCAAAATCCAAAAATGAATCCAAAAGTAGCGTATAGCTTTTAGCATTTAGTTTTATTTTAAATGTGCTGCCATATGAATGAAATAATAAAATGAAAATGGCCGAGTAATAGTTCCGTACCCTTCTCCATGTTTGGTGGATCCGCCGATTACTTTCTTTTCCGGTTCCGCAGCAGACTTTTACAAAATAAAAGCCTGTGAGCAACAGACTTTTACAAAATAAAATAAATAATAAAACAGGGGTGGTTTGTGGCGTAATGGGTTGAGCAGGCGCCCCATGTACAAGAGGCAAGGCAAGTTTATTTGTGCAGCACAATTCAACAACAAGGTGATTCAAAGTGCTTTACAGATACATTAAAACAGTAAAAATAAAAAGCATGATTTAAATTTTAAACAAAAAAGAAAGAAATGAGAACAATAGATAAAATCAGATAAAATCATTAGTTAAAATGTGATTAAGTAGTCCTCGCTGCAGCTGGCCCCGGATCGAGTCTCGCATCGGACGGCCCTGTGCTGCGTGTCGTTCCCCCTCTCTCTGCCCCCTGTTTCCTGTCTCTCTGAACTTTCCTATCCATTAAAGGCACAAAAGCCCAAAACATTTTTTTTAATTTTAATTATTATTAATATTATTTTTAATTAAATAAATAAAACCTGTGTTAATGGGCGATAAAATATTTATCGGCCTTAAATAATTAGCGCGTTAACTCGCCCAGCCCTAGTTTTTGATCAATAATTTTAGGTTTTTTTCTAATAGCTTTGAATTAATTGAGTTTGATGCTCTTCAAACATTCAGTTTCTCTTCTTTACCGACACTAAGAGACTAAAACATTTGTGTTTTCAGCTAATTTAGTGCTGCTTTCATCAAAATGTGACGCTGATGGTCAGAATTAAATCGGCTAAAAGTAGCGATTATAACGAGATCATTTCTGTTTGTTTAAATAAAGTTTTGTCTCTCCTCCTCCTGCTGCAGCTACAATCTGTCCTGTGAGATCGAGCCTCTGTCAGAGTCAGCCAGCAACACGCTCAGAGCCAAGAAGAACGGAGGAATCATGAAGCGCTGGAGCGAGTAAGTGCCGATCGGACCCAGAATGTGCCGATCGGGGAGGGGAAAGCATCATTTCTGCACAGAATGTCCCCACATGTGGGCTTCGGGGCAAATTAAATCCGTTTCTGAGCACATCATGACCATCTAAAGCTCTGAGATAAGTGACTGAGTCCCGTTTTCTTGATTTCCCGTTCAGCCGGCAGTTGACGGAGGCCGGCTCCAGCGCAGGCTCTCACTCCAAGTCCTTCGACCACTCGCACTACAGACCATACCAAGGAGGGGGCGGGGGGGGCGGAGACAGCGGCGACGCGCTCAGCGTCACCTCCGTCAGCTCCAGCGGGTCCGACCTGGAGGACGTGAACCCCAGCTTCCTGTCCGACTCCCCAGAGGGACACGAGAGAAAGGTAAAAAACAAAACAAAAGAGTTTTCAATCGATTTAATCCAGTTTTAGGCCGTATTAATGAATGATGAATGGACTTAAAATGATTTGTAATGCATCAGTCAGATTTATTACTTCACATATATTTATTTATTGATTGATTGATTGATTGATTGATAGATTTTTATTTTCGAACATGTATAAAAAACAAAATGTATGTAAGTATTTGTACATACAAAAGAAAGAGAAAGAGAAATTAAAAAAAATAATAATAATAAAAAATTAAATCCCATAAAGTGCTCATACATAACAAAACACCGCACATTGTTGGAAAAAGGAATGGGAAGAAGTACAATACTTTTTTAGTTTCCCGCCCCTTTTTAACTACTCTTCAGTTTGTAAATATCCTAACTACAATACACCTATATAAATATATGCCCTATATACACTTCCTAAATATCTAAATAAATATATAATCACAAAAATAAATATAAATATATATAAATAATATATAAAAATAATATATAAATAAATATATACTACACACATATCCTTGTAAATATAAATATGAATATATAACTATCTCCATAAATAGATATATACCATATACTAATTAAATTACAATATAACCATTAACCCTATTCTTTTCATATATTTATCCCTCTTCCACGTACTTATTTAAAAAATATTTTTTATACTTTTCTTTTAAATAGAATTATGTTTGCACTTTGTTTTATTTCTGTCTCCAGACTGTTCCCCAAAGTCGCCCCACAGCTCGATACGCACATGCTTTTCATATTTGTTCATATAGATGTAGGTTGTTTATAAAAGCTTTAACACCTGCATTCTATCTAATGGCCAGCAGGGGGCAGAAGATGACCAAAAACAAATACATGTCCGGTTGTTTTCTATCAGATAATGACCCTATTTATCACTTCAGGAAATATTATTATAACAAGTTTATTGTCTAATTTACTTGATTCGAGTCTTGTTTAATGCATTTTGATTTTCCTTCTGGAAACGACGGCTCCATGCACCATTAAACAGACGATAAATCAGGGTTAATCCCCTCACTGGGGCAAAGGCGATCATTTGTGATGACATAATGGCGTCTGCATCAATCTTTTTTTGATTATTAGATCATTAAAACCTCTTATTATTGTCGTTAAACAGTCGGTTTGCTTTAAAAGAGGCTGCAGACACGTCTGAACTGAGCTTTTTCTTCCTTTGTCCGTCTCCAGACGTCGACTCCCTCTGTGAAACTAACCGTCTCTGCGTTGGGGAGAGAAGCCTCGGCAGCAGACACCACCTCAACGGTAAGTTTTATGTGTATTTTTGCTTTTATGTAAGGCAGAAAACCTGATCAGAAATGGGTTTTACACCACGTTAGAAAAGGAAAAGCACTTTATGGGAAACACGTGAAGCTTTTATTATTTTTAAATTAATTAAATATATTTTATTTGTTTCTCTTTATATTCTTTTATGTATTTTTAATTTAATTTAATTTAATTTAATTTAAACAGCAGAAAAAACCCTCATAGTGAGAAACTGAAGCTCTTTAAGTTTTAAACTTTCACCAAATGGAGACATTTTTAAATCCAGGTTAAAAGCATTTCTTTTCTCATGTGTCTATGCATGAAATCTGCACGATATCTTTGAACTTATCTGTTTTTAAATTAATTTAAATCATTTTATTTGTTTCTCTTTATATTCTTTTATGTATTTTTAATGCTTCTTCCACTCCCTGCTGCAATGCTTTTATTTCATGTGAAGCACTTTGAATTGTTTTGTACATGAAATGTGCTAAAGAAAACAACTTGATTTGATTTTAAATTTGTAAATCAAAACCACCCGAGTAGGAACACATCTATGACGGGAAATGAGAGAATAATCCAGTAAATCCTCATGTCAGAGGAAATCAACATAAAATCTGGTTTTCAGGGCCAGATTTTTAAAACATTTACAGTTTATTGGTCTTTTCCCCTGATGGATGTTAAGTAATAACTAGGGCTGGGCGAGTTAACGCGTTATTATCGAGTGAACTCGTTGATTATTTAATGCATTTATTATTTTTTGGGGGCTTTTGTGCCTTTAATGGATAGGAAAGTACAAATAAATTTGATTTGATTTGCTTTTATGTGATGACGGTCTGTTAAAAAACGACTCTCTGTACCAGCCCTGTAACCCCCCCTGTGCTCTGCCGCCGCCCCCCTCAGTTCTGGGAGTGCACGTCGCTGTCGTCCCTGGACACCTCCGGGATGGGCTCCAGCTCCGGCTCGGCCTCGGGCTCCAGCACCGCCTCCTCCTCCTCGGTCTCCTCCTCCACCCCGCTGTCGGCCTCGCGCTCGCACAAACGCTCAGTGTCGGTGGTGTCCAACTACTCCACGCTGTCGCTGCCGCTCTACAACCAGCAGGTGGACGACTGCTGCATCATCAGGGTCAGCCTGGACGTGGAGAACGGCAACATGTACAAGAGCATCCTGGTGAGGAACGAGCGGCGGAAAAACAAACGCTCGGGTTAGTTTTGATGCAGTTTTGATGCAGCTGTGGGACGTTCTGCTTCTGTGGTTCAGGTGACGAGTCAGGACAAGACGCCGGCGGTCATCAGGAAGGCCATGATCAAACACAACCTGGAGCGAGAGAAGGCCGAGGACTACGAGCTGATGCAGAAAATCTCAGAGGACAAAGGTGAATTACAGTAAATAAAACTAGGGCTGGGCAACGGTTAAAAAATTTCAAATCAATGACATATCCCAGACCTAATAATCCCCCATAGAATATTTCACTTTGCATTCTATATATTGAAAATATAGCAGTTTTTGTGTGTGTTTTAACAGAAACTGGCGTTTACATCATATAAACCAGTATTTAAAGGGTTAAATTTTTTAAAATATTTGAAAACTTGGTAGTTATGATCAGAACTGAAGTGGAATAAAAGATTTATGGGGGAAAAAAGTGAAAAAAATGATTAACATATGATGTTTTTAAGTTGTTTTACCTTTTAAGAAGGTACGGAAACATCACTTTTTTCCTCCGTGGAAAACAACTTGAAAATAGGGCTGGGAAAAGATTATGTTTAATCTAATTAATCACATGATTTCCCTGATTAATCACGATTAATCGCATTTGTACGCAAAATCCAAAAATGAATCCAAAAGTAGCGTATAGCTTTTAGCATTTAGTTTTATTTTAAATGTGCTGCCATATGAATGAAAGTGCCATAACATTTGTTGTGCAAACACACTTTTAACATCAGCATCTTTCTGTAGTTTTTATGTAGAAGCCTCGCTCCACTGTCTGTTTCCTTGAATGACTTGCTGCTATCAGTTGTGTGTTTTGCCTTTAAGTGATATTTTATTATCATTATTATTGTTATTATTATTATTATTATTATTATTATTATTATTTATTTATTTATTTAATATATTTTTTTAGACTGGAACTTAATTTTCCTAAAAGGGACATTTTTGTCCCTTTTTTTTTTTTTTTTTAAAACGACCTAAAAACATCTTATGTTTATATATTTTTTTCGTATATCTTTTCTTCCACTTCAGTTCTGATCATAACTACCAAGTTTTCAATTATTTTCCAAAATTGAACCCTTTAAATACAGGTTTATATGATGTAAACGCCAATTTCTGTTTAAAAAAAAAAACGACAAAAACTGCTATATTTTAATTATATAGAATGCAAAGTGGAATTATTGAGCAGGGATAATTATGGTCTGGGATATGTCAATGATCAGCAACAACATTGATTTTTAGGGATTTTTCATTTTGAAAATAATTGAAAACTTGGTAGTTATGATCAGAGCTGAAGTGGAATAAAAGATTTATGAGGAAAAAAAAGTGGAAAAAAATATTAATATACGATGTTCTTAGGTCTTTTTAAAAGGGGATTCAGAAATTAAGGATTTATTTTTTTATTTTTTTTTTTAAATCGGACATAGTTAAAGTTAAAATCCCTAAAAATCGTTAAAGGCACTAAAGCCCCAAAAAATAATAAAATAAATAGATAAATAAAAAACTGCGTTAATGTGCGATAAAATATTTATCGGCGTTAAATAACCAACAAGTTAACGCGATAATAACGAGTTAACTCGCCCGGCCCTAAATTAAACCTCATCACTCATCAGCTCCTCATTGGCTGCATGTTTTGTCTCTTCTTGTCCCGCAGAGCTCCGTATCCCGGACAACGCCAACGTGTTCTACGCCATGAACTCCACTGCCAACTACGACTTCGTGCTGAAGAAGCGCGGCCCGGCCCGGCCGGTGCGGGCCAAGAACGTGGCCAGCTCCACGCTGCCGCGCATGAAGCAGAAGGGACTGAAAATCGCCAAAGGGATTTTCTGAGGGGGGGGGGGAACTCGCCACTTTCTGCCTCCTGCCCACCGACCCCCCTTAAACCCCCCCACGACCGGTCTCCGCTCCTCAGAAGTGGCGTTTTGGCGTCGGGGCGTGTAGCCCGAAGCGTCGGAGTTTGGGTTCGGACAAAGATGTCAGAGGAGAGGCGGAGGAGCACTTTAGCACTTAGCTGCAGCCGCCATGTCTTCGGGACCCTTGGAGGAGTTTAAACTCCGGCTCGGACTTTTTGAGCTGGTGGGAAAGCGTTCGACTTCCTGATCATTACGTTTTGTTTACAACCGTTTACATCTCAACGCCACCCAGTCGGCTCTTCTTCCTGGGTTCGGATGCTTGCACTTTCTTTTTAAACCCCCCAGAATCTTCTGGCAGCCTTCATTTTCCCCGCTCCCCGCATCACGCTCTTCATCCTTCGAACCTTCCTGAGACCACGTGAGCGGACAGCGCGACGCCATTGTGACCCGACACAAACGTGTGTGTGTTCCCTGCCAGGCGTTGGAATGTGTTCCTCTTCTTCAGGGAGCTTCAGGACGGATCCCGAGCTCTCCTGAACGCCGCCGTGTTGGAAAAAAAAAACTGCGATGTGGCGTCAGAACCCGGCGGGCGCCGCTGTCTTTTTCCTTTTTGTATTAACGAATCGTAACCACTACATTGTGAAGGACGGACTGATCGCACTTCTTCACTGGGACAGAAAAAAACGAGCTGAAAACAAAACTAAAAAAAAGCCGAGTGTATATATCAGTTAACACCATCTGTGCAGTATATTCTTTTGAAATGTGATTTTTGTTCATAGACTCATCACGATATCAACACTTTTGACCCTTTTGATTTAGCTTTGAGCACTTTGTTTGCATCTCTCTCTGTGCTCTGATTATGGTGCTGCTTCCCATCTCTTTCTCTTTCCTCGCCACCCGGCCGCCATGTTGGAAGCAAACAGAAGCTCTGACCTGCTGCTGGAACAGCAAAATATTTACTCCTGAATAACTCTGAGAATACCTACAATTAGAGCTGAGTAGAGCAGCAAGTTAAAGAAAAAAATCAAACATTCACCAGTTAAAAAACGCCAGGTTCACTTCATCTTTCCACCGATTACCTAAAACTGCCAACTTCTTTGAATTTTTAACAACTTAACAGTATTTACCCCAAATATATTCATGCGATTTAAACATTACTTTAATAACTGGCTTGTTTTTTCTCTTTGAAAAGTCACCAAAACGGGAGTTTGATCTTTTGCTTCAGCTTCTTCTTCAGGTTGTTTTTACATCAGAATAATCCACTGTGACATCATCTCACAGAAACCTGCACAGGAGGAACGTTTGTGAGAATAATAAATAATAATAATTATTGAGCAGGTTTCCTCCCACTGCGCCTGAGTAAGTAAATCCAACATGGCGGCTCACATCCATCAGCAGCACTTTCCTGTCGGCTGCTGACAGCAGCTCCTCTCTGGGCCTTTACTAACAGTAGGAATAATAGATATTGATGATTTTCATGTATCAAACGCACATTTAAAAGTTCTGAGGCTGTGCGTGGAACCCCAGACACGATGCTCTTCTTTCTTTCTTTCTTCTTCTGTTCTTTTCTTCTTTTTTTTTTAAGGGAAAAATCCAACCTCAAACTCTTGCCACTGTTTCTAAAAAAAAAAGAAGCTGTTTTTAAAAAAACCGATGCACTTTCCAGCATGTGTCCCCCCATGTTTCTGGGACCTCAAAAATGTTTCCAACAGCTAAAAGACATGGAGAGCTTTCAGGGTTTTCAGGCCCCCGACCAGAAGCTTCTTCTTCTTCTTCTTCTTCTTCTTCTTCTTCTTCTTCTACTGGTTTAGTTTGCAGTTTGCAGGGAGAATGTTGGCGGGTTTGCCGGGTAAAACTTTCCTCCTGAAACTGTTTGTCGCTGCTGTTCTGGCACTTAAATTTCGTGCCGAGCTGCTGAGTGCACAGTGGGTTTGTGGGAAATCACCTTTAAAGGGTGTGTTCACTGAACGGGTGAAAGGTTGGATTTTCCCCACATCGCCGTGCAGAACACTACCTGCGTTGCCTTTTCTTTTCTTTTCTCTTCTCGTCGTCGTTTCCATCTGCATGAAGTCCACAACGATTTTATCGATCAAAACATCGAACGCCTGCGGAAGCAACGTGGTGATGAGCAGCGGGCGGGACGCTGCTGAACACTGTGACCTTCGACCTTTTCACTCTGCCCTCTCGCGTCCCGTCGAGCGCTGCGGCGGCAGGCTCGGCCCGACACGTGCCAAAAGTCGGAGCGAAATCAGAGAAAAATGAACAGATGAGGCCGCTCGTCTTTCACAGTGGGGGGTTAAAAAAAAACTAAAAAATCAAGTTTCTATGTTTACTGTTGTCACATTTTTATTAAAAAAAAAAAAAGCAAAAAAAAAAAGGGTGAGAACACTCTGGAAAAAGTAAAAACATAAAAAAATAATAAGCCTGGACCTGTTTCGCTGTGGAGAATTCGACTGTTTGTTTCAGGAGCTGCGGATGGAGCTGATGTAGAAACTCCACCTTTTTAGATTTGAACTCCAGCCAAACGTTTCATCCAAGTCAGCAAAAACCAAAGAGGCGAACATTCAGTGTGTTGCAGACTAAAACGATTAAAACCACGGCTCTGAGTGAAGTAAAACAGCCGGTTTTTTTTGTGCTACATGCATCACAAAGTCTTTTTTCCACTCCTACTTGATGTCTTTTATTGGCTGCAGACTGTCGATGACGAATCTAATGTTTTTAAAAGTCACTTTCTAACCGATTTGTTCCATTTTGGGAAAGATTTGGCGGAACTATCCTTTATTTTTTACTCTTAACTCCCACGAAACGAGCTGTTTTAGTGCTTCAGACTGCTTCTAACTGCCCTGAAGGAGGCGAAGTGGTGGATTAATCCACGTTTTGCTGGTGTTAACCACGTCTCCGAACATCCCCTGAGCCCAGCGTCTCCGTTCTGCTCCGTTTGGTTCGAGTTAAAAACCTTCTGGAGAGTTTCTGCAGCAGCTTCCCGTCTGCTGATGAATTTCTGACCCCCGTGAGGTTGATGTGATGGACCCGTCCGTGTGTGTGTGTGTGTGTGTGTGTGTGTCGTCTTTGCCTCCGTGTTGAAAATGACGTACCTTTTTCGTGATTTGACCCCGATTCTGTGCGAGTTTGAACAAAAAAAAAAAGGCTGAGTTTACAAGAAGAAAAAGAATCCAAACTGGAAACCAGCTGGCGTGTGTGTGTGTGTGTTTATCGTCTTTGTTTCGTTTAGTTCTCCTGAACTGTGCTCAGGTGCCATTCTCCATTTCAACAGAAGGATTTCAGAACTTTTTCTAACTGCAGTTTCATCTTTGGTTTACTCCCCCCCCCCCTCGAGAACACAAAAACCTGTGTAGAAAAAATACGCCGTCTTTGTTTATTTATTGATTTGTATATAGACGATTTGTTTTGCATTGTACATTCCCTCCTTTCTTGGTTATAGATTAATATATTCATGTATATATGAATAAACATTAAGTTTATAAAAGTAAAATGTTGTGTTTTGTCTCGTCATGAAGCAACTTTTTGGTCATTTTAAGACTCGGAAATGAATTCAAACTCTTCATGACAGAACAGGCAGAAGTTTCGGCACCTGTTAGGACCCCAAACTGACACAGATTTAGATTGTTCCCTTCTTCAGACTCGCTCCTAATCTTCTCACGCCAGCTTTTACGAGGACGTCTCCGGCAGCTTTTCCAACTGTTTGGAAGGAGTTCTCACCAACGAGCCCCCCCAGTAAAGATTTAAAGATTAATTTACCTGATTTTATTTTGTAAAGGAAATCAAACGGATGTATTTATAGCAGCTGAACTCTCTGGCTTTGTAAAACATACTTAAAGAAATTAAATAAAAATGTGAATTTTTTTTGCATTTTCTTCGGATCAAGAGGAGGAAAATATTTTGTTTCGTCTCCTCTGACAGCTTAAATAAAGTTTGTTCATTTCTTTTGTTGAACATTCTCTGTCCTGATGCTTTGACCTGCATGTTTCCCTTTTTACAACCATCTTATTTTGGGTGTATTTGCTCCACATTTTGGACACGGCTCACCCAGAGGGGGTTTTAAAATCCTTTCCAGTTTCCACTGACGGCTCTCTGGTTGCGGACGAGATTCCTGGAAAATCCTTCCAAACAGCTCCTTAAATTTCAGACCCATTTAGACTTGTGCGGGTATTTTTATTTATTTTATTTTAAAAAAGAAAACTCTTTGCAATCTTATCACATTTCCCAGGTATTAAAGGCTGAAGAATCTGCTGCCATCTCAGCTTGGTGAAGGACCGGTTGTGAAATACATTTTTCCATCTTTACAGAGACTGAATGCTGAAAACTAATGATTTTAGGCTCAAATCAAACCATTTCTGAGTGGAAGTCCATCAGAAGATGCGTTAATATTGCTGTGTTTTGAGCCTCGGGGGCCACCGTATTTGCAATATGATAATAAGTTTGGTTATTTTCAATTAAATAAATGTTATAAATATTTTTGATTTTTACAGAAACACACAAATTAAATTATTTAATTTATTATTATTATTATTATTATTATTATTATTATCAGTATTATTATTTATTATTTAATTTATTCGTTGATTGTTACAGGGATTAAGTCGTTCGTCATTTGACTGCGACAGAGTTTGCTTTCTCACGCCTGCGCAGTGGCTCTTAGCTTTGTTATTTCGTTTCAGTATGGCGCTCAGCAAGACGTTTGGACAAAAACCGGTCAAATTTCAGCTCGAAGAGGATGGAGACTTTTATATGATTGGATCCGAGGTCAGTATTTCACGTCCCAAGCTGTTGTTTCTGAGGATTTGCGTATTTAGGCAGAGATTGGCGGTTTAACCTGGCAGCAGGTCCGTTAGCCGCTAGCTTTTAGCTTAGCTCTGATTGCTAGGCCGGGCGTGAAGGGTCATTCATTGATTTGCCTCAGAACAGGGTCGAATATGTTGATCAATATGAGGGTGTAAGAGTGTGAAGTTTGTTCTTAAAACACATTTGTCTGTCTCTGGAAGGGTCCCCTGTTTCATTCGTCTCAGTTAGCTTAGCATTAGCATGCGAGGGAATGCTACTTTGCCAGCATAGACCCAAACAAAGAGCTAAATTTACGCAAATGTTCCTACGAGGTGGTTTAAACGACTGCTTTTCAATCCCATTTATTTCACCAACCCTGTACAGATGACTGGTTTATTCGGCGCATGCAGGGTTCTGAAGCACAGCTCTGAACTGAGATTACAGGCTCAAATGGGATTAATAACATCTTAATTTGTCGTGGAGTTGTTACACGACGGTAGCTCGCAGATCACACGTATTAAATTAAAAGTGTTTCTTCACCAGGATACTACAAATGCACTTTTTGAATGGAAAAGTCATTTGAAACACTTATATTGAATCTTGCATTAATTCTACAGTGAAAACTGTAGATTTTTTTCACATTATAGGCATGTTTGTAAAAACTTTTCATTGATTTATGCAAAGAAACTAATATTCAGATGCAACAATAAAGCCAAAACTAAACAGACAAATCATGTCAGACATGAGTATTCTGACATTTAGTTTCCTGAATTCTTTTTTTGTCTTATAGTTGTCTTTCTCTGTTGAATTAGTTTAAAATATAGTTATTTTTTTTATTTATTCTTGGATTTCTGTCGTTACGTTCATGCAAACCGCACCACCAGCATGTGTTCACATTTGATTGTTTCTGATCCAGTTCTGCCATTTTGGTCCACTTAATGTCCATATTTGCCCGTCTGTTTGTGTATTTTACTCGTTTCTGCTCTCCTGTCATGTGGGTGATATTTAAGATGAGTATTCAAAGGTTGTGAAGTGTTCTTCTGACATTAAAACCCCCCCAAAATGTTTGATTCTTTGCGAGTTCAGGTGGGAAACTACCTCCGCATGTTCAGAGGCTCCCTCTATAAAAGGTACCCGTCGCTATGGAGAAAACTGGCATCGGTAGAAGAAAGAAAGAAGATCGTAGAGTCGTCACACGGTGAGTAGAAGCTGAGCAGGCATTTCATCCAGCTGATGTGTTTCCTGTAATATAAAAGGCTGTCTTAGATGAGTTACCTGGATGTTAAAATTAGGGCTGGGCGAGTTAACTCGTTATTATCGCGTTATCTCGTTAATTACTTAACGCCGATAAATATTTTATCGCGCATTAACGCAGGTTTTATTTTTTTATTTAAAAAAAAAAGTTTTGTTTTTTGGGGGCTTTTGTGCCTTTAATGGATAGGAAAGTTCAGAGAGACAGGAAGCAGGAGGCAGAGAGAGGGGGAACAACACGCAGCACAGGGCCGTCAATGCGGGACTCGAACCGGCTGCGGCGAGGACTATAGCCTCTGTACATGGGGCGCCTGCTCAACCCACTACGCCACGGACCACCCCTGTTTTATTATTTATTTTATTATTGTAAAAGTCTGTTGCTCACAGGCTTTTATTTTGTAAAAGTCTGTTGCTGTCTGCTGCGGAACCGGAAAAGAAAGTAATCGGCGGATCCACCAAACATGGAGAAGGGTACGGAACTTTTACTCGGCCATTTTCATTTTAAAGTTCTTCCAGACGGCGGAGTCGACAGAACCAAAGTCATCTGTAAACACTGCCAAGTTGAATTGTCTTCTCAGCGTAGTAGTTCCAGTCTAAAATATCACTTAAAGGCAAAACACACAACTGATAGCAGCAAGTCATTCAAGGAAACAGACAGTGGAGCGAGGCTTCTACATAAAAACTACAGAAAGATGCTGATGTTAAAAGTGTGTTTGCACAACAAATGTTATGGCACTTTCATTCATATGGCAGCACATTTAAAATAAAACTAAATGCTAAAAGCTATACACTACTTTTGGATTCATTTTTGGATTTTGCGTACAAATGCGATTAATCAGGAAAATCATGTGATTAATTAGATTAAAGACTTTAATCGTTGCCCAGCCCTAATTCAAATGTGGATCCATTTCTCCGGGAAGCTCCCGCTCATGTTCACACCTTCAGTTGTTGCTTCATTGACGATCTGACTGGTTCTTCTTGTCCTTCAGATCACGGTTACACTCAGCTGGCCACCAGCGTCACGCTGTTGAAGGCCTCAGAAGTCGAAGAGATCCTTGAAGGAAACGATGAGAAGTACAAAGCTGTGTCCATCAGCACCGAGCCACCCGCCTACCTCAGGTACCCGTAAAATCTCTACCTGATGTCTCAGTAATTCTGACGTCAACCAAGAAGGCAAAACCTCACTAAAGATGTTTATAAAATAAAAGAAACAGGAAGTAAAGGTGGTTATGTCTGCTAAGTGTCTAAAATTCAACCTATTTTATCGCTTTTCAGTGTTCAGCTTTTTAGATTTAACTTAAAAATGTGTGCATTAGCCACTTGGATGATTAAAAAAACAGTGATTTCATTCCTGTTGAAATGATGAGGAGGGTTCAGGTCTGTTGGGGCAGCAGACGGTTAACGTAAACGCATCTCTGGCTCTTTGTTTTGGTCCGTCGCCCAGGGAACAGAAGGCGAAGAGGAACAGCCAGTGGGTTCCCACGCTGCCCAACAGCTCCCACCACCTGGACGCGGTGCCCTGCTCCACCACCATCAACCGCAGCCGGCTGGGCCGAGACAAGAAGAGGACCTTCCCCCTGTGGTGAGCAGTTCTGTTTGAAAGGACCAGGCGCAGTTTTACCTCATGGGAGAGCAGCGTGAAGTCAGAGTGAGGCAGAAATAAATCACGTCACAGGAAAATGTGTTATCAATAGGGGTGGGGGAAAATATCGATACAGGGACATATCGTGATATTTCGCGTGGCGATATTGTATCGATTCAGAGACACCAAATATCGATATTTTGGTCACATACACATAAAAAAATAAACTCTTTATTATGCACCAAAATAAAATCAATTGCTGCTTTAGTCCACTAGATGGTGCTAACCGTTCACTGTCTGCTGAGCTCAACACAGCGAAGCGCAGCTCTCGTGAGATCTGGCTGGCACGTGGCCAAGGTCATAGGTGAGCACAGCAACATGTAGGAAGGAGAACTGATAAATGCGCCTTCAAGGTTTAAATCAAATGTCTGGACTTTTTTTGGACTTTTGAACAAAGAGAGGGGGGGCAAACGAAACCAGCGCTTGCAAAAAAAAAAAAATCAACCGACACTGGACACTCTGAGATTAGCAAAACCACGCTGCAGCGTCCGAGCCACAAACTCAAAACTGACGTAACCACATGATGGAATAGTGCATACAAAATGCTTCTGAGGTTTCTTGAACAACAGCCTGCAGTTTGTGCAACCCTGTTGTCTCCCGAAGTGAGAAGGAGTGGCAGTGAAATCTCCACTTTGAATGAGACGGACATCGCTCACGCGGAAGAAATTCACTTTACTGAAATACAAACAGTTACGTTGGTCAGGTAAAGAGGACATTTTCTATTGTAGTTTTTCTATCGTGGTCGGGAAAAGACAGACGTTTTATTTTTCTTTTCAGTTTTAATTGAGTGTTTGCACTTGTTGAATGAGCTGTCCATTTTGTTGGAATAAATATTTGAAGTAAGATGAATTGACTGAACTTTTTTTTAACAGATAAGCATATTGATGAAGATTAATTATGTTGGTATCCTTTGCAGCTGAAAATTTTGCTATACATCGTGATATTCGGTATAGCAATACTCAGCATATCGCAATATCATGATAATATCGTATTGTGACCTAAACATTGTGATAATATCGTACCGCGACGTAAATATCGTATCGTGACCTAAATACCGCGATATCGTATTGCGACTTAAATATCATGATAACATCGCATCGTAACTTAAATATCGTGATAATATCGTATTGTGACTTAAATATCGTGACTTAAATATCGTGATAACATCGTACCGTGACTTAAATATCGTGATAACATCGTACCGTGACTTAAATATCGTGATAATATCGTACCGTAACTTAAATATTGTGATAATATCGTATTGTGACTTAAATATCGTGATAATATCGTATTGTGACTTAAATATCGTGATAATATCGTATTGTGACTTAAATATTGTGATAACATCGTACCGTGACTTAAATATTGTGATAATATCGCACCGTAACTTAAATATTGTGAAAATATCGTATTGTGACTTAAATATTGTGATAATATCGTATTGTGACTTAAATATCGTGATAAATAAACATCGTAATAATATCGCATCGTGACTTAAATATCGTGACTTAAATATTGTGATAATATCGTATTGTGACTTAAATAGCTTGATAGTATCGTGACTTAAATATCGTGATAGTATCGTGACTTAAATATTGTGAAAATATCGTATTGTGACTTAAATATTGTGATAATATCGTATTGTGACTTAAATATCGTGATAAATAAACATCGTAATAATATCGCATCGTGACTTAAATATCGTGACTTAAATATTGTGATAATATCGTATTGTGACTTAAATAGCTTGATAGTATCGTGACTTAAATATCGTGATAGTATCGTGACTTAAATATTGTGATAATATCATATCGTTACTTAAATATCGTGACAATATCGTATTGTGACTTAAATAGCTTGATAGTATCGTGACTTAAATATTGTGATAGTATCGTGACTTAAATAGTGTGATAGTATCATATCGTGACATAAATATCGTGATAATATCGTACCGTGACTTAAATATCTTGATACTGTCGCATTGTGACTAAAACATCGCGATAATATCGTGATAATATTGTATCGTGATAATATCGCATCGTGGCTTAAATATCGTGCTAATATCGTATCGTGACTTAAATATTGTGCTAATATCGTATCGTGGCGTCTCTGGTGATTCCCACCCCTAGTTATCCACAGAGGCGGGAGCATCCATCACTTCCTCCGACATGTTGAGAAAGCATAAATCCATAAGAACTTTGCATTGAATCAGCTTTTTTCTGGGTTAAAGTGGCTCCCCCTCCGCATGCTGTCAGACTTTGACCCGTTAAACTATCTGTGGGTTAATTCCTTCTTTGTCTCGCGCAGCTTTGACGACCACGATCCAGCGGTGATACACGAAAACGCCACTCAGGCTGAAGTCCTGGTTCCGATCCGCCTGGACATGGAGATCGAGGGTCAGAAGCTCAGGGACGCGTTCACCTGGAACATGAACGGTAGCGTCCCGCCTGCGCTTCCCCTCGCTTTACCCTGCAGGCGAGCGATCAGAGCCGAGGCTTTAACCTTTGTTTGTTCCCTTCAGAGAAGCTCATGACTCCGGAGATGTTCGCCGAGATCCTGTGCGACGATCTGGACCTGAACCCGCTGGCCTTCGTGCCCGCCATCGCCTCCGCCATCCGGCAGCAGATCGAGTCGTACCCGACGGACAGCATCCTGGAGGAGCAGACGGACCAGAGGGTGATCATCAAGGTGACGCCCTGCGCCTGCATGTCTTCGGCTGTGTTCGAAACCGCATACTACATACTGCATACTACATACTTACATACTTACATACTTACTACATACTACATACTTACATACTTACATACTACATACTTACATACTTACATACTTACATACTACATACTTGCATACTTACATACTTACATACTTACATACTACATACTTACATACTTACATACTTACATACTACATACTTACATACTTACATACTTACATACTACATACCTACATACCTACATACTTCCATACTACATACTCATCGATCAGACAGTATGCAGAGCGTTTACCCACAATGCATTTCGCTCCTGCCCGAGCCGAAATCAGCCGGCCTGAAGCTGATTTCGCTTAAGCTCTAAACTCTGTAAACTTTAGCAACATTTGAAACATTTTCAGGCGAGAAAGTAGTCGTTTAGATCCCCAATGTGTTGAAAACCTGACAAAATACCGGCTGTTTACAATTTTGTTCCCACGAATTCGGCGCTACTAAAGCTAGCCGCAGTGAGCAACGCACTTCCGGTTATTTTCACAAAATAAAATACCCGTTGGCTTTTATCACAGGGAAAGCCATTACGATACAATTGGAGCTTTTGTTTTGAAAACAGGAAGTGAACCTACCCTCGTTGTAGCTAGCTTGAAACTGCCGTTTTGACAGGAAATGACGATCGGCGACGTCACGTTACGTTGCATCTTGGGTAGTTTGAGTATGAGTAGTGACCTCATGATGCATACCCAACATTTCGGAGAATCTAGTATGCATCCGGGAACTTCTCGCTTACTCAAACTCGCATACTAACTCAAAAAGTTAGTATGAGTAGTAGGAGAAGTATGCGGTTTCGAACACAGCCTTCGCCTTTTCATGTTTGTGCCGACCTCTCACTGAATTAAACATCTTCCAGCTGAACATCCACGTGGGGAACATCTCTCTGGTGGACCAGTTCGAGTGGGACATGTCGGAGAGGGAGAACTCTCCGGAGAAGTTCGCCCTGAAGCTGTGCTCCGAGCTCGGCCTGGGCGGAGAGTTCGTCACCACCATCGCTTACAGCATCCGGGGTCAGCTGAGCTGGCACCAGAGGACGTACGCCTTCAGGTACGGAACCACCGCCTCACAGCTGAGCGAGCGGGCGGGAGCTCGGGCTGTTATCCAAGCCCTCCAGGCACTGATTCCTGTTTTAGGAGCCATCTTGTATCCAGGTTGTTAAGGCTGCACCTCAGAACGGTGACGTCTAGCCAGCAGCTTTATGCTCCAGTTAGACACAACTCCATTAAAGGGATAGTTCGCCTCTTTTGACATGAAGCTGTATGACATCCCATATTAGCAACATCATTTATGAACATCTTCTTACCCCCTGCTGCGTCCTGTGAGCAGAGTTCCAGCCTCGTTTTGGTGTTGATGAAGGTCGTCCGGCTAGTTGGCTGGGGTTTAAAAAATAAAGCGTTTTTCTTCTCAAAACAATATGCGTTCAAAAGAGTAATACATTTGCATCACAAAATGGTTCTCCAGGAAAAAGTCAGACCTCACAATCGCTTGGCACTATTTTCTCTCCCTTCGTATCACTGCCTGCTGCCGCCTGCCGACAGTTTCACCAACATTTTTATCACCTGACCCTGAACACCTATTAGAAGTCATATTGAGTTTTTGGGTCATAAAACCTAAGACAAAACACCACGTTGAGCCTCATTATAATTTTCTAATTTCTTTCAAAAGTGAACTATATGCTGAGAATCTGCTTGGATGGATATAAAGGCGAGACGGCTGCATGTTTCACCCCAGGGAGGCCCGGCCCGGGAGTGTTAGACACTTTTCTGCTTTGATTGATTTTAAATGGAAAACTTCAGTAACACACATTTAAACGAGTTATTAAAGCACGTCATAGCAACAGTTGAAGCTCGTCAAATGTCCCTCACGGCTCTTCAAAGGGAGTTTATGAGTATTTGATGATTATTTAGATTTGAGGGAACAGCAGATAAAGACTTTCAAACCCAGCGTCTGAGCTTCCTCAAAGAGATTTTATGGGACTTTTCCTTCCTGCTTCCAGCTGTGATGATCTTAGAGGTCGAGCTCGCGTGTTTGAGTTCAGGTTCGATGATCGTTTTCACACTTTGATGAATATGTTTCAGTCTAAGAAGGCCTTAATGTGAGTGAAGCTGTGGGTTTTTGTTGCCGGGGCTGTGATCTTCCACCTCCTTTCTATTGTGTTTCCCTGCCCGAGGTCAAACGGGGTTAACTCCAGACCCTGTTGGCTCTTTGTTTCTTTGGGTGAAATGTCTCACAGGATGTGAAATAAATGATGAAACGTCTCCAAAAAACCCAGACGGCAGCTCCGGTCTCTGGAGAAAAGCTTCTGGACCGTTCGCTTTGCTGCTTGTTTCCTGGTGATTAATGATGCTCAGTTTGACCAAAGGTTGTGCCTGAGTCACAGTGTGCAGAGTTTTCTGCACCAGTACGGCCTCATCGTGACGCTCACATTCAGAAAACAAACAGTTGTTTCTCCTCTTTTTTACTTTCATCATCTCATTGGGTCTCATGCAAGAACATTTTCGTATTTTTATTCTAAATTTCTCTCACTTTTTTCGTACGAAAGTCTCGTACGAACAGGCCACGTCAGATTCTACAAACGCTCTTAACTTGGGAAAAAGTGTGTAAACGACCTGCGTAAATGATGAAAAGAAAACGGAAAATACGAACAGATTGGTGAAAGTTCTCTTAAATCACTCGTACGCACGATTTAAGAACAAATCAGTGCGTACGAACGGTTGTTGCATGAGGCCCAATCTGTCCTTCGTGCTGGTTCTCCAGGCCGTGGAGAACACGATAAACCACTAAAAGAAGTCTGTCCCGGAGGCTTCAGGTACAGATTACGTGCCTCCGGAGGTTTAAACGAGTTTCAAACGGAGCAGAAAACTTGATCTGAGCCACGTTAAAGGCAAACGCCGCACAACAAAAGCCCTCAAAATGTGGAGCGAACGTAAAGTAAAGTGATGTAAACCAAAGTTTCCGGGGCAGTTTCAGGCTCGGTAATGTGCCTCAGGGGGACCGTTGTGCTCCAAAGGGAGTCGTAAACGCGTAGTTTAAGGTTTCAGGTTAAAGTTTAAGGTTTCAGGTTAAAGTTTCAGGTTAAAGTTTAAGGTTTCAGGTTTCAGGTTAAAGTTTAAGGTTTCAGGTTAAAGTTTAAGGTTTCAGGTTAAGGTTTCAGGTTAAAGTTTAAGGTTTCAGGTTAAGGTTTAAGGTTTCAGCTGGGTGAAACTGAGGCGTTTGCTCGGTGTGTTGCAGTGAGAACCCTCTGCCCACGGTGGAGATCGCCATCAGAAACACGGGGGATGCTGACCAGTGGTGCCCCCTGCTGGAGACCCTGACAGACGCAGAGATGGAGAAGAAGATCAGAGACCAGGACAGAAACACAAGGTGAGTCACAGCTGGATGTTTTAGGGCACAGCTGGATGTTTGGGGCACAGCTGGATGTTTGGGGCACAGCTGGATGTTTGGGGCACAGCTGGATGTTTTAGGGCACAGCTGGATGTTTGACATGTGCTGCAGCTGCAACGCCTGGATTCATGTTTTTTCCAGAACTTTCATGGATTGAATGATGTCCATTTACCAGCAGGGATGCAACTAAGTTTTATTTTGAGCGCTTCATCCACAGTTTTCTGGATTAAAATAAATATTTAGCTCATAAAATTTGGTTATTTTAACTCGGGTCTGTTAGTGTCTAACTTTTACTGAAATAACTTCATAAAAGTTCAGCTCCTGCTGATATTCACATATCATGGAAATATGTTTTTCACATAGATTTGTTGAAATTATGACTTTTCTGCACGAACAGAAGAGATAAAAATCTTTTTCTGTCATGATGTAAATTCCAAAGTATCTGAAAGGAGCACAGCTGGTGAAATAAATACGGATAGAAATGTTTCCAGAGCGTTCTGACTAAAAGTTACCAGCTGGCAGCTCATCGTGATGTCATCACAATATAAATATTCTGCTCATTTCCATAGATATTACCATAATAATAATAATATACTTCAGAGCCTGGAACCAGATAATCTAAATATTTAGAGATGCTGCTTATTGATACTCATGCAGTGAATGATATTGATCATTTATTGCTTTATTGTTAAAGTTTGTGGGGTGTGAGATGTTGCAGCTGTTTAACGTCCCGATGACATCACCTCCTGTGGTTTTTAGAGGAAAATATGTGAACTTTGCTAAATATATGGGACATTTTCCCATTTTTCCGGCTTTTCATCATCAATTAATCAGCAGATGAAGGATCCCTGATTCGAGAGTTTGTCGTTAAAGTTGAATAAAAAGACGAGACAGCTCGGTGTTTCATCGGTTTGTCCACTTCCTGTCTGCTCCACAGGCGAATGAGGCGACTGGCGAACACGGCGCCTGCGTGGTAGACGCCGCAGCACCGGCGCCCCCTACAGGAAGGCGTGTGATCGAGGCATGGCGCTGCCACGGTCTGCCACATCGGGAACGGAGATGCTCCTCCATCTTGGCGCAGGAAGTCCTCCTCCCGGCTGCTCGGCGTGCGATCTCAATCAGCCGCTCGCCGTGTTTCTGTTTCTGTTTATTTTTCTTGATATTCTGTTTGTCGAAGGCCCCGTTAGTTAAAGCCCCGCCCCCGTGGAGAAGCTGCTCTCTTTGACCACTGACTCTCTTTACCCGCCGACCACAGAGGGAGAAAACACACACACACACCGGTCGCAGATAATATATTGTTTTGTTGTATTTGTTGTCTTTTTGTACATTTTAATAATTCTTACAAAATAAAAAAAAAAAGAACATGAAAGAACTTTTCTGCCGTCTGGTTTTTAACACGTTTAACGTTTCTTCTGGATTGAAACATGTTAAAGACTTAAAACATCTTATTTTTTATTTAAATGTATTTATATAGTCATTTATTATTATTGTTAGTAGTAGTATTTTTATTAGATTTGGTATTATTATTATTGTTGTTAATATACAATCATTGTAAATCATTTTTTGAGCTATTTGACTAATTTGAATTTCCCCCATTGGGGGATGAATAAAGTATTTTTCTATTCTATTCTAAAGGGATAGTTCGCCTCTTTTGACATGAAGCTGTATGACATCCCATATTAGCAACATCATTTATGAACATCTTCTTACCCCCTGCTGCGTCCTGTGAGCAGAGTTCCAGCCTCGTTTTGGAGTTGATGAAGGTAGTCCGGCTAGTTGGCTGGGGCCACAAAAATAAAGCGTTTTGCTTTTCAAAACAATATGCGTTCAAAAGAGTAATACATTTGCATCACAAAATCGTTCTCCAGGAAAAGTCAGACCTCACAATCGCTTGGTCCTATTTTCTCTCCCTTCGTATCACTGCCTGCTTTATTTTTGTGATCCCAGCTAACTAGCCAGGACTACTTTCGTCAACGCCAAAACGAGGCTGGAACTCGGACTGGGGCGAAAAACCATCGGTAAATTAACTCGTTATCTTGATAAAACCATCCAAAACAAGTTTATACGTACCACGTCCGCTCTGGGCTTCCGTAGAAGACGGTTTTTTTAGAGGTCCGTCACAGAATCGAACAACTATTAAAGCTGGTAAACTTTACACAGACTGTACTGTGAGCATTCAGCCTTTCACATAAGACTGTTTCAGATATGAAAGCTTGTTTTTAATCACGTCCTGACCCCAGAAGGATAGAATAAGTGATTCAGTTCTGCAGAGTAAAGTTTTTCTGTTTTTCTGTGCAGAAAACAGATCCACACTCCTGCCCTGCCTCCATGTTATAGATCCTCCTCAAACTGCCCTAACAACGATCAGATTAGATGTTCACTCAGAAACTGCTAATTTCCAAGCCTGTGATGTCGCTTCTCTCGTGATAACTTGTTGGGTAAAACCAGATAAATGAACTTATGCAAACTCTAAGTTTTATATAAAAGCTTAACCTTCATGATTAACTGTGAAATAAAAGTACAATTCTCAATATAAAGAAAAGCTAAAGCAAAATAAACCAACAGTATCACCTCGTATGACTGATGAGTTATACTCAACATTTGTAAAATACTGGATTATCTATTTCTGAAGCTGACTATCAGCATTAAATATGGGAAATAAATTAAAACAATTGTTGCCAAACATGCCGAGTTAAAGCAAACTAATGTGAGCTGCAGTTTTATTCAGATGAGAAGGATTTGTGTGAAAGAATTCTTCATTTAAAGCAGTTTTCTGTCCAACTTTAATGTTGCTTTAGACCCTTTAGAGATGACTGGGACCCACGCTGGTTTATCAGCAGGCCCGGGGGGACCATGAAGCGCGCGTTTTGTTGTCTGTCCGAGGCTTGTTTGCGTGTTGTGCTGCTAAGCATTTTCCATTTTGCTGCCAGTGTTCGGCTCACAAAGGCAGCGGGTGAAAGTGCAGCGTGTGCAGAGGGAGCCGCCGGGTTTTCAGGCCGTCGGCAGTTCTGCTCCGGCCCGGTGCTTTCACTCCAAAAGCAACTTAGAAATACCTGCTTTGGTTTTAACTAGGGCTGGGCAACCATTAACATGTTTAATCTAATTAATCACATGATTTCCCTGATTAATCACGATTAATCACATTTGTACGCAAAATCCAAAAATGAATCCAAAAGTAGTGTATAGCTTTTAGCATTTAGCTTTATTTTAAATGTGCTGCCATATGAATGAAAGTGCCATAACATTTGTTGTGCAAACACACTTTTAACATCAGCATCTTTCTGTAGTTTTTATGTAGAAGCCTCGCTCCACTGTCTGTTTCCTTGAATGACTTGCTGCTATCAGTTGTGTGTTTTGCCTTTAAGTGATATTTTAGACTGGAACTACTACGCTGAGAAGACAATTCAACTTGGCAGTGTTTACAGATGACTTTGGTTCTGTCGACTCCGCCGTCTGGAAGAACTTTAAAATGAAAATGGCCGAGTAAAAGTTCCGTACCCTTCTCCATGTTTGGTGGATCCGCCGATTACTTTCTTTTCCTGTTCCACAGCAGACAGCAGCAGACTTTTACAAAATAAAAGCCTGTGAGCAACAGACTTTTACAATAATAAAATAAATAATAAAACCTGCGTTAATGTGCGATAAAATATTTATGGGCGTTAAATAATTAACGAGTTAACTCGCCCAGCTCTAAACTTAACAAATCAAATTAAGTTGATTTGAAAAAAAACACTCATAATTATCGATTCATACTGTCTGCAGTGACATAAAAATCAAAGATAATATAATTCTGTGCCTTTTATTTGTATCTAAAATGCATTTAACGTATTTTTAACAAAAGTTAAATTCAGACAGTATAAACGCAATAAAGTCCCACTGTCTCTGGTCAGTATGTGTGTTTATCTTTGTTTTTATGTGTTCATATATTTGTTAATTTACTTATTCATTCCCCAGAAAGGAAAACGTAAGGAGCTAAAACACAGATCAAGCTAATCGAAGCAAAGCAGAAAAGTTAATAACTATTTTTTTCCCCCGATTTCATTAACTGGAAAGGATTAAGAGGAACTTCAATGTCAATGTTCTTTTTTTACATTGTTCTTTAATCAACCCTTAATTTCATGATTTATTGATGCACTCATGCTTTTGTTTTAATTACCTTAACTTTGTTGTTTATTTAGGTGCAGACTTTTACAAAATAAAAGCCTGTGAGCAACAGACTTTTGCAATAATAAAATAAATGATAAAACCTGCGTTAATGCGCCATACAATTTTTTTTTATTGGCGTTAAATAATTAACGAGTTAACTCGTCCTAGTTTTAATGCTGTAAGAGTGTTTAAATCTGCTGTAAGTTTGCCATCGAGCACATTCTCCTTCCCTCTTTTTGCACCTTTTTCTTCCTGCATCTTTCTATTTTTACACTTCAGCATCATCACTGCAGGATAGACGGGCTAGGGGAAAACTGAAGGTTTATCCAGAGCAGAGACTCTGTTAACTGCCCGGATGATAAATGATCCCGTCTGGTGCAGGAGAGAAGTCCCATTTCTTCATCGTTTCTTGGCAGCACAACACAAAAAGCCTCTGGGTGTTCTCACAGCTTAAATAAACAGTTCAACATCTCAACTCACACTCAAAATAATATTACTTTTAATTGGTGGTTTCATGTAGACTGCAAAAAAGCTGCTCTTTTTAACAATAATTGTTGCTTTTTTCTGTTCAGTTCTTTTAGAATTACAAAATATAACACAGCAAATAAATACATTCAGCTATGATGTAGGGTGGAGTTTGAGCTCTTTACTCTTTTTTTTGTGTTTTATTTTTGTCATAGATAAAAACACAAGGTGCCGTTTGGTGTCTGCTGGGCTGCGAATGGGATCATGGATCTGAGTTTCTGAAAAAGCAGCCGATGGGAGAAAAGTCTCAGGATTTACAGGCCTGAGACGAGCTAAGGTTAGCCAGCTGATTTTTTTCCACTTTCTTTCTGTTTTACTTTAATCTGAACAAACATGTAGCAGACGTAGATGACATGCTGTGTCCCATTGGGTGGAAAGACTCCAGTTTGGTTATTTGACCACCGCAGTCTGACTGCTTTTAGAGCAGAAGAAGACTATGGCTGTGTTCGAAACTGCCTACTACATACTACATACTTCCATACTGCATACTCATCGGTCAGACAGTATGCAGAGCGTTTACCCACAATGCATCTCGCTCCTGCCCGAGCCGAAATCAGCCGGCCTGAAGCTGATTTCGCTTAAGCTCTAAACTCTGTAAACTTTAGCAACATTTGAAACATTTTCAGGTGAGAAAGTAGTCGTTTAGATCCCCAATGTGTTGAAAACCTGACAAAATACCGGCTGTTTACAATTTTGTGCCGACGAATTCGGCACTACTAAAGCTAGCCGCAGTGAGCAACGCACTTCCTGTTATTTTCACAAAATAAAATACCCGTTGCCTTTTATCATAGGGAAAGCCATTACCATACAATTGGTGCTTTTGTTTTGAAAACAGGAAGTGAACCTACCCTCGTTGTAGCTAGCTTGAAACTGCCGTTTTGACAGGGAATGACGATCGGCGACGTCACGTTACGTTGCATCTTGGGTAGTTTGAGAATGAGTAGTAACCTCATGATGCATACCCAACATTTCGGAGAATCTAGTATGCATCCAGGAACTTAAAAACAGTTAAAGTTAGTAGGAGTAGTAGGAGTAGTAGGAGAAGTAGGCAGTTTTGAACACAGCCTTACTGATGTTTTAAGGCCAACTCCTAGTGGTCGCCGGTGGTATTGCGCTCCGTCCTGATCCTCCCCTCATTTCTTTATATTTTCCTTCCAACCTGCCAGACTTTTGTAATCTTTTAAGTGGTATTGAGCAATAGTTCTTCAGGCCTTCCTATCGTTCAAAGTTCAAAGTTTTACTTTGAAAATGGTCAGATACAAGGACTGGACTGATAATGAGTTAAAAAGCAGCCAATGTCTGGAGGAATTTGTTTTTCTTTATTAAGCCACTTAACTCTGACCTATGAATCATTCAGGCAGGAAAAAGGCTCCTAACTCAAGGGATGAACCAGTGTTGTGTCCACACATAACAGACAACTTAGCAAAGAAGCCATTTTAAATCGTATCTTTAGGCACTTTGTTCCCAGCAGCCTGTCACAGAGACGCATCATTTGTTCCCATTTCTATGAAAAACAGCAAAGATAACACAGTCTGACAGACAGAAAACAGGATTTCTGCAGCAACAAGGTGATTCCCAAAGAGCTGTTAGCTGAAAACTCGGCATATCTCAGCATGGTGTGCAGTGTGTCCTTAAAACATTTGAGGAAACTGGACAAGTGGAGGACAGAAGAAGAAGTGTCAGGCCTAAAGAACTATCTACAGCAGATGAACAGGATCTGAAAGTGATGTCCTTAAGAAAGAGGAAAACATCCAGCAAAGACCTGACACAGGAGCTGAGAGATGCATCTGGACCTTCAGCTGATCCATCTGCTGTTGGCCCAAGCCTCATCAGAAATGGGCTCCATGGAAGGGTGGCTG
This sequence comes from Odontesthes bonariensis, assembly GCF_027942865.1. Classification (NCBI taxonomy): domain Eukaryota; kingdom Metazoa; phylum Chordata; class Actinopteri; order Atheriniformes; family Atherinopsidae; genus Odontesthes; species Odontesthes bonariensis. The sequence continues at coordinate 5,993,206 of NC_134511.1, forward strand.
TCAGGAAGCCGTTCTTAAGGAAGGGAAACAGGGAGAAAAGGCTGAGCTGTGCCAAAGGACACAAGAAGTGGGCTGAAAATCAGTGGCAGCAGGTCTGATGGAGGGATGAATCCTCCCCAGAGCCCGGAGCTCAACATTACTGAAGCAGTGTGGGATCATGTTGGCAGAGAACGCAACAAAAGGCAGCCCACATCCAAAGAAGAGCTTTGGGATGTCCTTCAAGAAGCCTGGAGAACTATTCCTGAAGACTCAGTAAATCACAGCAGCTGTTTCCCGCTGTTTCTTGTGTGAAGAAATTGTAGCCTGGGTGCCAGCCGAACTTAGCCCCGCCCATAACATTTTTGGTCGGGAAGTTCGGTCTGGCTCTGCTCAGTTGGGAAATCATTATGCCCGACATCGAATCAGTCGACCCAATCAGATTGCCAGGGCGGGCTTTATACGATGATGGACAGATGATCAACAGGGACATTATCGACTACATCACTAAAGAGCGCTTGGTTTGACTTCATTTGAAACAAACATGGCTGCCGCTGGAGAGCTAGGGTGTGTAGATTCTGCCATCGAGTCTGTTCTACAGGGTCTCCACATTGCATTCATTTTGAAAGACGAACAGAGGAACGCGATAAAGGCTTTTATCGATAGAAAAGATGTTTTTGCCATCTTTCCTACAACAAGTGTGTGTTGCTTAATCTACGTCACGTACTACGTTGCTCTGATTGGTTGTAGGTCTATCCAATTGAGCGAAGAGGCATTTTTTCTCCTGGTTCGGTTGAAACACGCCCCATACTCAAACTCTATTGAGCGGTATCAGACTCACATTCTGACTAGAATCGTGAGTATGACGTAGTCAGGCTAAAGAAATTGGAGGTGGCTCAAAACCTTTGGACTTCTCTCTGTGCTGATATGTTTCACATTGACGTGTGAAACGGGTTTAAAACACGCATACAGAACTAATATTACCACCATCGGCAGTTCATGTTTCCCCAAAACAAGTAAGAAAACTTTTACTGCTTAGAAAATAAAAAATAACTGAATCCCAACAGTCTTCTATAAGGAGGCAGAGCTCCAAACACACATCATTTTATCGTCTTTGTGTGTTTCCGCCCACTGGTTCCCCGCTTCTGCTCATTTTTGGTCGTTGGTTGCGTCACTCCTCGTCCGGCTGCCCATCTCCACCCTGCTGGTCGTGTTGGAGGGGACGGTGCTCAGGGTCCTCCGGCTGGTCGAACATGGCCCGTCTGTAAGAAGAAAACTTTTAAATGTACAAGTCTGACAAAAGAAACAAACCTTCACCAGGACGTGTCTCTGACTAAAAAGAATAAGAAATATTTAAGGATATTTAAGTGGAGGGTGTGGCCCGGGTGAGCCTTTTGAAACCAGGCGGCCATTTTAGGTTAGTTGGCCTGTATGGCTTTGTTTTTGCCGGCATTTTTAGTGATTGTAGGACTGTTTAGGTGAGTTTGCCTGCTAAATCTGCTTGTGTGTTTTGTCCTGCCTCCATCTCTGGCACCCTCTATATTTTCATTGCCCCCTAACCAGAGTTTGAATCCCATTTCTACTTATCTTTACCTCTTCTATTTCTACCCCCTAGACCTCACAATCGCTTGGCACTATTTTCTCTCCCTTCGTATCACTGCGTGCGGTGTTTGCTGCTCGGTCTGCTCTTCGGTCTGCACGGTCTGCACAGCAGGCAGTGATACGAAGGGAAAGAAAAATAGGGCCAAGCGATTGTGAGGTCTGACTTTTTCCTGGAGAATGATTTTGTGATGCAAATGTATTACTCTTTTGAACGCATATTGTTTTTGAACGCTTTATTTTTTAAACCCCAGCCAACTAGCCGGACTACCTTCATCAACACCAAAACGAGGCTGGAACTCTGCTCACAGGACGCAGCAGGGGGTAAGAAGATGTTCATAAATGATGTTGCTAATATGGGATGTCATACAGCTTCATGTCAAAAGAGGCGAACTATCCCTTTAAGAACTGTCAAACGCAATATTAAAAACTGGAAGGATTGTGGGGATCCATCATCTTCGAGGAAGAAATACGTTTGGTGAAGTCGCATCGTAAAAAACACACCAGTAGAACTCACGGCTGTGTTTCATTGAGAAAGTTAGAACATCTCCACACGCACAAAGCGAAGGGAACTCTAAGGACTGTGTGGCCTTAAGAAAACCACTCATCAGTGAGGCTAATCGGGGGGAAAAAGGCGTCAGTTTGACACGGAGCGTAAAGATTGGACTCTGGAGCAATGGAAGAAGGTCGTGTGGTCTGATGAGTCCAGATTTACTCTGTTTCAGAGTGATGGGACGGAGCATCGGGGTAAGAAGAGAGGTGCCTGGTGCCCTGTGGGAGGATGGACGTTAAGAGGTCAGCTGACTACCTGAATATACTGAAGGACCAGGTTATTCCATCAGTGGATTATTTCTTCCCCGATGGCACAGGCTTATTCCAAGATGACGATGCCTGGATTAATTGGGCTCAGATTGTGAACGAGTGGTTCAGGGAGCATTTATTTTCCTCCTTTCACACGTGGATCGGCCCCCCAACGGAGCACAGACCTTAACCCCGTTGAGAATCTTTGGGATGTGCAGAATTAAAGGAATTAAATGAATTTAATGAATTCTTACAGCAGCTCTGGTGTCATCAGCAGCCTCCTTCCTCCCGGCTGGTTTGGGACTACGTCCTCCAGGAAGTAGTACAGGTGGCCAACGCTGATACCTGAGGAGAGGGAAGATTTATCTGGTGTCAGTCTGAGTGGGGAAATCGGGGTCATAGATACGAGTCAGAAGGCAGAAATTATCCTGATTTGTTTGGCAGAGGAGATGAGGCAGTTAACTTTATCAATCAGGCGATGTTCAGCATGCCGAGGGATCGCAGCGCTTTGCTAAAAGCAGGAGATGATTGTGGATCCAGGATCTCTGATCTGTCTTAGACTTTTTAGACATGTTGGTCCCATCAAACTCAAGCTGAGCTAATATTTTTCAAGCAAAGAAACGATACGTTTCCTGTGTTTAGTCAGCTCCCGGTCAGATACAGAATAGATTTTAAAGTTCTGCTATGGTTTAGGTCCAGAACACATGAATGACATGCTGGCAGAGTATAAACCCAGCAGAGCTCTGAGATCTGCTGACTCAGGTCAGATAGTGGAGCCCAGAGTTCAAACTGGACCCGGTGAAGCAGCTTTTAGCTGTTATGCTGCACACAACTGGAACAAACTACCAGCAGAACTGAAATCAGCCCCAACTGTAAGCACTTTTACATCCAGGTTAAAAACATTTCTCTTTCGGTGTGCTTATGGTTGAGTTGCTTTAAACAATTTTTTTTTTAATAATTTTTTTAAAATAATGATTTAAAATAATAAATCCTATTAATTTTTTTTATATTTTTCTTTTTTCTTGCCTAGCAGAGGCAGAAAATGTAAAATACCCAAAACTTTGGTGTAAAAGGTGTAAGAGTTTTCACTCAAACTTGATGGGGAAATGTGCACAAATACATTTTATCCTGGCTAAACATGTCACATGTCACTTTTTCTCCTTCAGCTGAAATGTTGTAAGACTTTAAATTTTAAGATAAAATCTTGAATTGTATAATTTCCACACGTTTTAAGATATTATCTTTATTTTTGTCCTTGAATCCAGGTTAAAAACATTTCTCTTTCGGTGTGCTTATGGTTGAGTTCCTTTAAATAATTTTAAAGCATAATGCTATAAATCCTCTTAATTGTTTTATATATATATATATATATATATATTATTTTTATTTTTTCCCCTGTTCTTTGATTGCTTTAACTGTGTGTTATAATTTTTATTCTATTTTTTTATTCTCTTTAAATTGCTTGTTTTTCTGTTCTTTTAAATGCCTTGTTTTTATGAAAAGCACATTGAGTTGCCTGTGGTATGAAATGCGCTGTGTAAATAAAGATGCTTTGCCTTGCCTTGGTTCTGAAATGAGATATCGGTTTACGGCTTGTTTTGTTTACGTTTTACACAGCGTCCCAACTTAAATTGAATTTGGGTTTTATTTGTTGTGTTTTACATCATCAGGAGGAAACTGAGCTGCAAACCAAAGCAGAAAACATCAATGAGATGGTTGCCAACTCAGAAATGAATGTAATAATCCTTATTTTATTGGAATTTCTCATCTTTATCAGATGTTTAGAAGGTGAGTGTCACTGTTTGCCTTTTAAATACACACACGTGCACAACACATGTTGCAACTCTCGCCGTTTACCTGAATAACAAAGTGTCCTTTTTTTTAAAAAATGCTTCTTACCGAGGATGTGGACCACGATGGAGTCTCCAAACAGCAGAGAAAATCCCATCAGCACCCAGGGCAGAAACGGAGCCTGGAAGTTCACGCCAAAGAAGTTCATGGCTATGAGCGGCTGCCTTTTACTCCACACATACATCAGCATGATGATGAAGGCCTGACCCAGGAAGAAGATCTTGGCAAACAGACCCAACAGCTGCAGGCTTTCAGGTTAAATACAAGTAATTATTCTGGTGTTGGTCATGACAGCGAGATTAACACCCAAGAGTTTGATTTACGAGGACATTTATTTCAGTTTAAGGGACTTTTTAAATGAAAAGCTGACCGCTGAAACTATATCTTACATGAGTTTATGGAGTTTATGGAGTTCAAAAGAGATAGTCGGCTGGATAAGAACTTTACTGAAGGTTTAAACGAACAGCCAAATAAAATGACACTTTATTCAAGCATTTGGATTAAAGCTTATGATTGATAAAAAGTAGATATTTTATCAGGAATCTTTCACAGTGACATGAAGGCACAAGGCTGAAGAAACAGTATTTCTTTCAACCCTTTCTAACTGATCTAAGTTGGACTATGAGCAATAAGAGTTTTAATATTTGATAGTTGCTGTGCTAGTTTTGTAATCTGTGATGCAACATAGTCGGTGGTGATTGTTTTCAGTCTTTGTGTCTGAGTGAAATGATCCTCTGGGATTCCTCTTGGAAAACAACTACTGCTTATAGGTCATGCATGAAGGCTTTTTGTGTTTCTTTTTCTCTTAAACGCTGGAGAATCTGCCAATTTTTTTTGCTCTTGATTCCCTCTAACAGTCGTGTGATGCAACACCGCTGTCGTAAAAACAAATCTCCGTCTGTCTGACCCCTGCACATGCACAGCTCCACATGCACAGCTCCACATGCACAGCTCCACATGCACAGCTCCACATGCACAGCTCCACATGCAACGTGTTGTAAGACGCCTCCACAAGCCACCAGAAATATCAGTAGACACGTTAGGGTAACGTTACACGACCCAACAGTAAGAAAACAGCAGATTTGCTTTTGGATTTACATTTTTTTCAAGCATTTGAATGTGAAATCAACAGGGCCGGGACTTTAACGCCTTATTTTAGATTAATTTATTACTAGGGCTGGGCGAGTTAACTCGTTAATTATTTAACGCCAACAAATATTTTATCGCGCATTAGGGCAGGCTTTTATTATTGTAAAAGTCTGTTGCTCACAGGCTTTTATTTTGTAAAAGTCTGCTGCTGTCTGCTGTGGAACAGGAAAAGAAAGTAATCGGCGGATCCACCAAACATGGAGAAGGGTACGGAACTTTTACTCGGCCGTTTTCATTTTAAAGTTCGTCCAGACGGCGGAGTCGACAGAACCAAAGTCATCTGTAAACACTGCCAAGTTGAATTGTCTTCTCAGCGTAGTAGTTCCAGTCTAAAATATCACTTAAAGGCAAAACACACAACTGATAGCAGCAAGTCATTCAAGGAAACAGACAGTGGAGCGAGGCTTCTACATAAAAACTACAGAAAGATGCTGATGTTAAAAGTGTATTTGCACAACAAATGTTATGGCACTTTCATTCATATGGCAGCACATTTAGAATAAAACTAAATGCTAAAAGCTATACACTACTTTTGGATTCATTTTTGGATTTTGCGTACAAATGCGATTAATCGTGATTAATCAGGGAAATCATGTGATTAATTAGATTAAACATTTGAATCGTTGCCCAGCCCTACTTTTAATCCAACGTCTGATTTACAAATTTAAAACAATCACTTTTATAATACTTGTGAGTTAATGGAGCTACTGTTGGAAAATGCTTTAAAAATGCGGTTAGCAATAAAAAGGTAGAGTACAGTCACTATTCCTGCTGGACTTGCTTCATACGGAGTTTTCCTGCAGTAGGATGTCCTCAGTTTTAAAGCAGTACCACTAATTAACCATTTAATTCGTCCTCCTGAGTAAATCTGCTACTTTTAAATCTTTTAAATGATACAGAAACCAGACTCTCCCACCACTGAGACGCTTCTGCCTCCAGGTAAACACAAGCATCTCACGACAGGAACCACTAAAGTCCTGAACTTCCACACAGTTTCAGCATGTTTTTCTGCAGACTTCCTGTCTCTCGTGTTGTAGTTTAATTAAGCCAACCCCCCCGACATTCCTTTCATCCAGCTAACCCTGAGAGTGTCCTGATAACACAGGTCACCAGCACAGGTTATTTCAGCCAAAGTTCTCAGCCACATTCCTGCATTTAAAACCGTCCATGAAACTCAACACGGATTCAGGGGGAAAACAAACTCATAAACTGCTAACTGACCGTTTCACAACAGCCCAGAGGGACGTCTGTGGTAAACAGACCGAGGACTGTATCATTAACCTGGAATGTGAACAGGAGCTCTGGCCACAAACTGCTGAGCATCATCAAAAAAAAGACGAGCTGCATTTACAGTAGCTTTTAGAATACAGATGTTTGTCATCATGTTTGCTCTGAGCTCCTTTCTCCTCCAGCACAGCCTGAACCCTCTCAGACAGCTTTCTGTCCTTTCTTTAAGGAGTCTTCAGGAATAGTTCTCCAGGCTTCTTGAAGGACATCCCAAAGCTCTTCTTTGCATGATCCCACACTGCTTCAGTAATGTTCTTCTTTTGCACTTTACTGGAGATGTCAGTAGGTAACAGACATTTCCAGTTTGCTCTTTTTATTGAGGCGACTTCGGTAAATAAACAAGATCTGTTTTAATAAAGATGAATGGAGACGATTATAAAAAAAAAAAACTGCAGTTATTCCAAATAATTGACATCGAGATGTAATTATTAGGGCTGGGCAACGATTAAAAAGTTTAATCTAATTAATCACATGATTTCCCTGATTAATCTCGATTAATCGCATTTGTACGCAAAATCCAAAAATGAATCCAAAAGTAGTGTATAGCTTTTAGCATTTAGCTTTATTTTAAATGTGCTGCCATATGAATGAAAGTGCCATAACATTTGTTGTGCAAACACACTTTTAACATCAGCATCTTTCTGTAGTTTTTATGTAGAAGCCTCGCTCCACTGTCTGTTTCCTTGAATGACTTGCTGCTATCAGTTGTGTGTTTTGCCTTTAAGTGATATTTTAGACTGGAACTACTACGCTGAGAAGACAATTCAACTTGGCTGTAAATGCAGGAGTTTTTAAAAAAAACTTTATTTTGAAATACGTGCTTTTATGCTGAAACCATTAAAACAGGAAGTAGCGCCGGTTAGCTCCGTGAGCTTCACACAGAGACCGAGGAGCACCTGTAGCGGTGATGTTACCTGCTAGTTTATCTTTATTTTATTACTCCATGCTTCGTGGTGTTTGCTGTAACTGTGTGAATGTGATGCATTCAACAGACTTTTACAATAATAAAACCTGCGTTAATGCGAGATAAAATATTTATCTGTGTTAAATAATTAACAAGTTAACGCCATAATAACGAGTTAACTCGCCCAGCCCTAGTAATTAATTAATCTAAAATAAGGCGTTAAAGTCCCGGCCCTGTTGTAGTAGTAATTATATCGTCACAGTGACACACACTGTAGTTCTGGATCGGTTTACATTTATTTATCAGTGCTTTGCTTCTTTCTTTCTTTCTTTCTTTCTTTCTTTCTTTCTTTCTTTCTTTCTTTCTTTCTTTCTTTCTTTCGACTTTTACAGCTAAAACACCTGTAGAATCTGGAAACGCATCAATAATTTGCTCTGTTGCTGTTTAAAAACACCGTTAATAAAAAGGTAAATTGTGAAACTCGTCAAATATTGAAGCCAGGGCCGGTTTTTGCTATGGGCAATGTGGGCGACTGCCCAGGGCGCACTCTATGTGAGGGCCCTCAAAAAAAATAAAATAAATACTTGCAAGTTTTCTATGTCAAGTTAGTGGAGTTTCTCATTGTCACGTCAACTTGCTGCTGAGAGGCAAACAGGTTGTGTGTCAGAAGAGGCTGGGGGGGGAAAGACTGATTCCAGGCCATCAGGTGCCCAGTTTAGAAAGAGAAGAAGAGGAGAAACGGGCAAAAGATAAAGGGATGCAGGTTTCTATGAGTGACGTGGGCTATAGGCTATCTGTTAGCCTCTTTGATAATATGTTGCTATTAGCCACGATTTGATTTTTAGTTTTGCTGAACTAGAATTAGAATTTTGGCATCATGTCATGCAGCTAATTTCACCCAAAGGCAACCTGGTCTGGTTTGTATTTGCAACACAACAAAATTAATGTTAATGCCAGCTAAACAGGGTGAAAACAGCTGCTACAGTCTGAGCTCTGTTGGTATCATAACTGCAGGAATCTGTTTTTTATGCTCCATAGAGCAGCCTTTATTTTTGTTTTGGCTTTCTTCGTTTTTTTTTTTTTTAGGATTTTTAGGTTATTTAAGGATTTGTGATTGATATTTATACACTGTATTTAATTTATTTATCATATTTTTTTTGTATTTAAGGTTATATATAATAAAACAATACAAATAATATAATATGTTGTTGTGGGGGGGGGGGCAAGGGATGCTTCGCCCAGGGCGTAAATCTAGCCAGGTCCGCCTGTGATTGAAGCAGCAAGTTCAGCTCCAGCAAACTTGGTTAAAGAGGAAACTAGTCGTGGGTCATCGGGAATGTTTGAGTCAGTGATTTCTGGAATCGGGTGAGTTACCGGCAGGTGTTTTTAAAGGCTCCACTCATGTCAGAGAAGCTGTTTTGTGCACTTTTGCTCCTTGTGATTGTCTGAGCTTCACTTTTCAGACAGATGTGTGTGCTGAAATAACAGAGGTGTTTTTAAAATTGCAATCCACACGTTTCTCCGGGTTCACGTAAAGTTCAGGGCGTACGTCTTTGAGCAAGATTTCATAACTAGTCTGGAGGTTAAATCTGGTCCAATTTCCAACTTACACAACTGGACTAATGACACAAACACTGGGAGTCGGCTGTCGGTGTTGTAGTGAACGTTTTTAACGTTTTTATATGCTCTGGGTTTGTGAAAGAGGGATGAAATGATAGTGATGAATAGATCCCTCAAAAGGATACAGCTATGATGATCCCTCCAAACAGGAACATGAAAACAAAGTCCGCCGTCCGTCCCCGGAAACAGTCTTCCTCCAGCTTCCGGCAGTAATGATAGCTCGCTTCGGTTAAGGACAGACACTGATGCAGCTGTTGTTATTTATAGTCATGATCATGGTGTTATTTGCAGTAAAAGATACATACAGATGATGTTGAACACAGAAGTGAATCCGAGGGAACCGAAGAAGAGGAAGCTGGTTATCAGACGCCATATCTGAAGAAAAAAAGAGAAGAAGATTGTAAAAAAAGCCCGATGCTGCGTGTGTGTGATGGTGCTTTAAGTTGGTGGATGTTGTTACCTGGTACCTCCTGATGATGAGGTCCGGGTTAAAGTAGAGTTGAAATGGAGTGATGACTTCAAGCTGCTAAAAGAAAAGAAAAAAACAAAGCTGGTGATTAACATACAAATCTGGCTTTGAGTTAGTGGTGGGTTGTTTTTGTACGTTTCATATAATCCATTTAAACCAGGTATGTCTCATACTGCAGCATCTCCCGTCACCTTCTGTCAGAAATGGTGAGGGAAACAGAGAAGCGGGGTTTATGGTCATTTCCTTTCTTTGCCAGTGATAAAGAAAGAGTAAATACTGGCATCAAGATAAATCCCCCTGCTTATAAAAGAGCTGCAGAGCTACTCTGTCGGTGCTTTAGTTTGAAACACTGAACTACATTCAAGCATCGTGGCAACTAAACGTGACATAAGGTGAAGCTTTACACACGACAGGACTAAAGAAGTAAAGGAAAACCTGGTTTAGAAATGTTTATGAATGAGAGAAATAACCTGCAAGAATACAGCCATGACCAGAGGTGGTCTCACTCTTTAAATATATACATATATGTGATAATGGCCTAATAAACTGCATTTGAAGGTAGCAGAAAGTTGCATACGGTCCCAGTGGACACATGAGCCCCAGTCTTTGTTATGACCGCATGCTTCGTGCTTCATGACCCTAATAAATACGGTCAGGTTGGTTTTTCTTTTGTTTGTTCCACAGAAGGCATTCGTATCCCTTCTCTCTGACACGCAGAGTGTTTTTTTTAACATCAAATGTTTTATTTTGCACATGATTCATAGCTCTGGTGAATATGCAGGAGTCTCTGTACAGTATCCTATAACAGAGAGAGTGTGTTTAAAGCATCTTTCTTTGTTACAGGTGGAGTGGATTCTGGTCGGTTGGAGTTCTCGTAGTCTTGCTTTTTGCTCTCCCCACACTCACTTGCGCTTGGTAACTCATTACCACACCTGAGCTTCGTAAATCATTACCACACCTGAGCTTCGTAAGTCATTACCACACCTGCGCTTGGTAACTCATTACCACACCTGAGCTTCGTAAGTCATTACCACACCTGTGCTTCGTAAGTCATTACCACACCTGCGCTTCGTAACTCATTACCACACCTGTGCTTCGTAAGTCATTACCACACCTGTGCTTCGTAACTCATTACCACACCTGCGCTTGGTAACTCATTACCACACCTGTGCTTCGTAACTCATTACCACACCTGTGCTTCGTAACTCATTACCACACCTGCGCTTGGTAACTCATTACCACACCTGCGCTTGGTAACTCATTACCACACCTGCGCTTGGTAACTCATTACCACACCTGCGCTTTGAAACTCATTACCACACCTGTGCCTCGTAACTCATTACCACACCTGCGCTTGGTAACTCATTACCACACCTGCGCTTGGTAACTCATTACCACACCTGCGCTTGGTAACTCATTACCACACCTGCGCTTTGAAACTCATTACCACACCTGTGCCTCGTAACTCATTACCACACCTGCGCTTTGAAACTCATTACCACACCTGCGCTTTGAAACTCATTACCACACCTGTGCCTCGTAACTCATTACCACACCTGCGCTTGGTAACTCATTACCACACCTGTGCCTCATAACTCATTACCACACCTGCGCTTGGTAACTCATTACCACACCTGCGCTTGGTAACTCATTACCACACCTGCGCTTTGAAACTCATTACCACACCTGCGCTTTGAAACTCATTACCACACCTGCGCTTTGAAACTCATTACCACACCTGCGCTTTGAAACTCATTACCACACCTGCGCTTTGAAACTCATTACCACACCTGCGCTTGGTAACTCATTACCACACCTGCGCTTGTTAACTCATTACCACACCTGCGCTTGGTAACTCATTACCACACCTGCGCTTGGTAACTCATTACCACACCTGCGCTTTGAAACTCATTACCACACCTGCGCTTTGAAACTCATTACCACACCTGTGCCTCGTAACTCATTACCACACCTGCGCTTGGTAACTCATTACCACACCTGCGCTTGGTAACTCATTACCACACCTGCGCTTCGTAACTCATTACCACACCTGCGCTTCGTAACTCATTACCACACCTGCGCTTCGTAACTCATTACCACACCTGCGCTTTGAAACTCATTACCACACCTGTGCCTTGTAACTCATTACCACACCTGCGCTTGGTAACTCATTACCACACCTGTGCTTGGTAACTCATTACCACACCTGCGCCTCGTAACTCATTACCACACCTGTGCTTCGTAAGTCATTACCACACCTGCGCTTGGTAACTCAATACCACACCTGCGCTTTGAAACTCATTACCACACCTGTGCCTCGTAACTCATTACCACACCTGTGCCTCGTAACTCATTACCACACCTGCGCTTGGTAACTCCTTACCACACCTGCGCTTGGTAACTCATTACCACACCTGTGCTTGGTAACTCATTACCACACCTGCGCCTCGTAACTCATTACCACACCTGTGCTTCGTAAGTCATTACCACACCTGCGCTTGGTAACTCAATACCACACCTGCGCTTTGAAACTCATTACCACACCTGTGCCTCATAACTCATTACCACACCTGTGCCTCGTAACTCATTACCACACCTGCGCTTGGTGACTCATTACCACACCTGCGCTTTGAAACTCATTACCACACCTGTGCCTCGTAACTCATTACCACACCTGCGCTTGGTAACTCATTACCACACCTGCGCTTGGTAACTCATTACCACACCTGCGCTTGGTAACTCATTACCACACCTGCGCTTGGTGACTCATTACCACACCTGCGCTTTGAAACTCATTACCACACCTGTGCCTCGTAACTCATTACCACACCTGCGCTTGGTAACTCATTACCACACCTGCGCTTCGTAACTCATTACCACACCTGCGCTTTGAAACTCATTACCACACCTGTGCCTTGTAACTCATTACCACACCTGCGCTTGGTAACTCCTTACCACACCTGCGCTTGGTAACTCATTACCACACCTGTGCCTTGTAACTCATTACCACACCTGCGCTTGGTAACTCATTACCACACCTGCGCTTGGTAACTCATTACCACACCTGCGCTTGGTAACTCATTACCACACCTGTGCTTGGTAACTCATTACCACACCTGCGCCTCGTAACTCATTACCACACCTGTGCTTCGTAAGTCATTACCACACCTGCGCTTGGTAACTCATTACCACACCTGCGCTTGGTAACTCATTGCCACACCTGTGCCTCGTAACTCATTACCACACCTGCGCTTTGAAACTCATTACCACACCTGTGCTTCATAAGTCATTACCACACCTGCGCCTCGTAACTCATTACCACACCTGCGCTTGGTAACTCATTACCACACCTGCGCCTCGTAACTCATTACCACACCTGCGCTTTGAAACTCATTACCACACCTGTGCCTCGTAACTCATTACCACACCTGCGCTTGGTAACTCATTACCACACCTGCGCTTGGTGACTCATTACCACACCTGCGCTTTGAAACTCATTACCACACCTGTGCCTCGTAACTCATTACCACACCTGCGCTTGGTAACTCATTACCACACCTGCGCTTGGTAACTCATTACCACACCTGCGCTTGGTGACTCATTACCACACCTGCGCTTTGAAACTCATTACCACACCTGTGCCTCGTAACTCATTACCACACCTGCGCTTGGTAACTCATTACCACACCTGCGCTTCGTAACTCATTACCACACCTGCGCTTTGAAACTCATTACCACACCTGTGCCTTGTAACTCATTACCACACCTGCGCTTGGTAACTCCTTACCACACCTGCGCTTGGTAACTCATTACCACACCTGCGCTTTGAAACTCATTACCACACCTGTGCCTTGTAACTCATTACCACACCTGCGCTTGGTAACTCATTACCACACCTGCGCTTGGTAACTCATTACCACACCTGTGCTTGGTAACTCATTACCACACCTGCGCCTCGTAACTCATTACCACACCTGTGCTTCGTAAGTCATTACCACACCTGCGCTTGGTAACTCATTACCACACCTGCGCTTGGTAACTCATTGCCACACCTGTGCCTCGTAACTCATTACCACACCTGCGCTTTGAAACTCATTACCACACCTGTGCTTCATAAGTCATTACCACACCTGCGCTTGGTAACTCATTACCACACCTGCGCTTGGTAACTCATTACCACACCTGTGCCTCGTAACTCATTACCACACCTGCGCTTTGAAACTCATTACCACACCTGTGCTTCATAAGTCATTACCACACCTGCGCTTGGTAACTCATTACCACACCTGCGCTTGGTAACTCATTACCACACCTGTGCCTCGTAACTCATTACCACACCTGCGCTTGGTAACTCATTACCACACCTGCGCTTGGTAACTCATTACCACACCTGCGCCTCGTAACTCATTACCACACCTGCGCCTCGTAACTCATTACCACACCTGTGCTTGGTAACTCATTACCACACCTGCGCTTTGAAACTCATTACCACACCTGTGCCTCGTAACTCATTACCACACCTGTGCCTCGTAACTCATTACCACACCTACGCTTTGTAACTCATTACCACACCTGTGCCTCGTAACTCATTACCACACCTACGCTTTGTAACTCATTACCACACCTGCGCTTGGTAACTCATTACCACACCTGTGCCTCGTAACTCATTACCACACCTACGCTTTGTAACTCATTACCACACCTGCGCTTTGTAACTCATTACCACACCTGCGCCTCGTAACTCATTACCACACCTGCGCTTGGTAACTCATTACCACACCTGCGCTTGGTAACTCATTACCACACCTGCGCCTCGTAACTCATTACCACACCTGAGCTTCAGTAACTCATTACCACACCTGCGCTTCAGTAACTCATTACTGTCACTGTTGAGCTGCGTTTTGGCTTGAAATTTTATCGTAGTGCATATACAGGCACATTTTTCTTAGAAACCTCATTATTAATACACGTTTCCACATTTTACTGCAAGTTACTGGGGTTGCTAACCTACAAGTCACACTTTAAAGTGTCATTTCAGTGCAGGTGTTTACCTTTAACTGACACACTGTGACTGTATCCCTTTCTGTGTGGCAAACAGACCGTCTTCTGACTGTTTGACCGGCTCAAAAACACGTCTAATATGGGCCAGACCTGTTGTGCCATCAGTTGTACCAACAGATTGAGAAAGAAGTCTTTTTTTCTTTTTTACAAACCTCCGAAAAGTAAAGAGCTGGGAGCAAAATAGATTGCTGTGATTCCTCAGGGCAGCTTTAATCCGGGCTTAATTTTGTTAAACTCACTCATTTTTAACCTGCCTTTTTAATAGTGATCACCAGATTAAAAATGAGGACGGGGTAAGCGGGGCAACAACTCATTTAACATGTCACATGTAGGATTTTACACTATGTTTCAAGCATTCTCACAGTTTCGAAGACAGAAGTTTGAACCCGTCTTTCAGGCTTTGCTTTATAAATGTTCCCGGCTTAAAAAGAAGTAGAAATATCAAGAGACCCAATATCCAGATGTTAATGCTTGTAGTCCTCAGATTCTTTGCTGGGTCTGATGTGCTCCCGGTCCCACGCCGAGCCATGACAGCCATGACAGTTCAGGTGCATGTTGGTGCGTTCACCTTTCATCTGTTTCTACTCCGCGGACTGTTCATTCCACCTTAACTCTGCTTTCAGTCCTTATGTTTCTGCTGCTTTTAGCAAACATTTCAACTGACACTTTGACTCTTTTCTTTTGTCTAATTTCCACACAAATTTAAACTAAAAGTGCAATTACTTTCAGAAGTAGCACTTTATAAAAGTATCTGACTGGAGCTTAAAATGACACCTCAATGCAACCACCTGCCACTCTATAACCAGCTATTCCCATGATATTAAAAACACTTCCTTTCAGTGCTTAAATTGCACCCCACTTCACTTACTTTTACTCACCAACAAGTCAGCTAAAACTTCCACTTTGGCTGAAACTGAAATTCAGCTTGTTTTATTTTTCCGTAACCAACGTTTCAGCTGCTTTAATCTAATTTTTTTAGAATAAAAATCAGCTGCGCATCAACAGCTGTGTGTTCAGCACTTTTCTTTAATGTGAAGATGTAAAAATGACACTTCAGCTCCTTTCTGAACTATAACTCCGCATATAAAAACAAGTAATCAGCCAATATACTTCATTTAGTCCATAAAAAGTAGCTGGATTTCTTTAAAAAGCAATTCTTTGTTTCCATTTTTCTTGTCTTACCACGGCCGCGGTGGTGAGGACACAGGCAGTCGTGTACGCTCGGGTCACCACGGGGATCTGAAAGTACTCCTCAATGAAGCTGAGAGCCATCACTGCAGCTGCTGCTGGCTCACTGTCAGCCATCATTTACTCCCTGAATGAGCAGCTCAGACTCCGCCCACCTCCCGCCACCAGCCAATCAGAGCCCCGCATCAATTAACACCATCCATCCCACACAGTGGGAACTTTAAAAAAACAGCTTTATCAAGACTTATTGTAACAAAAAAGCTTTTTTTTTGTATAAAAATAGTTTTATGACTTAAAAACTAAGAATGTGTCATATTAACTGGAATAGTAGAGAATTTAGTTACACTTTTACACCAGTTTTTTGATAGTTTTGTCATATAAATTTTCAAAATTTACAATCAAAAGCTCAAAATGACATTTTTTAAGTATATATTTATACCAATAAAAGCATTCAACAGCATTTAACATGTCACATATAGGATTTTACACTATGTTTCAAGCAATCTTACAGTCTTGATGACAGAAGTTTGAACCCGTCTGTAGTTCTAACAGCTGGATGTCTTTCAGGCTTTGCTTTATAAATGTTCCCGGCTTAAAAAGAAGTTTGTAGAAATATCAAGAGACCCAATATCCAGATATCCAAAAAAGCTTATTTTTTAATGTAAAAGTTGTTTTATGACTTTAAAACTAAGATTGTGTGACTTTTACTGGAATATTCGAGAATTTAGTTTAACTTTTACACCAGTTTTTTGATAGTTTTGTCATATAAATTTTCAAAATTTACAATCAAAAGCTCAATATGTCATTTTTTGAATATATATTCATACCAATAAAAGATTTAACAGTAGAAACATTTTTTGAAAACTGTTTTTAAAAACAAACTTCACTCTGTGATCAATGTTTTTCGTAACTACTTTTGTTCCAGAACATTCAAAATATGTCCAATATCTGTTAAATCTCTAAAAACAATTCAGATTTATTGATAAAAATGATTCGCACTTGTTTCTCGTTAACGTGTCTTAATATCTGTGCCGTCTTATCTTCTCAAGCAGCAGTCCGTTAAAAAGGTTAAACATTTATTATATGAGAGAAAAACAGGAAACATTACACAGTTCATACATTTGTACAGGTTATAGGTGGCATACCATATAAAAAAAATAACCATTGAAGATATGTATGTACAAGAAGCTTTGCTGTTTGTGTATAAATATGTTTTCGAGCACTGATTAACACTTAAAATGAGTTGAAATGATTCAAACACCAGGAGACTGTAAAGAAAGTCTGAACAATTACAATCGTGATGACTCGTCAGCGTCCTGCACTGAAAAAAAAAAAAAAAAAAAAAGCCAACATGCGATGAACACGACAGTCAGCTGAGCCTTCAAATGTCAAGTGCTGTCACAGGTAAAAAAAAAATGTAAAAAAATCCTAAAGTTTTAAAACTGGGTTTGAGCAGGTTGGGAAGCGCCGATCCCCACCGCAGCTGCTGTCCCTGAACGCCTCGCTGATCAATAGAGAAAAGAGCACCATGTGACTAAATGAGCGGTGACTTCATCTGCAGGGTGACAGCTCGCACTCTAGATGGCGCCCTACAGCTTCTCCTGAGAGTGATGAACGACCACGGAGCCTCGCATCAGAAGAGTGACATCAGAGCCTTTTTAAACACTGATTTTACCGGATAAATTACTCGCATTTAATGGATATAAGCGGGTGACATAAGGAAAGATTTCACCCTAAAGAGATACGTGATTAAAGTGTCCAAATGCGGAAGGTAAATAAAACCTTTGAACATCTGACTGAGAGACAGTATGAGCACAAATTAATTTAAAAAGAAGGAAACGATTATTCTCACAAACTGCACGACATCTCTTGATTCTGCATTTCTTTGTACAGTACTGTGCAAAAGTCTTTGTTTCTTTATAGATCACCAGGAAAATGGTGGAAATACATTATTTAAAACAGAGTTTGTTCAGTTCTGAGCAGCTTTAAAGTGAATATCTGCTCTGAGCTCCTTTCTCCTCCAACACAGCCTGAACCCTCTCAGACGAGCTTTCTGTCCTTTCTTTAAGGAGTCTTCAGGAATAGTTCTCCAGGCTTCTTGAAGGACATCCCAAAGCTCTTCTTTGGATGTGGGCTGCCTTTTCTTGCGTTCTCTGCCAACATGATCCCACACTGCTTCAGTAATGTTGAGCTCCGGGCTCTGGGGAGGATTCATCCCTCCATCAGACCTGCTGCCACTGATTTTCAGCCCACTTCTTGTGTCCTTTGGCACAGCTCAGCCTTTTCTCCCTGTTTCCCTTCCTTAAGAACGGCTTCCTGACGGCCACCCTTCCATGGAGCCCATTTCTGATGAGGCTTGGGCCAACAGCAGATGGATCAGCTGAAGCTCCAGATGCATCTCTCAGCTCCTGTGTCAGGTCTTTGCTGGATTTTTGCTGCTTTTTCACTCATTTTCAGTCCAGTTTTTCTTTGTTTAAGGCACTTAAAGCTGCAGTCTGCAGGATTTGTTGTTGTCATACGTAAAGTCCTAATTTTTGGCATTTTAAGAGTTTACATGTTCTATCAGAACGCTTGAAGTTGAAAACGGTGACCTCCGTAGTCGCAAAATGCAAGAAATGCTTATTTTTTAACCGAAAAATAAAAAGTTATTCAACTTCCTGTCCCGCCCCTTCAAAACACATGAGAACTCGTGCACGTCTACGTGCACGCCAGATGCGCCTACACGACTCCTCATTCATCAACTCACCTGTCATTTGCGATCATGGAAGACACAGTAAGTACACTAGCCCGTAATGAAGTTCAATAGTCCAGATAAATAAGCGTGGGGACGAGCCTACTTTGTATCGCGCGTGCTCAATCGGTGATTGACAGGCAGCAGAGCCCAGCTCATAACCTGATTGGTTACCTTTTACCGGTCCGGTCTGCAATTTTGTAAACAAACCTGCTGGCTTTGGAGGGACCTAGCGGGACATATAGGGGACTTAGAGAACTCATTTATTTTGTATTGGGGTATTTAATGTACTACTTTCAGAATCCCCGGACAGTTCCAGGCATTATGCTTGAAAAAGAGTTGCAGACTGCAGCTTTAACTCTGACCTGTGAATCATTCAAGCAGGAAAAAGGCTCCTAACTCAAGGGATGAACCAGTGTTGTGTCCACACATAACAGACAACTTAGCAAAGAAGCCATTTTAAATTGGATCTTTAGGCACTTTGTTCCCAGCAGCCTGTCACAGAGACACATCATTTGTTTCCATTTCTTTAGCTGCATCTGTGAAAAACAGCAAAGATGAAAGTGTTCAGATCCTGTTCATCTGCTGTAGATAGTTCTTTAGGCCTGACACTTCTTCTTCTGTCCTCCACTTGTCCAGTTTCCTCAAATGTTTTAAGGACACACTGCACACCATGCTGAGATATGCCAAGTTTTCAGCTAACAGCTCTTTGGGAATCACCTTGTTGGAGCAGAAATACTTTGTTTCTGTTATCTTTGGTCGTCTGTTATGTGTCGACACAACACTGGTTCATCCCTTGAGTTAGGAGCCTTTTTTCTGCTTTAATTACAGACACATTCCTCTGAAAATGGTCGGGTATAAGGACTGGACTGAAAATGAGTGAAAAAGCTGAAAATATCCAAAGAAAAACTCTAAACTTTGACCTTCAGAAAGCCTGGAGAACTACTGTTGAAGACCACTTTAAAAGATGCTGCTTGGACGCAAAATCTAAAGAAATGAGAGCTGGATCGGGACTTTTGCACAGTACTGTAAACACAGCTTATCAGCATCTGCAGAAAGCGATCTGTTGTGCACCTGCGCACATCTGTGGCTTCCTCTGGGTGCGACTTGGCTCATTTGTAGCAAGAATTTACACACAAAAATGGAAGCTGTGTGAGATGCGTCTGCACATATACTGAGACTAAGAGATGGAAAAGACACCAACGTCATTTTCCTCCAATCTGGATCTCTCAGTGTTTTTGACAGAGAGAACGCATCAGAACCAAATGTCTTCTGCTTGGTTTACCAAATGAAAAGGGGAATTGTTGCAGTTAAGTAAATAAGTGAAGCAGATTGAAGGAAAATGGCGGATTAAGGAGACGGTAACCTCCATAAAAGATGACGACGCGTTGCTCACTCTTCTTCGGCAACAGCTGAATCAGACTGAGACTAACTGGTGCAAATGTTCATCTCTGCACGCCAAAATCTCTAAAGACTCGAACCTTTCAGTAGTGGATGGAATTGTGTGTTAAATTTGACATTTTTCTTGAGTTTTCGGTCAAACTCAGCTGTTTGCAACACTGAAACCTGCCTGAGAGACTCGCTTCAGGGCCAGAAACTCCTTTTTTGGTGCCAGATTATCAAGTTGACGGACAGAGCACTGGAAAAAATGCCCCTACAAAAATAAGTAAAAACAACAACAAATACAAGACGTTTTTGCTTGAAATAAGCAGTAAAATATGCCAATGGAACTAGTGAAAATCGGCTTGTGAAGATTTCACTTAACAAGATATTCCAGATGTATTGTCTTCAAACAAGTCCCTATATCTGGCTGAAATGGTACTTGTTAGGCAGTTGTGTCTTATATTAAGTGTAATGAGATATTTGACTAGAAATGAGACAAATATACCTGGTCATTTAGATTTTTTTCCAGTGAGTTTTTAGGATTTAACGAAAAAAGAAACTTAAAACTCTGTTTGAATGATCAAAGTGATTTGTAACATGGCAGAATGCGGCTGAAAATATGCGATTTCTGGGGTATAAACGGCTCTCTTTGCCAACAACAGCAGCTAACTTACAAATTACCGCCTGCTGCTGCGAGTTTGATGTCACTCTTCAAACACCCGAGGATCAGAGGGGCCCATCTGCGATGAAAACACAAACCAGCTGAAACGGCAAACAGTGACCACGGGAAGTAAAACTCTCCAGCAGTTCCATCTAAGAACCAGAATCTCTCTTTTCAGGCTTGAAGTGAGGAGGTGAGAGCGGTGCAGTTCACATCGGTGTCACACACATCGTTAAAAACAAGGCTCAGATCTCAGCCTTACGGTGACAGAAATGTGCAAAATAAATATGAGTGTATGAGTCTGAGGGAGCCGTACATAGTTTTCCTGAGAAGAAGGCGTAAATTGAGTATCAATAAATGGATTGAAGCATAAACAGGTTTAAACGACATCGTCTCATCCTCTTGAATCCACTATAGAGACATCTTAGTTCCAAAAACTCCTCTTCGTTTTCACAAAAAAAAAAAAAAAGAAAGAATCCGCCACGGCCATTTTTTTCCACAGACTCACACGTTTCTGCAGCCAAAAAAATCCATACCGATGTAGCGAGGATAGCCTTCCAACGAGTTCATGCCAACGGGGTCGAATTTCCAGTACTGCCGTCCCCGGATGAAGTGAGCGTAGCCTGGAACAGAAATAAACCATCTTACTTTTCCGTGGGCGTCTGTTTTTAGAATATCTACCTGTCCCCTGGACCACTTTTAAATTAGGAGGTGAGTACCTGGAGCATGAGAAGCTTAAAGGGACAGTTCGCCTCTTTTGACATGAAGCTGTATGACATCCCATATTAGCAACATCATTTATGAACATCTTCTTACCTCCTGTGAGCCGAGTTCCAGCCTCGTTTTGGCGTTGACGAAGGTGGTCAACGCCAAAGGTACAATTGCTTGGCTCTATTTTCTCTCCCTTCATATCACTACAATAGGGCCAAGCGATTGTGAGGTCTGACTTTTTTCTGGATAAACGATTTTGTGATGCAAATGTATTACTCTGTTGAACGCATATTGTTTTGAGAAGCAAAACGCTTTATTTTTTAAACCCCAGAAAACTAGCCGGACTACCTTCGTCACTTTGTATTACGCTCTTTAACAAAAACATATGGTACACTATGGCATATTGATAAATGTATAAATTAATTTAAATATAAATTTTATATTTTAATAAAGAAACTAGTTTGATTGTTCATTTGAATTTATTTATCTCCCTCTCACACACACACGACCCTTAATCTTACTTGTGAAAGGTAATCCCACGCAATTTGGTATCAATACTGCGCCGGTTATTGCAACCATAAACTGCACTAAATACGCACATAGTTGCTCACTCTCGACTCCACTTGATTCTGGTGCTCGCCTGGAGTGAGGAGACCCACCCAATATGGCGGCGACGCTGTTACGTTCCAGCCCGCCATGAGGCGTCTACGTATATTATGTCTATGCTCCTCACTGCATGATAGCAACAGCGTGAACGTCTCTGCGAAGTTTTCGTCTCCTTTGTGCCACAACAGAATGGAGAAGGAGAAAAAGTGGGAAGATTTGGCTTTTTTCATGTCCACATTCTGTGGCTAAAAGCTGCTTTTTGGTCCCATTTTATGCTTAAAGGCATAGTTCGCCTCTTTTGACATGAAGCTGTATGACATCCCATACTAGTAATATAATTTATGAACATGTTCTTACCCCCTGCTGCGTCCTGTGAGCAGAGTTCCAGCCTCGTTTTGGTGTTGATGAAGGTAGTCCGGCTAGTTGGCTGGGGTTTAAAAAATGAAGCGTTTTTCTTCTCAAAACAATATGCGTTCAACAGAGTAATACATTTGCATCACAAAATCGTTCTCCAGGAAAAAGTCAGACCTCACAATCGCTTGGTGCTATTTTCTCTCCCTTCGTATCACTACCTGCTGTGCAGACCGAGCAGCAAACACCGTAACAGGCGCGGCTGTCGGCAGGCAGCAGCAGGCAGTGATACGACGGGAGAGAAAATAGGGCTAAGCGATTGTGAGGTGTGACTTTTTCCTGGAGAACGATTTTGTGATGCAAATGTATTACTCTTTTAAACGCATATTGTTTTGAGAAGCAAAACGCTTTATTTTTTAAACCCCAGCCAACTAGCCGGACTACCTTCATCAACACGTTGCAATCTGTTGGTTTCCTAAGCGAGGAAATTGTTTTTGAATTGGCTCTATATGAATAAATTGGATTATTTTATAAATAATTACGATTACAATGATATGAATTCCAATTGGCTTGAATTGGACTTTATTATTTAAGTCCTTTGAGATTACATTTGTTGTATTTGGCGCTATATAAATAAAAATGAATTGAATTGAACACCAAAACTCAGCTGGAACTCTGCTCACAGGACGCAGCAGGGGGTAAGAAGATGTTCATAAATGATGTTGCTAATATGGGATGTCATACAGCTTCATGTCAAAAGAGGCGAACTATCCCTTTAAATGTGAGAAGGTGTCAGTCTTTTAAAAATCTTTTTGTCAAGTTGTACAGGAGGCTTTAGTTTGAGGAGCAGAGGATTTCCTGACAGGCAAAAACGGGATCACCTGATGCAGAAGTGATGCGGTTTAAATCAAAATGTGGATAAATTTGTCACCACTGTGATGAAAACAAACCTTCACGTGAGAACTGCAGATGTGCAGACATGCACAGGAATCTGTTGTGATGCTGAAGTGGCCACAGAGACGCAATTAAAAGTCCACAGAGATGTCAAGCGACCATAAAGGAACACGGTGCGGCGCAGGGCTGGAAACCGGAGCCGTGCACTGCGGCATTTCAGCCTCCGGGCGCTCTGGGGCAGGTTCAGCCCGGCTTTTGTTATGTGTATAATAAAAGTCGGTGCACTTCGAAATGAGTCTACAAATGCTTCTAAGGTATTGTCACTCTTATTAGATGATTTATTGTTTTAATGTTCTTATTGTCGAGCCACAAGCCCATAATCAAAGTAATTACTGTTCCTTTGCTGGCACCGTGTTTTCTGTACGTGGTGAATGCGTCCGTGCACACATATCCCAGATTGAGGTTTGTATAGATGAGCGCGCAGGTATGCTCCAGCCTGAACTTGTTTGCAGAAACCGCTGACATTGGATCGGTCCAGACACCGAGCAGACTTTTGTTAAGAGTGTAGACATCTCTAAAAAGAGCCTCAGTTTGAACTGCTCGACCAACCGGGTGGCTGCAGCAGATTAGAGGTGATTCGGGTTGAGCAAAAACTAAAGAGCACGATCGGAGGCTCGGGATGCATTTTGTGCTTAAATATTTTAAAACAACAGTTGGTGTGTAAATCCTTTAAATCAGGGATGTCCACATTCGGTCCCTGGAGGGGTCCGCTGTCCTGCAGGTTTTAGACGTTTCCCTGCTTCAACAGACCTGATTCAAATGAAATTAATCTCTTCAAAACATTGTTAGCAGCCTGCTAATGATGCACTGATCTGAATCAGGTGTGTTGAGGCAGGGAAACATCTAAAACCTGCAGGACAGCGGACCCCTCCAGGGACCGAATGTGGACATCCCTGCTTTAAATGGAGCTGAACTTAGTGATTATATGTGTAGGATGTAAAGTGTCGGGACATTTGGATTCGAACAGGTTTAAATTCACAGGAGTTCTGTCTGGGCCTTGTATGTTTCTTTTTCCTGTATAAGAGTAGGTTCCTGCCTGCTGTCTCCACTGAGGGAACTGCATGCAGCTCTACTCCTGGCACTTCCTGGTTGAGGCCTACTCCTGCTCTGATTGGGTCTTCCTTCTTAATGACTCCACCAATCACTGAAGAGGCCTCCCTATTTAAACCTCCACTTCCTACCAGAAGGCTCTTTGTTCCTTTGTGTGAGCAGCTTGCCTCTTTGCTGGGGGTTTGTCTGATTGTTTGGATAGCTTTATTAGCTTTATTAGCTTGTGCTGGACTGTGACTTTTCTTATGTTTTTTGTATGTTCTGAAGGCTACTAGAATCTGTTTGTAACTCGGTTGATTTTGAAGAGTCCTGTGTTTTGGTTTTGTGTCATTTTGACTAAAACTGGTTTTGAAGCCTCTTGGTAGTGATGGCAAAATGAGGCTTTGTGAACCAGTGAGGCTTTCCAGCCCAAAGGTTCGCCAAAAGGTTCATTACCCGAAGCCTCATTGAAACGGTCTCTCTAGTGACACCTGCTGTGCAAAATGAATATATGACAGACTAAATTAACCCTGAGTTAGAGCATCCTGCAATATAAAATAAACAATTGTTGTCACTGTGTCTCAATGAAAATAAATGTGTGAAAACTCTATATATGGAAGTATTATTGAGTGCTATGGTGTTGATCACTCAAATGAAATATATCAATGATGTACACTGACTACAGTGCTTATGGAACTGGGAGTATGAAAGTGCTTATGGGACCGGGAGTCAGGAATAAACTGTATAGAGCAGTATGGGCAACAAGACAAATATAAGTTATTGGTTTTTATTTTAAAAAATGTGTGTCAATAACGTTGCGGTTTAATATGCCCAGAAGAAAAAAGAGCGACAACAACTACCGATAACTGTTCTTCTCTCGAAAAAACACACACTGCACCGCGGGCTTTAGAAGAAAAAAAACGCTGAGTCAGGATGCAGCGGCTCAGTCAGAAGAGCAGTGAAATACACGCGAGTCACTATTTGTCCTACTGTAGCCTACTTTGTATTTTGTTTTCATAATCATTTTTCATTTTCTCCCGTTCTAATCCAATGACTCAGGTCGCGGTGCTGATCTCCGCAATTTGAAGCCTTCAGTTCGTATTGATGATTCAAATTATTATGTTACAGTAGGCCTACAGTAGTTATTTGTAAAAAAATAAAGGTTACTACTTCACGGATTTCGCCTATCACGGGTTCTTTTTGGAACGTAACCCCCGCGAAAAATGAGGGTTCATATCCTATAAAACTATTCTAACACTATTCTAACCTAATTACGATATATTCTAATGCAGTAAAATAATAATAATAGATGATATGACTGATATAATAACTGAACTTAACCACTAACTCTGATACAACCAACGCACACTCTACCTCTCACCAATACAAAACGCCAACTCAAAACCCTCAAAGTGCTGCAGGGTTCAAACCCTTTTTATGCGATAGTGACGCTCAAAATGAATCAGTGACGTGTACACTGAATCCGAGGCCTCGTTTGTCATCAGTCACGTGATTTTTATGGAAACGATACAAGCCTCGAACCAACGCTTCATCTGGCCCGCCCCTTTTTGCTCGACACATCACTACCTCTTGGTTTGTTTGATTATGTTTTGGTTTTGTTTTGGTTTAGTTTGGAGTTTTGAACTTTAAAGGGGCACTAGGTAGCATTTTCACCTAAAATTATAGCCTTCAGGAGTTTAACGAAGGTTAAACAAGTCAATGGTAAGCGAATGAAGCCTGTCTCGCTCCCAACAGGGGTCTGTATGCTGAAAATCCCATTTGTAACTTCGGCAGGAGCGACCCGCTTCTGAAGTGTCGTGATGCGTGAGAAGAGTCGTTTGTGTTTACAGCACTTAGCTAGGTACTGTATGCTAGCTGTAGTTGTAGGCTATGTGTTCGCTTGCGTTGAAGAGCCAACACCAAGCGTTTCATATTCTGCCTTTCACAGACTGAATATGAAACGTTCGATGTTGGCACTTCCCATCTTTGTGATCTTGTTCATCTACCATAGTGACCTGCGTTTTAGATCGTAAAGAGACAGGTGATGACGGTGCTCTAATTCCTCCTGAGTTCGAGACGTAGCCTAGCTTCAGAAATACACGGACTGACCTGATTAGAATAAGAATAGCGTTTTGATCCGAACAAGAATTGTTATGTACAAATGAAAATGGATTAATTTGTGATTGTAATCGGAATAGTGTAGAGCTAGTCTGCGTTTATTGCGGCGTGTATGTTGGTAGTGCCTGCGCACATCTGTCTAAGATGTAACTTTTGTAAGTGTCTGCTAATACAAAGGAATCACTCCACGAATACACCATGATGAGGGAAGAATCCCATTCAAGATCAGCAACAGTCCATCCATACATCCATTATGTGCCGCTTGTCCGGGGATCGGGTCGCGGGGGCAGCAGCCTGAGCAGAGACACCCAGACGAGCTGTCCCCGGCCACTTCCTCCAGCAACAGGATTATAGCATATTATCTTGAGTTCTCTCTACAGAAAATCTCTGATTATAGTATCTTACGTGGGCAGTCCACACTTGTGAATCAGATGACCTAACTGTACTGACTAAATAACACAACGGCAGCATTCGCCATGATGTTTATTTAGTGTGTGTGTACAGGTGGGCATTTTTACGACAGTGTAGAATTTCAGTTTGACCAATAGAGATCGCTATACTGCCGCTAAACTACCTTGTATCCCTTTAAGATGCAATTATTTGTTTTGGAGTTTTTGTTTTATTTAGGGTAGCCTATTGTTTTGAGACCCTCTTTTTACTTGTGGATTGTTGTAAAAGAAAACTAAACAATAAACACTTTGCTATTTTTACCTTTAAAACATCTGGGTATTTTTATTACTATTTTTATTTTCTTTAATGTTACTTCCCCCCCGACTGAGCTGGGTTGTAACAACACCTTTAACACAGTTTCTATTCATGACGAGCAGGTACACACGGGTGTACTAATAAAATAGAAAGAGCTGGAACTTTTTTCTTTTTTTGGGGTGTGTATTGACTTTAAAACACTGAGATTCTGAGAATACCTTAAAAAAAAAAAAAACACATTTAGATTATTATTCCAACATAGATATGAAACTGGACTGATTCAAGGTTTTCAAGCTAACAATAAAACAGAAATCTCCAGCATCTCCTGTCTTATTCACTGGGGTTTTTTTTGTACTGCAGAATCAGTTTTATTTGCAGCAAATGCGACAAGTAACGAGTCTGAGGAATTCATGGTTTCTGCATCCTATAGGTACCACCTGTTGGGTCAGCAGGGCCGACGCTTCTTATGTGCGGTCATGTAGTCGGTCTACGGTTCATTGTTCAGTTCAGCAAACTCAAACTGCAGCAAGAACTCATTTAGCTGTAGCCTCTAATAAGGGGTACATTCTTCAGGAAAGTATCTATTGTCTCTCTTCAACATCATGCTGATCAGTCATTAAGAGTTCACCCATGATCAGCTAATAAATATTGTCTTTTAATTTTTCTTAGGAAGCTAAATTCTTAGTTTTTATGCATATTTTAATGCTATATTTTTTTTATTTTATCATTTTTGGGGGGCTTTTATGCCTTTAATGGACAGGATAGTTGAAGAGAGACAGGAAGCAGGGGGCAGAGAGAGGGGGAATGACATGCAGCAAAGGGCCGTCCGATGCGGGACTCGAACCGGGGCCAGCAGCAGCGAGGACTATAGCCTCTGTTCATGGGCCGGCTGCTTAACCCACTACGCCACAAACCGCCCCTTTAATGCTATATTTAATAAAATAGAAATAAAAGCTTTTTTTTTTAAACATATTGATGAGTTCCTAACAAAAACTGACCATAGAAACAAACTAAGATAAAACCTCAAACAGGGCCTCTGATCGCTTGCTAAGAACTCGTTGGCGGGTCGTACCGTAGACGTCCCTGAAGGCGGCGTCCACGTCGTGGGGGATGCCGCTCCAGTCGTGCATGTTGCGCGGGTAGACAGACTCGACCCGGTTTTCATGGGGGCTGAACCTCCAGTAGCTGCCCGACTTGAAGAAGTAGGTGTTGAAGTTGGAGTCGTGGCCCCAGCGCAGCGCCGCCTGGATCCCGGACACCGGCAAACCCAGATTCCTGATGGGCTCCGGCCCCCTGATCTTCATCTCAGCATCAAACACCCAGTAATACTCACCTGCAGTTACAAAGAACTCCATTTAACTCCTAATTTCATTCTCATTTCTTACTTTTAAGTGTGGCTGATGCTAAGTTATTGTGATCTTATCTGCAGCATCGATAGAGACATTTTAATTAGGGCTCGGCGAGTTAACTCGTTATTATCGCGTTAACTTGTTAATTATTTAACGTCGATAAATATTTTATCGCGCATTAACGCAGGTTTTATTATTGTAAAAGTCTGTTGAATGCATCACATTCACACAGTTACAGCAAACACCACGAAGCATGGAGTAATAAAGTAAAGATAAACTAGCAGGTAACATCACGGAGCTAACCGGCGCTACTTCCTGTTTTACTTGTTTCAACATAAAAGCACGTATTTCAAAATAAATTTTAAAAAAAAACTCCTGCATTTACAGCCAAGTTGAATTGTCTTCTCAGCGTAGTAGTTCCAGTCTAAAATATCACTTAAAGGCAAAACACACAACTGATAGCAGCAAGTCATTCAAGGAAACAGACAGTGGAGCGAGGCTTCTACATAAAAACTACAGAAAGATGCTGATGTTAAAAGTGTGTTTGCACAACAAATGTTATGGCACTTTCATTCATATGGCAGCACATTTAAAATAAAGCTAAATGCTAAAAGCTATACACTACTTTTGGATTCATTTTTGGATTTTGCGTACAAATGCGATTAATCGTGATTAATCAGGGAAATCAAGTGATTAATTATATTAAACATTTTAATCGTTGCCCAGCCCTACTTTTAATATAGCTTTAATATTTATAAATAGAAGCACGCGTGATCGAAATATTTGCTTTGTGAAAACTACAAAAACTGCAGCTCAGACCTCTTCGCTCCCCACCTTGTAAGAACCAAATATTCCCCGACTTGTCTTCAAAGGCAGCGTCGATGTTGTTGGGGACCTCCTTCCAGTGCCGGGACACCAGTGCCGGGTAACCGCTCTCCAGTTGCCCCTCCCTGATCCTCCAAACGTAGCCCGACTTAAAGAAGAACAGCTCCCCTCGGATCATGGACACGGCATCAAAGTCCGTCTGGCAGGCGTCAGGCTGGAAATAATACCGAACACATGCACAACAACAAGAAGGAAACTTTACTGCAGTGGCATGAAGTGGTAATGAGCCATTTTACTTCCTAAAATGATCCTGAAATAAAGTTTCTGAGGCTCCAGCTGAAAACTGCTTTTATTCAAACCATCAGAGGGAAAAAAAATGAAATCAGGTATTTTTAGTAGAAATAAAACCTGAGTTTTACACGTGAAACTAATCTCCAGTGCTCAAAATTCCTCAGGAAATGAAAGATTGCTTCCAGTCCTCATTTGTCATCTGTGGCTCAAAAATCCCCTCTTGTATAATGTGGTATAGTTTCAAACACATTCACGGACAATTAGAAATAAAGCCTGAACATAAATTTTACCACCAGCCTTTGAACCACAGACAGCGATGCCAGCTAAATTACTGACCTGCGATATATTTTCTTTGGCCAAGAATTCCCACCAAGCTGGATTGTTTTTTTTGTCTGTGCCACAGAGGTTCATTGTTGTTCCATAACTAATCAGCCAGATGGCTGCAATGAACTCTGTATTATATCATTTAATCATTATACTAAAAGTACAGAGTGCCAAATTTGAGTTAATAAGCTGCTAAGTCCCAAACTAATGCTTTATGACTCTTTTATCAAGTTGAATAATGTTGGCTACAATCTACAACTTGCAGCTTTCCTGCTGTTTCCAGTCAGAAATATAGAATCACAGCTACTGATCATGCCGGGAATACACTTGATATTAATACACTCAGCGGGTCTACATGGTGAGATTAATTGGATTACAGCTATAGTTGGGTTATGCTCTTTATTTATTCTCCTTGGATATATGGCGGTGAATGAATGGGATCAGAGGCACAAAGCGTGTCATACCCCGGTATGATAGGTGGCGCTGTACCCATTCCAGCTGTTGCTAATAGAGCCACTTCCTGTTGACCTCTTCACCACCAACAACAACAACAAACTCAGGCATTGGAGAAAGATGGAGAACGCAGAGCAAGATGAAGCTACGTCCCTCTACATTTGGTCTGTGATGAGCTGCTTGTTGCACTAAACTCGATGTAGCTAGAAAAACTGGCATCAGCTGCTTTGATACTGAGGCACAAAAACGCCAAAATGAAACTGTTCTGATTCACAAGAACAAACTCTATAAAGCAGATTTTCTCTGGTTGAGGGGATTAAGTGTAAACTGGTCATTCCTAAGTCTAAAATGCATCATTATTTCTTATTTTGCTTACAGTTTTCACAGCCTGAAGAGGCTGAAATTCTGCTCACATTAACACTCACATTGATCTCGTTGGTCTCCGGGTTGAATGGTGGCGGCGGCGGCGGTGGTGGGGGTGGGGGTGGGGGTGGCGTTGGGGGAATGACCTGCGGGCGAGCCCCATACAGATACTGGATGCCTTGTTTGTCATCCTCGTGCAGCCTCAGCGGGTAGGAGAAGGAGTAGTAAGCGGACATGATGGCTCCAGGCACTCGTGAGTGCTGCAGGCCCAAGACGTGCCCGAACTCATGGGCGGCAACCTGGAGAAGGTCTGTTCCTGCAGGGTGGGGGTGGGGGGGGAGAAGGGGGACACACCTGGTTCAGACCATGTTTGGAAACAGTCGTAAGCATTTGTTTTGACCTGCTTTCAGCAGCAGACGGTGGGGATTTTGCCACCTGAGCCCATCCAGTGCCAACAGACCGCCCAGTGAGTCATAAAAAGCACCTCCCTGCTGACTCATATCTGCACTCAGTTACCTGTTGACGTGACACACGCGTGTCAGACGTGTTTGACTTTATCGTTTTCAAACTGTATATTTAAGTATAGCACATGATAACACCTTTTCAAAGAATTGTTTTTGTAGCTACCAAAAAAAAAGTGATAATTAAGAAGGAGATGGTTAAAGACGTTCAGGTCGGAGCGCGTGCACAGCTCACCTGGAAGAGAGCGCGCCCCCCGAACACTGCAGCAGCCCACACGGGTCGACTCTGACCAGCTCCCATCTGCTAAATATAAACCTTTCTATGCGACTTTCCTCCACCTTATTTCTAAGAATAAAAGCTTTCGGGACAGTGATGGTTTTGGAGTTGGATTTCGTCATGAATCTGTT
Source organism: Odontesthes bonariensis (assembly GCF_027942865.1). Classification (NCBI taxonomy): domain Eukaryota; kingdom Metazoa; phylum Chordata; class Actinopteri; order Atheriniformes; family Atherinopsidae; genus Odontesthes; species Odontesthes bonariensis. Next base: position 6,024,834 of record NC_134511.1, read on the forward strand.
TATTACGACTGTATTTGCAGGACTGTAGGACCCACCCCTCACTTCTTTTTATACTTCCAAGAAAAATAGTTTCAGTAATTTACTAAAACATGCCAAAATAAATGGAAATACAGTATAAAAGGTAGAAACAGAGTTTGTTCAGTTCTGAGCAGCTTTAACGTGAATATCTGCTCTGAGCTCCTTTCTCCTCCAACTCAGCCTGAACCCTCTCAGACGAGCTTTCTGTCCTTTCTTTAAGGAGTCTTCAGGAATAGTTCTCCAGGCTTCTTGAAGGACATCCCAAAGCTCTTCTTTGGATGTGGGCTGCCTTTTGTTCCGTTCTCTGCCAACATGATCCCACACTGCTTCAGTAATGTTGAGCTCCGGGCTCTGGGGAGGATTCATCCCTCCATCAGACCTGCTGCCACTGATTTTCAGCCCACTTCTTGTGTCCTTTGGCACAGCTCAGCCTTTTCTCCCTGTTTCCCTTCCTTAAGAACGGCTTCTTGACAGCCACCCTGCCATGGAGCCCATTTCTGATGAGGCTTGGGCCAACAGCAGATGGATCAGCTGAAGGTCCAGATGCATCTCTCAGCTCCTGTGTCAGGTCTTTGCTGGATGTTTTCCTCTTTCTTAAGGACATCACTTTCAGATACTGTTCATTTTTTAGGCCAGTCACTCCTTCTTTTGTCCAGTTTCCTCAAATGTTTTAAGGACACACTGCACACCATGCTGAGATATGCCAAGTTTTCAGCTAACAGCTCTTTGGGAATCACCTTGTTGCTGCAGAAATCCTGTTTTCTGTCTGTCACACTGTGTTATCTTTGCTGTTTTTCACAGATGCAGCTAAAGAAATGGGAACAAATGATGTGTCTCTGTGGCAGGCTGCTGGGAACAAAGTGCCTAAAGATCCAGTTTAAAATGGCTTCTTTGCTAAGTTGTCTGTTCTGTGTGGACACAACACTGGCTCATCCCTTGAGTTAGGAGCCTTTTTCCTGCTTGAATGATTCAAAGGTCAGAGTTAAGTGGCTTAAACAAAGAAAAAATTGGACCGAAAATGAATGAAAAAGCAGAAAATGTCCAAACAAAAACTTTGAAAGACCTTCAGAAAGCTGGAGAAATGTTGTTGAAGACCACTTTTAAAAATATTCCAAGAAAGTCTGGCTGCTTAAACTAAGACTAAGACTCTTTTCTACTTTTTTTTATTTATTCAGCCTTTATTGTCAGATTTAAACAATTTCTTTTCTAAAAGCTTTCTGGACGTGATAAGCAGCAGTTCCTTCTGCTGCTGTTATACAACAGAACATGAACAATGTACATACATTGATTTATTAAAACATTGTAGAATGCATGTATGTAAAATAATTATGTTACTCCAGCTTATATTCAGTTATCCAATGATATCATCAGGCTGAAAGCAGAGGAATGAATGAGTAAAAGTGATATATTTTGTGTTCACTTCGAGTAGTAAACAAGCTCTTTCTGTGGCACAAAGAGCAATTTAAAAATAAAAGTCAGTGAGATGCTTACCCATGTGGTTTCCCAGGGTCCATGACTCATCGTTGTCGAAGTGAATGTCGCCTTGTCGGTGTGTTTTGGGGAAGAAGGCGTGAGCAAGAATCCCACCCTGGCCATCAAAGGGAAGGTTGTCTCCATGCCAGTACCTGCGGGTTTATAAAACAGAATGATTAAAGCACGATAAAGCCTTTTAAAAACAACCTTACAGACAAAATTATAGTCATATCTGCATGTCAGTGGCAGCTTTCAGGATCTATTAACACCAACAGGAAATGATGAATAAACACAGTATAAAGATGAAAAACAACACGAGAATATGATTTGAACTAAAAATAGGTATTCTGTTGTTGGCTTTTTATTATTTTTATTTTTATTACCACTTGATGCAGATAAAAGAAGTAAATATTCACATTTAAAAAGCTGCTAAATGGTGCAAACTTCATCTTATTGTAGATTTATTGATCAATCTACCATCTCACTGACTTATTTCCAATGCCCTTCTGGTCTGCACCTAAATAAACAACAAACTTAAAGTAATTAAAACAAAAGCACGAGTGCAATAATAAGTGCAATAACAATAAATCATATAAAGAGTTGATTAAAGAACAATGTAAAAAAAGAACATTGACATTGAAGTTCCTCTTAATCCTTTCCAGTTAATGAAATCGGGGGAAAAAAAAAGTTATTAACTTTTCTGCTTAGCTTCCATTAGCTTGATCTGTGTTTTAGCTCCTTACGTTTTCCTTTCTGGGGAATTAATAAGTAAATTAACAAATATATGAACACATAAAAACAAAGATAAACACACATACTGACCAGAGACAGTGGGACTTTATAGCGTTTATACTGTGTGAATTTAACTTTAGTAAAAATACAACGTTAAATGCATTTTAGATACAAATAAAAGGCAGAGACTTGTGTTTTCTTTGATTTTTATGTCACTGCAGACAGTATGAATCGATAACAATACATGTTTTTTTTTACATCAACTTAATTTGTTAAGATTAGGGCTGGGCGAGTTAACTCGTTATTATCGAGTTAACTCATTAATAATTTAACGCCGACAAATGTTTTATTGCGTTTTATTATTTATTTTATTATTGTAAAAGTCTGCTGCTCACAGGCTTTTATTTTGTAAAAGTCTGTTGCTGTCTGCTGCGGAACCGGAAAAGAAAGTAATCGGCGGATCCACCAAACATGGAGAAGGGTACAGAACTTTTACTCGGCCGTTTTCATTTTAAAGTTCTTCCAGACGGCGGAGTCGACACAACCAAAGTCATCTGTAAACACTGCCAAGTTGAATTGTCTTCTCAGCGTAGTAGTTCCAGTCTAAAATATCACTTAAAGGCAAAACACACAACTGATAGCAGCAAGTCATTCAAGGAAACAGACAGTGGAGCGAGGCTTCTACATAAAAACTACAGAAAGATGCTGATGTTAAAAGTGTGTTTGCACAACAAATGTTATGGCACTTTCATTCATATGGCAGCACATTTAAAATAAAGCTAAATGCTAAAAGCTATACACTACTTTTGGATTCATTTTTGGATTCTGCGTACAAATGCGATTAATCGTGATTAATCAGGGAAATCATGTGATTAATTAGATTAAACATTTTTAATCGTTGCCCAGCCCTAGTTAAGATACATCCACGGTTACATTCTTTTACATCTTTGTAATGATGCCATTCTTCCTCACAACACAGAAACACCAGAGTAGTTTAGGTAGTAGTTTGACTTATTTCTAAGTACATTGACTTTTGTTGAGCACGTTCTCCGGCCTGAAACTGCTCCAGAGCACCATGCGGGTTTGATTTATGGACACTTGACATCTTTGTGGACTTTTGATGGCCTAAAAAAATTAAAGTATATAGCTGCACATGTGCAGGGCTCATGACAGACATATCATATCCCCCAAAATGCAAGAAGAGCCAGTTCTTGAGTTTTTACTCTGAAAGATGTTCTGGCTTTAAGGAATGCAACAGATGAGGAGTTTCAGGTGTTATTTGGTCCCATTCTTCCGTAACATCCCAACTGTTTCCTCACTTAGGGTCATTCAACCGGCGGTTTCATAACAAAAGCTTCCTGTGACGTGACAAACAATACAGCTTGAATCAAAACTATGATTCAAACGGGGCAAAACACAGCAGGAAAACAACAAACCGTTCAACATAAAGGAAAGGCACAGCTGATACCGATCACAGGTAAAGCCGTTGCATCTGCAGTTTTTAAATCTGCTTGTCCTTTCTTGTTCCGCTATCTTTTGTTTGCATATCTGTGGCTCTGGAAATCCCTTTGTAGCAAAGACTTTTGTTTGAGTCTGATTTTAATCTGAGTCTTAAAATATTTGGCTCTGCGCTCGTGTTGACTGAGATGCTCACAATATTTGCATGGAACACAGGTGGGACTTAAGTGGTTGTTTTTGTCATTGTAGTCCTTTTGAACTGCTGATTAGTTACTTTAATATGTTCAACCTCAGGCTTTCCCTTTGATTCAAACAGCTGTAAAACCCTTCATGGGTCATTCTAAGTGCATCCTCTGATATATGATGATTATCACCATTTTTTTTTAGCTTTTTGTGACAAAATTAGTTCAGTTCTGATTCTTGAAATCTGTTTGCAACTAATATGACTCTGCAAGGTGGCCAGGTCCTTTGGTTGCAAAACAAGCCCAGATCATCAGCCCTCCACCACCGTGCTTGATAGTTGGTATGAGGTGTTTGTGCTGATATGCTGTGTTTGGTTTCCTCCAAAAGTGCTGCTGAGAATTATGACCTTATGTTCCAGAAGTCTTTGTTCAGATGTAGCTTTGCAAAGCTACGGAAGCGTATTGCATTCACTTAAAAAAAAAAAAAACAACTCTGTTTTTTCTTTCTAATCTATTTTTTGGTCTGTTTTTCGGGGTAATTCTTTTTCTGTTTTTCTGGCTATTTTTTCTCCCTCTGTTTTTGAGGGTAATTTTTTTCGGAAATATCGAGATACTTTGAAATCCCGCAAGATTATCCAGCCTGCAAGTGACTCCAGTGGACCTAAGGTGACTCCTGCCCCCGCCCATACATGCCCAGTCTTGAACCCTTTCTACCGTTCAATAAAGGTAAGGCATGTAATTAGTTACGCACAGGGTATGACACTCGTGGCTACAAGTAGAACGATTCATTCAGCATAACGTTGGATTATATGCTAATACTATACGCTAACAGTGAGTCTGTTGAGCCCCCCCCCACCTTTCTTAAACCCAGGTCAAAGTAAAACTTGATTAAACTAAACAAACCAGTCATGTTTGCTTCCATTAAATTGAGCCCTCATAAAGGAATGAATGCGTTGATTGTTTCTTTCTAAACTAAAAAAAAAATACCACAAAAAACAGAAAAAAAATTACTCCGAACAACAAACCAAAAACATAAATTAGACAGAAAAACCGGAGTTGTTTTTTTTAAGTGAATGCAATACGCTTCCATACAAACCTAAGCAGTGCTGCCATATTCTTTTTTAGAGAGAAGAGGCTTTCTCATTAAACCCATCAAAACAAGTCTTTCTTGTCTTTTTCTAAATATGATAATTTTTCTAGAACCGTCATGAACTTTAATACGTAACCTACTAACTGAGGCCTGTAGACTCTAACAGGTAGCTCTTGTGTTTTTGCAATTTCTCTGAGCTTTGAACAGTCTAATTTTGTGGTTTTCCACAAGTGAATGATCATCCTTACAGTAAAATGATTGACTCCAAATTGTTTAGAAATGGCCTTATAACCCTTCCCAGGAAAATGCTGATATCTTTCCTCCATGGCATCATATTAACACACACCTTAAAGCTCCAGACCAGCAAACCGACAAAACATATATGTCATGTGTTTTTGTTTATCAGAGGTTATATTTATTGATTTTTTTATAATTTTGATCAGGTTCTGATATGTAAAACCTTTGGAATTTACTGTACTTTGTTTTTCTACATAACTTTTAGTATAAATGTGCAAGAAACAGTCAAGGCAATGCAACTCTGAGTAGATAAAATAATAACATTTGATTGATAGCTGTGTGAATCTGCATAATCTAACTGCAGAAGCCTAAAGTTTTACCCTTTTACAGAAGTCTACCCCTTCTGTTTCCATAGGATTTAAGAAGTAGCAGCCACTGATCATCAGTCAGTGTGAGCAGCTCTATAAAAGCAGAAGTTTTGGAGCATTCAGGTGAGTGTTAACAGGGAGGAAAGACATCAGCAATGATCTCAGAAAAGCAGCTGTTGCTGCCCATCAACCTGGGAAGGGTTATAAGGCCATTTCCAAACTATCTGGAGTCCATCGTTCTACAGAGAGAAAGATTATTCACAAGTGTAAAACATTCAGGACAGCTGTCAATCTTCCCAGGAGTGGACGTCCCAGCAAGGTCACCCCAAGGTCAGAAACCCAAGAGCTACATCTCAGACTCTGCAGGCCTCAGTTAGCATGTTAAAGGTTAAAGGTCACCCCAAGGTCAGAAACCCAAGAGCTACATCTCAGACTCTGCAGGCCTCAGTTAGCATGTTAAAGGTTAAAGGTCACCCCAAGGTCAGAAACCCAAGAGCTACATCTCAGACTCCGCAGGCCTCAGTTAGCATGTTAAAGGTTCAAGTTCATGACAGCACAGTTAGAAACAGACTGAACAAGTACAGCTTGTGTGGAAGGGCTGCAGGAGAAAGCCTCTTCTCTCTAAAAAGAACATGGCAGCACAGCTTAGGTTTGCAAAGCTGCATCTGAACAAACCACAAGACTTCTGGAACAATGTCCTATGTCACAGCTGAGTCTCTGAATTAGCTTTACTGGCGTTAAAGGCCGTCTCTGGTGAATGTTTTAACCATTTTAACATGCACAAAACAAGCAGGAGGGAGGAGAGATTGGGCTACACTGCAAAAAATGCCCCTCCAAAAATAAGAAAAACAACAAATACAAGACGTTTTTGCTTGAAATAAGCAAAATAAATCTGCCAATGGAACTAGTGAAAATCGGCTTGTCAAGATTTCTTGCAATAAGATGTGATATTTAGGACTTACGAGTTAAAAGTGATCTTGAAATTAGCTTAAAAACCTCTTCAAATGTAAAAAAAAAGCTTGTTTCATATGATATGTGACTCAAAACAATTTGTTTTCAAGACTTTTTCATTTAACAAGATATTCAAGATGTATTGTATTAAAACAAGTCCCTATATCTGTCTGAAATAGTGCTTGGTAGGCAGTTGTGTCTTATATTAAGTGTAATGAGGTATTTTGACTAGAAATGAGACAAATATACTTGGTAAGACTTTGTTTTTTTCCAGTGTAATTAGCAGAAACACAGATCCCAGAATACTTAATTGAGGCAAAAGTTTAGTTTAATTTTTGGAACATGAAGGTATTATATTCACGGGAATATGTCTAAGAATGTAGTTTAAAGTTAAAAAAGAATAGAGTTTGTGCTTTTAATCAATGTGCAGAGAGAGAGAGTTGAACAGAAATGACGTGTTTCAGGTTCTTATTCACAGAAAAAGTTTCCGTTTCTTACAGAAAGGCGAGAAACTTCTCTCGTGTCGATCAAATGTCAAACCAGTAACTTCGTAGACGTTATCTGAACTTATTTCCCACGAGCCGCTGTGCTTTTTTTTCCCTTTTCCCCCTTCAGTCAGTCCTCCCACCTCATGAAGTCGATGCGGATGTCGGCCCTCCCGCTGTGGACCTCGGTGAAGGTGAGCGGCGTGACGTCGCTCCAGATTTTCAGCGCCTCCTGAAAGATGCGCCGCACCTTCTCCTCGCTCATCTGCCGGGGAAACCTGACGATCCTGCAGGAAAAACCAGGCACGGGCGTCAAAAACACAGACAGGAAACGCTGTAGCACAGAGGGACCACCGGCCCAGCATGCCTCCCTCTGATCTGATGTCTGCAGCCGCTTCTTCAGCAGGGAGCTGAGCTGTTACCGACGCCCTGAAGCTCACCAACAGAGCGCTGCATCATCATGCCCTCCCGTTTCCTTTTGGGTAAAACCACCCAGGGTGATGACATGAAAAAGAAACCAACAGTGCTGCTGTAAAGTTTAACTTTGGAGCATTCAGGGTGAAAAGTGTCACCTTTTTGTACAAATTAGACACCGGTTAGAGTTCTGAAATGAATGAATGAATGAGTTTATTTAAAGGACAGCATGCAATACCATAAATCAGCCATTTCATGAACAACAACAACAAGATGGTTACATCAGATTTAGCAGGAGTGCTATTTTCCATCCGTAGTCCTTAAAGGGGGATGGGGTAAGGAGTACAATTATTATCATTTTTTTCCTTTCTTTATTTTAAAAAACAACCTTATTAATTACCAGTGGGTCTATTTTAATCATTTTAATTTGTTCATTTCCGAATTATACATTTTGATTAATATTTTATTTAATATTTTCTTTAAAAAAAAGTCTTTAAGAAGCCTGATTAAAAAAAAATTTATATTAAAAATAAATAAATAAATAAAACAATTATCAGTGGGAGCACGTCTGTTTTAATAGTAGGTGCATTTTAATTTGTTCAATTCCAAATTATACATTTTGATTCATATTTTATTTAATATTTTCTTTAAAAAAAAGTCTTTAAGAAGCCTGATTAAAAAAATGACTAAAATAAAATAAAATTAAAAAAATTAAAATAAAAAATAAAAAAATAAATAAAAAACAATTATCAGGGAGCACGTCTGTTTTAATAGTAGGGGCATTTTAATTTGTTTGGTGAAATCTTTGATGTTTATGCAGGACTTTATGTGTTGGGGGACTTCATTCCTTTCTTTTATAGCCTTATATGAGAAGCAGTTTTGTGCAAAAGCGCTGATGATTAGTCCTTTAACCACGTTGAGCGACCGCCCTGCTGTGAGCCAGAGTTAAAGGAGCAGTTGAACTTTTTCACACCCGTGGGTTCATTCAGGAGCTGTCAGAACGTGTTTTGCTTACATGTAGTGCAGCACCTTTGTCTACGTTGGCGTTTTTATTTATGGCATAATAATACAAAACCTGGCAGCCTGGTATTTTACACCGAAACTGTTCCGGCATGTAACCTGCCCCCGAAACCAAAGGCTGTGGTTTTCCTGTGAGACACAAGATGTTCAAGTGAACTGAAGATTGTTTGTTGGATATAGGGGAAATTATGTTTGCAAACGAGTTCAACTGTAAGTTTATATTCATTCTTACCAAAAAGCCCAGGCCTTGACTTGAATTTCAGTGTTATTTACTTTACAAGTTTCCCAACTGGGCTGCAAAACGGAGGACAAATATCAGCTATAAATTAGGGCTGGGCGAGTTAACTCGTTATTATCACTTTAACGCGTCAATTATTTAACGCGGATAAATATTTTATCAGACATTAACGCAGGTTTTATTATTTTTATATATTTAAAAAAATATATTTACATTTTTTGGGGGATTTTGTACCTTTAATGGATAAGAAAGTTCAGAGAGACAGGAAGCAGGGGGCAGAGAGAGGGGGAACGACAAGCAGCACAGGGCGATACGGGACCCGAACCGAGGCCAGCTGAATGGCCATGGACCACCCCTTTTTTATTATTTATTTTATTATTGTGAAAGTCTGTTGCTGTCTGCTGTGGAACCGGAAAAGAAAGTAACCGGCGGATCCACCAAACATGGAGAAGGGTACGGAACTTTTACTCGGCCATTTTCATTTTAAAGTTCTTCCAGACGGCGGAGTCGACAGAACCAAAGTCATCTGTAAACACTGCCAAGTTGAATTGTCTTCTCAGCGTAGTAGTTCCAGTCTAAAATATCACTTAAAGGCAAAACACACAACTGATAGCAGCAAGTCATTCAAGGAAACAGACAGTGGAGCGAGGCTTCTACATAAAAACTACAGAAAGATGCTGATGTTAAAAGTGTGTTTGCACAACAAATGTTATGGCACTTTCATTCATATGGCAGCACATTTAAAATAAAGCTAAATGCTAAAAGCTATACACTACTTTTGGATTCATTTTTGGATTTTGCGTACAAATGCGATTAATCGTTATTAATCAGGGAAATCATGTGATTAGCTAGATTAAACATTTTAATCGTTGCCCAGCCCTAATATAAATACAATTCAGTTCAGTTTTATTTGTTCCAATTCATTAGATTCCAAATTAGTCCAACTCATGCAAAGCCAATTTAGAAATGTTTCCGAACTTAAAGAGAAGCCGACAGATTGCGTCGAAACTTCTCTTTAACCCGATCTCCATCCTGAGCGTGCACGAGGCGACGGTGGAGAGAATAAAAACAACAGGGAGTTTCTCAGTAATAAGCAGGAAATGCCTGAGTAACAGCGTTCGCTACATGGATGGAAACAGTTCAAGGAATGTAATGAATGGGATCTTTTCATTATTCACAGAAAAAACAGAACATCTCAATGAGTCTGGGATCGTTTCTTTTGGAGAACTTTGACTTTGTTTCTGTTAAAGCTGCCGGTCGTAGTGGATGGACTGAGGAGGTGAAGCAGGCCTTTAATCAGGGGTGTCAAACTGACCCGTGAAAGGGCCGGTGCTGCTGCAGGTTTTTGTTCCAACCCTGCAGCAGCACAGCTGACTTGTTTCATTCAATCAACTGAACTGGTTAAAGGGATAGTTCGCCTCTTTTGACATGAAGCTGTATGACATCCCATATTAGCAACATCATTTATGAACATTTTCTTACCCCCTGCTGCGTCCTGTGAGCAGAGTTCCAGCCTCGTTTTGGTGCTGACGAAGGTAGTCCGGCTAGTTGGCTGGGGCTTAAAAAATAAAGCGTCTTGCTTCTTAAAACAATATGCGTTCTAAAGAGTAATACATTTGCATCACAAAATCGTTCATCCAGAACAAGTCAGACCTCACAATCGCTTGGCCCTATTTTCTCTCCCTTCGTATCACTGCCTGCTGTGTAGACCGAGCAGACCGAAGTGCAGACCGAGCAGCAAACACCGCAACAAGCGCGGCTGTCGGCAGGCGGCAGCAGGCAGTGATACGAAGGGAGAGAAAATAGTGCCAAGCGATTGTGAGGTGTGACTTTTCCTGGCTGAACGATTTTGTGATGCAAATGTATTACTCTTTTGAACGCATATTGTTTTGAGAAGCAAAACGCTTTATTTTTCTTCTCTCCACTATCGCCTCGTGCACGCTCAGGATGGAGATCAGATTAAAGAGAAGTTTCGACGCAATCTGTCGGCTTTTCTTTAAGCTCGGAAAACATTTCTAAATTGGGTTTGCATGAGTTAGACTAATTTGGAATCTAATGAATTGGAACTGATTGGATTACAACGTATTACAACTAGCCGGACTACTTTCATCAACACCAAAACGAGGCTGGAACTCGGCTCACAGGACGCAGCAGAGGGTAAGAAAATGTTCATAAATGATATTGCTAATATGGGATGCCATACAGCTTCATGTCAAAAGAGGCAAACTATCCCTTTAAGACCTTCAGTGAAGACAGTTCGGTTGATTGGAACAAAAACCTGCAGCCACACCGGCCCTTTCAGGGATCAGTTTGAGACCCCTGCCTTAAAAACTCTGAATCTGCTGGAATTAAGATGAAAAGATCACAGCAACTTTCATGTGTTTTAAAGGATGATCGTGGACAGAGTAATTCAGCCTGTTCTTCACGTAAATTAGTGAGACTTGGGTGGAGTTGTTACATTTTTCGTTGTTTTTCTTTGCTCCTGCAAACTACTGCAAACTGCAAGCATCCACATCCTGCGTGTGAGCGTTTAATATATTTATGATATCTGCTTTGCATCTATTTTCACAGCTGGACAGTAATAATATCTAATTATTACTGTCTACTAAATATTAGAGCCCTTCCTGGGTTCTGCTTGTACAAACTTGAGTGGTGCGAAGCTACAAAACTCAGTCCAGTCAGTCCAGACCACACTGTCAGAATTCAGAAAGGTCGGCAGGGTCAGGAGGTTGCAGGGTTTATGGGAAATGTGGTCCTAATTTGGAGGCGCACAAGCAATAGAAACTCAACAGGCATTCATCTTAATTACTGTCTGTGTAGTTTACGCAGATTTAAGAAGGATTAGAGGAGAATTAGAGGTGAAGCATGAGATTTTCTGGAAAAAACGTTCCTCTAAATCCTGCTGTGCAGAACAGCAGTTCACACCCTCACTGCGCTGAAGGAAAATCTGTGTTTGCTCGGTGATAAATGCAAAGCGTGTTTGCTCAAGCACAAAGGTGCCGATGTGTGAGCAGGCTGCCTCCATAAAAGAGACTTTCCTCAGAAACCCTTCACTCAGCGAGCTCGTTGTGCGCAGAAATCCAGAGGATCAAGGATGACATCCTGACTTATTGAGTCATATTGTTAAGCTGCACTTGGGTAATTACCAAGGAGTTAGACGGACATATGATGTTTCATCTGGAATCATCAGGAGTAAACCTGTTTAAATAGAGTAAGCCTCAAACAGTTGTTGAGTTGTTATTCACAAAAGCAACATTATTTGCATTCCTGACGGTAGTCAGGGGAGACGCACGATAAATACGAGCTGCTTTAACTTGGTTTACTGCAAACATGGGGTCATCATTGCTAAGCTGGCTCCGTTTAAAGGTAACAAAATCAGCTCCTGAGCAGCGCTGCAGGAGTTTGTTCTGCGGAGGTTAAGATATTTACGAACCAGAGTTCGTCAGGATCTGACTTGTAAAAGTATAAGGTAGATGTTTAGTGTATGTTTAGTGATGACATACTTTGATGTGCATTGTTTCCCACAGTTTCCTCGAGCTTTATAATAAGGTTCAGCTTTTTGCTTGGCTCTCCAGTCAACAACTTTGACTGTTTTTATCTCCTCGCAAACCTTTTCTATAATTGAGCATTGAGCAGTTTCTCTTGGAAGTCATAAAGAACAAAAACACAGCTTAAAGGGAGGTAGAATATTACTCTAAATGACTACAAATAAACAGTGTTTCTCGTTTTAAACGTATAGTCTCGTTGGCAGGTGTTAAATTGAGGCAAGTACAGTTTCAGATGATAAATTACACCGTGTCAAGTACAAATCCATCCCCTGATCCAGCAGCTTCAGCAGCAGTAATTTAATGTAATGGTTTTCAGTCTTTCACATCGTTTAAAGTCCTCTGAAGGTCCCACCACAGCATCTCAGTCAGGCTGAGGTCTGGACTCTGACTGGACCATTGCAACACCTTGGCTGTGTTCGAAACCGCCTACTACTCCTACTACTCCTACTACTCCTACTAACTTTAACTTTTAAGTTCCCAGATGCATACTAGATTCTCCGAAATGTTGGGTATGCATCATGAGGTTACTACTCATACTCAAACTACCCAAGATGCAATGTAACGTGACGTCGCCGATCGTCATTTCCTGTCAAAACGGCAGTTTCAAGCTAGCTACAACGAGGGTAGGTTCACTTCCTGTTTTCAAAACAAAAGCACCAATTGTATGGTAATGGCTTTCCCTATGATAAAAGGCAACGGGTATTTTATTTTGTGAAAATAACCAGAAGTGCGTTGCTCACTGCGGCTAGCTTTAGTAGCGCCGAATTCGTGGGAACAAAATTGTAAATAGCCGGTATTTTGTCAGGTTTTCAACACGTTGGGGATCTAAACGACTACTTTCTCACCTGAAAATGTTTCAAATGTTGCTAAAGTTTACAGAGTTTAGAGCTTAAGCGAAATCAACTTCAGGCCGGCTGATTTTGGCTCGAGCAGGAGCGATATGCATTGTGGGTAAACGCTCTGCATACTGTCTGATCGATGATTATGCCGTTTGCAAGAATGTAGTAGGCGGTTTCGAACACAGCCGAAGTCTCCTTTGATGGCAACACCTTGATTCTTCTCTTCTTCACACATTCTGCTGTAGATCTGCTGCTGTGTTTGGGATCTTTGTCCTGTTGATGAGCCAGTTTCAGCCCAGCTTCAGCTGTTGGACAGACGGCCTCACATCTGACTCTAGAACACTTTGGTATCCAGAGGAGTTCATGGTGGACTCAATGACTGCGAGGTGCCCAGGTCCTGTGGCTGCAGAACGAGCCCAGATCATCAGCCCTCCACCACCGTGCTTGACAGCTGGTGTGAGGTGTTTGTGCTGATATGCTGCGTTTCTTCCAAACGTGCTGCTGTGCATTATGAGCAAACATCTCCACTTTGGTCTGCTCTGTCCAAAGGACATTGTTCCAGAAGTCTTGTGGTTTGTTCAGCTGCAGCTTTGCTAACCTAAGCTGAGCTGCCATGTTCTTTTTAGAGAGAAGAGGCTTTCTCCTGCAGCCCTTCCACACAAGCCACACCTGTTCAGTCTGTTTCTAACTGTGCTGTCATGAACTTTAACCTTTAACATGCTGACTGAGGCCTGCAGAGTCTGAGATGTGGCTCTTGGGTTTCAGGACCTTGGGGTGACCTTGCTGGGACGTCCACTCCTGGGAAGATTGACAGCTGTCCTGAATGTTTTCCACTTGTGAATAATCTTTCTCTCTGTAGAACGATGGACTCCAGATAGTTTGGAAACGGCCTTATAACCCTTCCCAAACCTTTTATAGAGCTGCTCACACTCACTGATGATCAATTAATCACAGCATTGATTACCCTGTTAATTACTGTGGAAGTATTAAGAATGGACTTAGTTTTCCTTAAATAAATGACACGGTGTAATATGTCATGTGTTATTGTTAATCTGATGTTGTATTTGCCTCATTTTAAGGATCATAGGATTTATTTATCATGTCTCAATACTTGAAACCTTAGATTTGAAAGAGGTTCTACTTTCCTTTTTACATGATTCTCTGTTCAACATCTATCAGGGATAATAATGCCAGTTTGAAACTTGTTTTCACCTCCTCCCGGTGCCCCAAAAAATGCATTACATGCGTTAGACCAGAGATACTCTTTATGCGGCTTCTCAAGCTTTAATTGGCGGCTCGCACTCGCATAGTAGCTTATAACAATATGGTAACATTAACAATGCATTTTTTCAACTAACACACAGCGAATACTGCACAGTATTAAGTATTTTTATTAAGTATTAATTAAGGCTTAATGGTGTTTCCTAAAGGGGGAACTGTTAAACCTGGCAACGCAGCCCGCTTAAACCATCTCACACTTGACCGCAGAGCACGCTAGCTCCTTTAGCCAGCGCGAGATGGATCGGTTTTTAATCAAAAAAGGGCAAAAACCAGCACAAAAACCATGCACATCCTGAATGTCTCACTATGATTACAACAACAAACTACAAATACAACATGAAGAAAGTCAAGCACATGCACGCCCAGCTTTCGCTCATCCCAGTATTAAGGTAAATGTGGTCTGAATTGAACATGTATTGGCTGTGTTGCTTCTTTTTTTGTGGGATGTTTTATATGTAGAAATGCATATTTGCAAAAGGGGACTTTAGTATGTTGTCGTAAAAGTGGCTCTTCCCTTGATTTTGCTCTGCCAATGTGGCTCTTGTGAAAAAAAATAGTGAGAATCACTGGCCGCCTGGGAGCTAACAACCCTTAAAGCAGTAAAAACAACACTGCTCTCAGATGAGTCACATGACTAAATAAAAGTAAAGCCAGGGGCTCATTAGCATGGCTCCACTCATTCAGTGCTTGCATTTGAGTCATTGTAGAAAATAGGCAGGGCTCTGGTGGGTTGCTGCCCTGATTCTGGTTAACCACATCACTCAGGTGTCACCTATATCGGTCCAATCCAGCAGAATCTAATTAGCCTGTGGTCGGTGGTGCTATTAAAAGCCCTCCGCCTCCCCCCCGTCTTGCTTTCTCTCCATCTGTCTTAATATACTGTTATGTTAAAGAGTGACTACAATGAAAGGGACCCCAGGAGACTCAGACAGAGAGGCAGCAGCCAGCAGACGACTGCCAGACACTCGATGGTGCCACAGCCCCCAGATGAAAGAAAACCAGCACCCCTTTTTTAAGAATCATAAGTCCAAGACTTCATTTTCTAAACACCCTATCTGCTCTCCCATCTTTCATTACTTTCCTCAGGTCTGTCATTCGGTGCGGCTGAAGTGGAGCAGCAGAAATGTGAACGTTCGCTCTGTTTTAGCTCGGATTTTTGGTCTCTACCGGCTCCAGTCTGCCTCTTTAGCTGCTGTTCATCAGCTGTTCTGTAGCCGTCTCCATCTGTCGTTTAGTGCTGAGAAGACTGCAGGTGAGGTTCACAGTTTAGCCTTGAAATGCTTCATTGTTCTAAACTTCATTCAAGTTGTCTTTTTTTAAATTTCTTTCACAACAAAGACGCAATAAATCAGCAGATAGCAGAGTGCTATTCATTAGAATGATGTTATTCTGAGCACTTTTCAAGTCTCTCTTTCTTAAAAGTTTAGGTCGATGCTTTGCTCTTCAGTTTAAAAACAGCAGTTGACTGAAACATTTGTACTGAAAGTTACTCTGTTGCCCGTACAGATATGATATAAATTAGGGCTGGGCGAGTTAACTCGTTATTATCGCGTTAACTCGCTAATTATTTAACGCCGATAAATATTTTATCGCGCATTAACGCAGGTTTTATTATTTATTTTATTTTGTAAAAGTCTGTTGCTCACAGGCTTTTATTTTGTAAAACTCTGTTGCTGTCTGCTGTGGAACAGGAAAAGAAAGTAATCGGCGGATCCACCAAACCTGGAGAAGGGTACGGAACTTTTACTCGGCCATTTTCATTTTTAAACTTCTTCCAGACGGCGGAGTCGACAGAACCAAAGTCATCTGTAAACACTGCCAAGTTGAATTGTCTTCTCAGCGTAGTAGTTCCAGTCTAAAATATCACTTAAAGGCAAAACACACAACTGATAGCAGCAAGTCATTCAAGGAAACAGACAGTGGAGCGAGGCTTCTACATAAAAACTACAGAAAGATGCTGATGTTAAAAGTGTGTTTGCACAACAAATGTTATGGCACTTTCATTCATATGGCAGCACATTTAAAATAAAACTAAATGCTAAAAGCTATACACTACTTTTGAATTCATTTTTGGATTTTGCGTACAAATGTGATTAATCGTGATTAATCAGGGAAATCATGTGATTAATTAGATTAAACATTTTAATCGTTGCCCAGCCCTAGATATAATACAAAAATAAGTCTTTAGAAAACAAACCATTCAGTTTCCCATGAGGATGAATCAAATGACCACCTCTTTACTTCAGTTACAGACCGGCTGCTCGCTTTAGTCTTAACTTGATTGTGTGTTTTGTGATTATTTTTATACTTGGTGTCTCAAATTGCTGCTGAAGTTGAATTAAAATGTGAATGTGTGGGGAGGCCCGCTGATTTATACCTGTAGGTGAGGTCCGTCTTGTCCAGACGTCCTCCATAAAGCACGTAGCGTCTCTGGCGGTGTCTTTCCCGGTAATGCGCCCCATTCTGGGTGGGGTAGTCTGGTACACCACAGCGGAGTCGGCTCCATGTGCTGGAGGTGTTGGTCGATGAACTCCCCTCCTTCACCATGTCGTGAGCGTGAGGAACCTTTCCTCTCTTCCTCAGGTCCTGGAACTTCTCAGAGATCTGAAACAGCAAAGGAGTTCATTTAACAGACAACTTAGCAAAGAAGCCATTTTAAATTGGATCTTTAGGCACTTTGTTCCCAGCAGCCTGTCACAGAGACACATCATTTGTTCCCGTTTTTTTTTAGCAAAGATAACACAGTCTGACAGACAGACAACAGGATTTCTGCAGCAACAAGGTGATTCCCAAAGAGCTGTTAGCTGAAAACTTGGCATATCTCAGCATGGTGTGCAGTGTGTCCTTAAAACATTTGAGGAAACTGGACAAGTGGAGGACAGAAGAAGAAGAGTCAGGCCTAAAGAACTATCTCCAGCAGATGAACAGGATCTGAAAGTGATGTCCTTAAGAAAGAATCCGAAAAATCTGAAAATCAGTGGCAGCAGGTCTGATGGAGGGATGAATCCTCCCCAGAGCCCGGAGCTCAACATTACTGAAGCAGTGTGGGATCATGTTGGCAGAGAACGGAACAAAAGGCAGCCCACATCCAAAGAAGAGCTTTGGGATGTCCTTCGAAGTGAGGGGTGGGTCCTACAGTCCTGTAAATACAGTATTAATAAACAGATACACGACAAAATCCAACTCCAAAACCATCACTGTCCCGAAAGCTTTTATTCTTAGAAATAAGGTGGAGGAAAGTCGCATAGAAAGGTCTATACGCAGCAGATGGCAGCTGGTCAGAGTCGACCCGGGTCGGCTGCAGTGTTCGGGGGGCGCGCTCTCTTCCAGGTGAGCTGTGCACGCGCCCCGACGTGAACGTCTTTAACCGTCTCCTTCTTAATTATCACGTTTTTTGGTTGCTACAAAACAATTCTTTGAAAAGGCAGCCCACATCCAAAGAAGAGCTTTGGGATGTCCTTCAAGAAACCTGGAGAACTATTCCTGAAGACTCCTTAAAGAAAGGACAGAAAGCTCGTCTGAGAGGGTTCAGGCTGTGTTGGAGGAGAAAGGAGCTCAGAGCAGATATTCACTTTAAAGCTGCTCAGAACTGAACAAACTCTATTTTTTGCCTGTTTTTGTATTCTCCTTCATGTTCAACCACAGTACCTATTTCCCGTTTTCCTGGAAACATACACAAAAAAAAATTATGGGTTTCTCAAGACTTAGCTGCAATCATACATGATTATATATGATTTTCTGGGTTTTAGTTAGGGTAAATATGACTATGACACTGTTTAAATTAGTGCACCATACAATAGGTATGTAGGAGCAGCTTGTTTGTCGTCAGAGACAGAAAGTTTGCAGTCCCATCCAGTAAGATGTTGGCCTCTTTGTGATCACGACCACCCCAGCTGGAAGCAGCTCTGGTGGGTTTCCAGGATTAGAAACCAGTTTCCACCTTTGTCTAATGAGCAGTTGCCTCTGCGTTTCCCACAGCGAGCCTCTCAGTTAACAATGCCAGCTTATCACTGCCCAGATAACTGGCTGCCTTTGGCAGTTATTCTGACTCTTTTACTACACTATAGTAGGTTCATTCACGGTATCCGTTACAGAATAAGATGCCATAACAGTTCATCCTGTGGGGATCATAAATGTCCAAACCGAATATATCGCCAACCCATCTAATATTTGACATATTTTCGTCTAAATTGAAGTGATGTGCTGCTGTTGCCTTAAATTGAGCCATGAAAGAAGCAGTTACAACCCACAGAAAGAGCAGATGTGTTATCTTGGTGCTGGCTGTACACGAATCGGCGTCATTTTGACCCAAATCCGAATTCTGACGTAAATCACAACATGAACTCGCTGAGCCACGTACTTTGCCCCATTTTAAGAGACGGCCGGTCCCAGAGTGTCCCATTATCGTTAATGCCCCCCTCTCCAGCAGATCTAGAGGAAATGGCTCTGCTCATTTCCACAGAAGCAAATTACAGAGCAGAGCCGTCCCATCCGCACCTCCTCATCTGACTCAGGCCGAACGCTGTGAGCCAAACCACATCTGCAGCTCTGCTGGGCAGGCAGCTGGTGGGTGTTCTCCTCCTATCACAAGATTACATTACATTTCCTTTTCCGCCGCCGCTCAGAACAACCTGTGGGAAAAGACGCTATCAATTTATTTGTAGGGATGAAACAAATTACCGTCAGATCCTGTGGGTCTTCCCAAAGCTTCTCCCTCATTTAAAGACAATCGCGACTCTGATCTTTGTCCTCAACGTCACGTTGGCTGATATTGTTCTTCCTTCTGAAACACTGCAGCGTGCATCGTTTTGGTTATGAGCAAACATCTCCACTTTGGTCTGGTCTGTCCAAAGGACATTGTTCCAGAAGTCTTGTGGTTTGTTCAGATGCAGCTTTGCAAACCTAAGCTGTGCTGCCATGTTCTTTTTAGAGAGAAGAGGCTTTCCCCCTTCCACACAAGCCATACTTGTTCAGTCTGTTTCTAACTGTGCTGTCATGAACTTTAACATGCTAACATGCTAACTGAGGCCTGTAGAGTCTGAGATGTAGCTCCTGGGTTTCTGACCTTGGGGTGACCTTGCTGGGACGTCCACTCCTGGGAAGATTGACAGCTGTCCTGAATGTTTTCCACTTGTGAATAATCTTTCTCTCTGTAGAATGATGGACTCCAGATAGTTTGGAAACAGCCTTATAGCCCTTCCCAAACCTCTGCTTTTATAGAGGTGCTCACACTCACTGATGATCAATTAATCACAGCATTGATTAGCAGGCAGCACCTGGCTGCTACTTACCCTACTGAACAGGTTGGAAACCTGGGCAGAACTCAGCAATGTTTCAGTTCCTACTTGGAGGAGCGGAGTTATTTTGTGACTATTGGAAGTAATCAATCTGATCGAGTGGCTATGACATGTGGAGTTCCTCAGGGGTCAGTTCTTGGACCCCTTCTGTTCACCCTATACATGCTGCCTCTGGGTCAAATTCTGAAGAACTCTAAAGTCAACTACCACAGCTATGCAGATGACACACAGATATATCTCGCACTGTCTCCAGATGACTGCAGTCCTATAGAGTCATTGTGCGACTGCTTAGAGCAAGTCAAAAAGTGGATGAACCAAAATTTCCTTCGGTTAAATCAAGAAAAAACTGAGGTCATTGTGTTTGGCAACAAAGAGAAGAGGTTTGCTGTCAGTAAACACCTTGAGTCACTGTCTCTAGAAACTAAAGACCAAGTCCGGAACCTTGGCGTGCTGATAGACTCCGATCTGACCTCTAACTGAGGCCTGCAGAGTCTGAGATGTAGCTCTTGGGTTTTTGACCTTGCTGGGACGTCCACTCCAGGGAAGATTGACAGCTGTCCTGAATGTTTTCCACGTGTGAATAATCACTGGCTGTGTTCGAGAACTCATACCACATACTTCCATACGGCATACTCATCGATCAGACAGTATGCAGAGCGTTTACCCACAATGCATTTCGCTCCTGCCCGAGCCGAAATCAGTCGGCCTGAAGCTGATTTTGCTTAAGCTCTAAACTCTGTAAACTTTAGCCACATTTGAAACATTTTCAGGTGAGAAAGTAGTCGTTTAGATCCCCAACGTGTTGAAAACCTGACAAAATACCGGCTATTTACAATTTTGTTCCCATGAATTCAGCGCTACTAAAGCTAGCCGTAGTGAGCAACGCACTTCTGGTTATTTTCACAAAATAAAATACCCGTTGCCTTTTATCATAGGGAAAGCCATTAGGATACAATTGGTGCTTTTGTTTTGAAAACAGGAAGTGAACCTACCCTCGTTGTAGCTAGCTTGAAACTGCCGTTTTGACCGGAAATGACGATCGGCGACGTCACGTTACGTTGCATCTTGGGTAGTTTGAGTATGAGTAGTAACCTCATGATGCATACCCAACATTTCGGTGAATCTAGTGTGCATCCGGGAACTTCTCGCATACTCAAACTCGCATACTAACTCAAAAAGTTAGTAGGAGTAGTAGGAGAAGTATGCGGTTTGGAACACAGCCTCTCCCTGCAGAACGCAAGAGGTGCTCACACTTGCTGATGATCAAGTAATCAGTGCATTTGATTAGCAGCACCTGGCTGCAACTTAGCGGGAGGATGCATTTAGTTTTTCACACACTGCTTCTATATTTTGTTCTAATTAAATGAATAATGACACAGTGTCATGTGCTGTTGTTCATCTAAAGCTGCATTTACCCAATTTGAAGACCCGGTAAGAAACAGGTGTTTTTTTATTTATGTTCTGGTATGTAAAACCAAAGAACCGAAAGAGAATGCACCTTCTTTCTCAGATAACTGTATATGAAAAGTTAAATAATTCAAAGTGGGATCTCCATCTGAGAGATGTCCCGATCGTGTTTTTGTTGCGTTTAAACAAGCCTGACCTTGCTTCACGCTGCAGGTCTCCACTGTGTCGCTGTTGTAGGTTATAGGGAACAAAACCCAGCAGGATTTGTGGAATGTGCTCCAGACTGCAGAATCAGAGTGAGTGATGGGTCTGGATCACAGAAAAAAAGCAATGCACACCTCCCAGAGACCCCCTCCAGCTCCACCTCCCGTGTTTCACTTTGTTTAGAGCAGATTTCAGCTGCTTATTCCACTGCACAAAGCACTTATTCATGTCGGGGAATGTTTACGCTCATGTCCTGCAGCTTCTCTCCAAATGCCTTGTTAGAGTTGTTCTGAATGCAGAAAGAGCCACAGCCTCCAAAGAGAGACCCCGGGAGGTTTCAGACGCACCCTGAGAAAACCTGCTTCTGTTTAAGCTTCTTTTTTTTGGTGCAGAAATGTGTTAGAGCAGCGTGATACGAGGCTCCTCTTTCTACGCTGTTATCTGCCTTCCTGCATTTGGAGCCTGATATGAAAATCTCAGATCAACAACAAAACCCTTATCGTGGTGTAAAGCAGCTCTGAAAGTTATCAGGCTGAAGCCTGTTGACGGGAAGCTGCACGGCAGAAAACATTACTGGCATGGAATTCAGTCTGCTGCTTCCCATTCAGAGTTCATGTCCTGAGTAATGTGGAAAGTCCAATGACTCAAGAAGAAGAAGTTGATTTTATCCTGTTTCAGAATTATTCTTTAATGCCATTATAAAACAGTATTAGAACTAGGGCTGGGCGAGTTAACTCGTTATATCGCGTTAACTTGTTAATTATTTAACGCCGATAAATATTTCATCGCGCATTAACGCAGGTTTCATTATTGTAAAAGTCTGTTGCTCATAGGCTTTTATTTAGTAAAAGTCGGTTGCTGTCTGCTGTAGAACCAGAAAAGAAAGTAATCGGCAGATCCACCAAACACGGAGAAGGGTATGGAACTTTTACTCGGCCATTTTCATTTTAAAGTGCAACAGGTGCTCCTCGGTCTCTGTGTGAAGCTCACGGAGCTAACTGGTGCTACTTCCTGTTTTACTTGTTTCAACATAAAAGCACGTATTTCAAAATAAATTTAAAAAAAACTCCTGCATTTACAGCCAAGTTTGTCTTCTCAGCGTAGTAGTTCCAGTCTAAAATATCACTTAAAGGCAAAACACACAACTGATAGCAGCAAGTCATTCAAGGAAACAGACAGTGGAGCGAGGCTTCTACATAAAAACTACAGAAAGATGCTGATGTTAAAAGTGTGTTTGCACAACAAATGTTATGGCACTTTCATTCATATGGCAGCACATTTAAAATAAAACTAAATGCTAAAAGCTATGCACTACTTTTGGATTCATTTTTGGATTTTGTGTACAAATGCGATTAATCGTGATTAATCAGGGAAATCATGAGATTAATTAGATTAAACATTTTAATCGTTGCCCAGCCCTAGTTAGAACATGTTTTCACCCTGCAGGGACTCAAACAAACCTTCATAAAACATGTTGTTTGCAGCAAATTTCACAGCATGCAAGACATGCACATCAAAGTGAGGTCTCAGTCATAAGGTTCAGCCGTAAAACGACTTTGTTAGAGAAACCACATGGAACTTTTGTCTACTAACGGAGCTACAACACAGTGCTTTCATGAGATCTTCACCTCGCTATTTCTTTATTTATGGTACTGTATGTGCATTATGAAGGATGAAATGCATTCATTTCTTTTAGACCTTCAGGATAAACTAGCCGGTGTGGTGACGGTTTATGCCAGTTTGGTCTGGTTTCAACTTATTTAAGGGAGTTGGTTTCAGGAGGAAACAAAAGAAATGACTTGAACATTTACACAGAAGTACTCATAAGTAATCCTGAGTTGCATTTTGACCAAAATATCTTGCAAATTCTGCCCAAAAAGCAACTCAATCATTGCTTTATGCTGCTGTTTTTGTGTTCCAACTGCATTGTCTGCTGAAGGTCTGAATAAGGAGCAGGTATGAGCTGAAGTATGTAGTCACACAAATTAGCGATGTGGCACCGTCCTACAGGGTTGTGCCGAGGTGTGGCTGTTTTTTTTTACTCTTAAAACATAAAAGAATCAGAAAGTAATCTAGAGTTTGCTGCTCTGTCCTCACGGTTCTTTCCACCGTAGTTTCACCGTATTGCTGATTTGTTCCACTATCCTTGGAAATCTTAACTCAAAGCTGGGAATGACGTCCCACCCGAGGTGGCAGCTTTCCAGATGCACGTCAGAAAGCCAGCAGGAATTGCTAACTGATCAGACTAGCTATCGTTAGCAATAACTTGTATCATGCTTGATTTTCCCACAGGGAATCCAGAAATTCTGACTTTTCAAGCCCAAACTGAACAGTCTCTACCAGATTAACAGATTTTCGAGCTATATTTTCAGAAATAATGCCTCTGGATCAGGGTTTATCTCTGCTTTGCAGGGTAAAGATCTTCCAAAAGTCTGTAGACCCAAAGGAAAGTTCTTGCAATTGCACAGCTTGGAAAAGTGTGAATAAAAAATATTTTTTCGAAAGTAAAGGACGAACATGCGGCCCAGTTTTCATGGATTAAGAATTCCAGGCTGCCAAACAAAAATGCCCAAAATAAATCACCCTTTTCTCCACAGCTCTGTCACTGATGGCAAACTCTCATTCAGTAAAAGCTTAAGCTAACTTATACTACTTCTTAAAAAATGGTACACAAAATAGTAGGTAGATACAAATTGCCACACAATCAATACTGGAGGTATGTCCAAATGCAAAGCACCCTGTCTAAATGGCTAGGCGGTCCGCTTACCTGCCCTACAGGTAGCCCAATTGAACAACTGCTGATTAGATCGAGTTCAGGTAAGGGCATTACTCTTAAGATCAATAATTTATTACAGGAACAACTACGTGACCCTTTGATCAAGGTTAAGAAACATTGGGCAGGGGACCTGGCCATAGACATATCTCCTGAGGATTGGAAGTCATGTTTTGATAACATTAAAACAGTATCCAAAGAAATGGGTAATAGGTTCATTCAACTGAAAATAATACACAGACGGCATCGGGCGCCACAACAACTTTATAAATGGAACTTAAAGTGATACTCCGGAGTAGATTCAACCTGGGGTCATTTGAACCGTGATATCCAGCCAAGTAGCCCACCCGCAGTTTTTTCGATATTGGCTGAACATCAGCTGAGTTACTGAGTTATCCCGAATAGCTTCGTACTAGGGTTAATGGATCCTGGCAGTATCTCCAAAATTACTACACTAAAATCACATGCCATGACACCAAACTCCTACAGTAGTACAAATATGGTCTCTACTCACAAAACGATGCATTTGGAAGTTTGTACATAGTCCAGGAGTTTATTATTATCAACACAAGCCTGATAGCTTCTCTGCAGCTAAAGCTGCGTTAACGTCACTTCCTTGATCTGGGAGCTTCAAAGTAAGATGAGGGTTGATCTACTACTGCAGACAACAAAGCAAGGCTGCTCAATTTCTCCATTGATAAAATAATTTCACAACTCTACAACATAAAAATTCATAAAAAAAAACATGTAGAATATAGCATATACTTTGTTGTCTACAGTAGTAGATCAACCCTCATCTTACTTTGAAGCTCCCAGCTCCAGAAGTGACGTCGACGCAGCTTTAGCTGCAGAGAAGCTATTAGGCTTGTGTTGATAATAATCAACTCCTGGACTATTTTCAAACTTCCAAATGCATCGCTTTGTGAGTACAGACCATATTTGTACTACTGTAGAAGTTTGGTGTCATGGCATGTGATTTTAGTGTGGTAATTTTGGAGATACTGCCAGGATCCATTAACCCTTGTACGAAGCTGTTCGGGATAACTCAGTAACTCAGCTGATGTTCAGCCAATATCGGAAAAACTGCGGGTGGGCTACTTGGCTGGATATCACGGTTCAAATGACCCCAGGTTGAATCTACTCCGGAGTATCACTTTAATACCAGCAGACTCTTGCTGGAGATGTGACGGGAGTGGTGCTTCGATACTACATATACTCTGGACATGCCCAGCACTTAAGGACTGGTGGAATAACATTCATCAGGTTATATTTGAAGTCTTGCACAAAAGATTCCAAATTTCTGCAAAACTGGCTATCTTGGGATCGACCACTGAACTTAAGGACAATGACTTTAAAGCTGGATTATTTTGGCTCTCACAACAGCTAAACGGATACTACAAAGACACTAGAGGAAGAGATACCCCCTTCCTTATGAAGAATGGACTACAACAATGGCACATGGAGTCACCTACGAGAGGGTGACATACTCCCTACTGGATAAACTGGACCAATATATGTTTTAGCCTAAAACTTTTAGGGCTGGGCGAGTTAACTCATTATTATCGCGTTAACTCGCTAATTATTTAACGCCGGTAAATATTTTATTGCGCATTAACGCAGGTTTTATTGTTTATTTTATTTTGTAAAAGTCTGTTGCTCACAGGCTTTTATTTTGTAAAAGTCTGTTGCTGTCTGCTGCGGAACAGGAAGAGAAAGTAATCGGTGGATCCACCAAACATGGAGAAGGGTACGGAACTTTTACTCGGCCGTTTTCATTTTAAAGTTCTTCCAGACGGCGGAGTCGACAGAACCAAAGTCTTCTGTAAACACTGCCAAGTTGAATTGTCTTCTCTCAGCGTAGTAGTTCCAGTCTAAAATATCACTTAAAGGCAAAACACACAACTGATAGCAGCAAGTCATTCAAGGAAACAGACAGTGGAGCGAGGCTTCTACATAAAAACTACAGAAAGATGCTGATGTTAAAAGTGTGTTTGCACAACAAATGTTATGGCACTTTCATTCATATGGCAGCACATTTAAAATAAAACTAAATGCTAAAGGCTATACACTACTTTTGGATTCATTTTTGGATTTTGCGTACAAATGCGATTAATTGAGATTAATCAGGGAAATCATGTGATTAATTAGATTAAACATTTTAATCGTTGCCCAGCCCTAATATGTTTAACTGGAGCCATTTTACTGACAGGTCCCTGAAATGACTTCTGCCTCCATGTCTATATTCAATAACTAGTAACTGCAAACTGGTAAAAAACTACAACATAAACTCTTCAGTAAAATCCTTGAATTTTTCACAAATCGCTCAAAAGTTTCCCCTTCGGCTGGCTGGTTCAGTTAGTGTCACGATGATTCTAACACAGGTCAACAAGTGTCGTGTTCGGTATGCGAACGATTAAAGGGTGATGTCTTTTTCCTGGGGAGAACAGTCGCCCGCCAACACTTCTGCTTTGCTCAGAAGCCTTTGTTGAGGAAGGAGTTTTGAACTGTGAGTCACCTGGTCACAAGCCGACCTTCGTCCTGACCCCAGACTGAGGCGGGAGGCGGGGGGGGGAGTGTCGGCTGTCGCACTCGTAAAACTTTGGCTAATTCTAAATGCCGGGTGCATGGAGAGGTGCCTCCGTCATTTCAAAGAGAAAGACGGACTGAGGCCCCCCGACTGCGTTCCAAATGGATTGCTTGACCTGTCTGACCCCGCGACAGAATAATAAATGAAGCCGATTCCTGACAGGTTCAACATCAAAGTTCAAGGTTAAAGCCAAACAGGAGGATTATGCTGATCCAGAATGTTTTCATGTTCTCTGTTCCTCAGCAGCCTGGCGTGTTTTAACCAAGAAAACACACAATTTGGGCGTTTTAGACCCTCAATTTACATTTTTAATGAGATTACCTTTTTACTTAATTTGATTTTGACATTAAAAAAGGAATATTTTTTTAAAATAATCCGCTGGTTAATATGTGTTTAGGAGCTTTTCGGGTTCTTTGTGAGCTCGGGTTCCCGCTCATGGCTGTGTCATATTTAGCATATCAAGTATAAATGTTTAAAAATTAAAAAACTGTAAGAAAACCACTTTCTGTTAAACATCTAAAATATGTTAATAATGAAACAAGGATGAAACTTTTCAGTTTATGTTGTCTATTTTGAAGTTTTTTTTCCCATTTCTTAGACATAATAGAAAGAACAGTAGTTGATTCTCTTCATTTCATAAAGATTGATGGAGCAGAAAAACCACACCAGACGCTTTTACTTTTTAGGTTATTTTAACTTTGAGGCTTTTTTCAGGCCAGTGGAGTGCCGGGGCAAAGGGGACATTGGATGCTGGCTCAACACCTTCAGCTCCTTCCTCACATCTCATTGCTCCTCTCCTGGCATCTCTATCTCTTCTACCAGAGATGTGAGCAGAAGAGAGGAGATGAGGTGCTCAAAGCTGCATCACCAAACCACTGTTTTGCTCCAGCATATACAGCTGTATTAGATTATTTCTGTCAGATCGGCATTAAATCTGTTTGCCATATTTCATGTTTTCACTCCAAATTCAGTTTACAACGTGGGATTTATGTGCTAAATCATCTCATCTTAATTTGTAAAGAACTTTAAGCGTAGATGCCACCCAAAACGGTATTACTTTGATTAAAAAGAATAAAAGAATATCAAATATCAATAAAACGAGCAAAAAAAAGGGTTGAAATACACAAAGACAACCAGCTTATAAATACAAGAGATTGCCCAATCAAAGAGGAGAGTGTGTCAGTGGGGTCACATGGCACTGAAAGGATCGGATTATTGGCTAAATTACAATAAGACTGAGTTATTAAGTTCATGTAGACACCTTAACTCTTTCGGTGCCAAAGACGTCTATAGACGTCAATTGCGTTTTTTAACGGAGCGGGCTGGGGAACAATCTAGCGGAGTTTGTCACTAAATCTTAGGCTTGTAAACACTAAACAGAGAATATACTGGCAAAATTACCCGCAAGGTGGCAGCAGTGCCACTTTGCACAAAAAAAGAAAAAGCGTGTTTTCTCCGTTTTTTGGGTCAAACAGCTGATTTTGGTGAAACCAACCTATGTTCTACTGTCTATTACTAAAGGACTGAAAATGGTAGAAACAAACTTTTTTTTCCTGATGAAAGAAGAGAGTCTACTCTTTCGTTTGGTAATTTTGGTGTGTACATAGTCATAGGACACACTTTTCTGTGGGTCTTGGAAAATCAGTCAAAATACTGTAAAACACTTGGCAGTATGGGAGTCTCTGAACTGAAAATGGCTGGCAGCCAATGAGTTAATCTGACAAGAAATTGGATCGGATCGGATTCAGACCCCGAGATAACTGGGTTGAAACTCACTCTAAACCTGCTTGTAGACGCTGAAGCACGTGGTGAATCAGACTTTGCGTTCTGCTCATGCTCCAGATGTTTTCCCGGGGTCGTGACCCGGAAGTCAAAGGAGACGATATTCCTGTTGTTGTCGCCGTCAGAAAGAAACAAACAACGCGATGGAGAACGCTCCGTTGGGCATCGAGTTTGTGCAACAAGCAGCTCATCACAGACCAAATGTAGAGGGACGTAGCTTCATCTGGCTCTGCGTTCTCCATCTTTCTCCAATGCCTGAGTTTGTTGTTGTTGTTGGTGGTGAAGAGGTCAACAGGAAGTGGCTCTATTAGCAACAGCTGGAATGGGTACAGCGCCACCTATCATACCGGGGTATGACACGCTTTGTGCCTCTGATCCCATTCATTCACCGCCATATATCCAAGGAGAATTACCCTTGCTCAAATAAGGGGCATAACCCAACTATAGCTGTTATCGAAATAACATTTAGGGTGTTTGATATATGTGATGAGCAGGATTTTAAATTCAATGCAAAGTTTAATTAGAGCTGATGAAGAGAAACTGGAGAAATGTGAGACGTGTAAGCTGCACCGTTTGGATCAGTCCAACTGCAGAATATTAAGTAAAACAGCAGTTCTCAAGCTGTGATATAATCACTGCAGCATAATGCTTCAGATAAAAAAAGTGCTGCTTCAGAGACGTGTTTCACATGAGAAATAACAGCATGACTCTGCTTCCTTACAGCAGGACTGGAGGCCAATGTGATGCCACTCAGAACAGCTGCAGTTCAGTTTGGGATTCGATAGAGAAATGGGTGTTACTGCCAGTCTATCCTCCCTTACAGCTCAGTGAGCCTCGTCCCTCTTCATATCTGAAAGGAGAAACTGAGGCAAAATATTTGACAGCGAAAGATTTCTCTGGGGATGACGAAGGAGGAGACAAAAAGGCCTGAAATCGACTCGTTAGAAGAGCTTGTGGTCCTCCTCTCATCAGGGCGTCCAGTGGGAGGTTTTCTGCAACAGCAGGTGTTTTTCATGCTTATTTTCTAATGCAGAGCATTAAGAAGTCAAAGCACCTGATGTCAGGAAACTGAACTGAGTAGATAGATATGGCCTTTATCGTGTTTGGCTGTAATGAACTGAGTGGTGGTCACTAACTTCAAGCAGGAAGACCCAAATTAAACCAGTTGCCTTGGTGATAAATAGCAGGAATACGGTGAGAGGCGCTTTTATTATTCACATGATCAGCCGTGTAACAGTAAGAAATACTCAAAAAGCTGTTTCCATCCACTCTTTTTTTCAAAAAGAACGACAAATATAGCCTTTACTGCCACTTTCTTACAACACTATAGTCTCATTTATTCGCCTTAAAACCACGTGATGGAAAAGAGCTCGATGTGCATTTTCAGCTCAGTATCATTTTAGTATTTTGCAGAGATGGGGACTCGAGTCGCTGTTTTGATGACCTGTGACTTGACTTGACAAAAAATAAAAGACTCAAGACTCGACTCGGACTTGGAAGTTGAAGACTCGGCACTTGACTTGACCTGAGACACGATGACTTGAATGACTTGAGTGTTATACAGTTCATGTTTTCAGTTTGAATATAAAATGAATCATTAAAAAAATAATATCGATTACCCGGCAGGAGCGTAGGATCAACATGTTAGCGGGAGGGGCTGTGTTCGAAACCGCATACTTCTCCTACTACTCATACTAACTTTTTGAGTTAGTATGCGAGTTTTAGTAAGCGAGAAGTTCCCGGATGCATACTAGATTCTCCGAAATGTTGGGTATGCATCATGAGGTTACTACTCGTACTCAAACTACCCAAGATGCAACGTAACGTGACGTCGCCGATCGTCATTTCCTGTCAAAACAGCAGTTTCAAGCTAGCTACAACGAGGGTAGGTTCACTTCCTGTTTTCAAAACAAAAGCACCAATTGTATGGTAATGGCTTTCCCTATGATAAAAGGCAACGGGTATTTTATTTTGTGAAAATAACCGGAAGTGCGTTGCTCACTGCGGCTAGCTTTAGTAGCGCCGAATTCGTGTGAACAAAATTGTAAATAGCCGGTATTTTGTCAGGTTTTCAACACGTTGGGGATCTAAACGACTACTTTCTCACCTGAAAATGTTTCAAATGTTGCTAAAGTTTACAGAGTTTAGAGCTTAAGCGAAATCAGCTTCAGGCCGGCTGATTTCGGCTCGGGCAGGAGCAAAATGCATTGTGGGTAAACGCTCTGCATACTGTCTGATCGATCAGTAGCAGTAAGTATGTAGTATACGGTTTCGAACACAGTCATTGTCTTCGACTTTCGTAATTACCATTTTGACGGCTAAAGACGAACAGCACAGTGCAAGACATGCGGCATCAACATCTCAGACAGCCAGACGACAACTTCAAACTTTGTTCGTCATTTGAAGATTCATTCTGACCAGTAAGTGCTTGTCAAATTAGCTAATATTATCCTGTTAGCCTAGTCGGTAGTTAGCTAACGTTAGCTTGATATGATACGGGGTGGACAGGTTGGACACATTGGCCAATGATGTTTACTGACAGTTACTTATATCTTTGTGTTTTCACTTTATTAAGATCAGATTCTGCAGGTAAAATTGCAATAATAAGCTGACTTGACTTTGACTTGACTTGACTTGCCCAAGAAAAAATTACTTGAGACTTACACATGTGTGACTTGTTCCCATCTCTGGTATTTTGTGTCCACAAACATCCACAGGTACACCACAACCAGAAGATTTCCCGGCAGAAAAATGCATTATATCAAGAATATAAATGTTAATCACTTGGATTGTCAGCACTTTTCATGTTGCAGCTCATCACCGTGTGCACATCAGACATATCTAACTCGTAAATAAGCCGAGTGGAAGATTTATTCGCTCAATTCTTTCAAGCCCCACTTGACAGTTTTATGCACGAAGCTCAGATGTAAAAGAAACCACATCCACGACTCAGCAGATTGACACTGAAGTTTTATGACTTTGCGCGCTCAGACAATGAAATCCAGCCAAGAGACTGTTTGAAAAAGAAAGGAAAAAACTACCCTCGGGACAACTACTGTCACTCTCTGCTGAGAGTGCAAAAAGTCAGAGGCAAGACATGAAAGCTCCCAAAAGGCCCGAGGGCCTCGAGGATATTTGTTCATGCTGGGCACATGCGAGGGAGTCTGATGGAGGGGGGGGGGCGCCCGTTACAAGTATGGACACATCTAGTTTCTGGTTACAGTGATGACAAGATCTGCACACAGCGGTACAGGGGATCCGACAGCGGTATTCAGAGGGAGCACCGAAACATGTCTGCACACGGAGCATCTGAGCAACAATAAACCCTCCGCCACCCTGACGGGTCACCGGGCTCAGCTTTCAGCTGCAGCACGGTGGAAAAAAGTCCTGAGGCCTTGTTTCTTTATGTGTTGTGAGGAAAACAGGAAACAGGTGACGGGATTTACTGAAACAGAGTTTTGTCTTTTTTGTCTTTGGTCTGAGCACCTTGATTCTTATCCCTCCATCAGACCTGCTGCCACTGATTTTCAGCCCACTTCTTGTGTCCTTTGGCACAGCTCAGCCTTTTCTCCCTGTTTCACTTCAGGCTCAACAAGGCGCGCCCAGACCCTCGTGCGAGCTCACGAACTGTAACGAAGATGCATGAAGCACGAAGGGTCTGCGTGAGAGCCAGGCTAGTGTGTTTTGCCTTTAAGTGATATTTTAGACTGGAACTACTACGCTGAGAAGACAATTCAACTTGGCAGTGTTTACAGATGACTTTGGTTCTGTCGACTCCGCCGTCTGGAAGAACTTTAAAATGAAAATGGCCGAGTAAAAGTTCCGTACCCTTCTCCATCTTTGGTGGACCCGCCGATTACTTTCTTTTCCTGTTCCGCAGCAGACAGCAACAGACTTTTACAAAATAAAAGCCTGTGAGCAACAGACTTTTACAATAATAAAATAAATAATAAAACAGGGGTGGTCCGTGGCGTAGTGGGTTGAGCAGGCGCCCCATGTACAGAGGCTATAGTCCTCGCTGCAGCTGGCCCCGGTTCGAGTCCCGCATCGGAGGGCCCTGTGCTGCATGTCGTTCCCCCTCTTTCTGCCCCCTGCTTCCTGTCTCTCTGTACTTTCCTATCTATTAAAGGCACAAAAGCCCCAAAAAATAATATTAAAAAAACCTGTGTTAATGCGCGATAAAATATTTATCAATGTGAAATAATTAACGCGATAATAACGAGTTAACTCGCCCAGCCCTATTACATATACATTGTTATTTGTCACCTGCAATGAAAAGTTAGCAGTACTTCACCACGGGTTTGTAATCCATCCCCTCTGGTTTCTTACACTCACATAGAAAGAAATCAGTCACTTAAGTAAATCAGTCAGCACAGTTTAAAAAGTTTGTGTAGGGAAATGATTTACATAGAGCCCATTTTTTGGTTAACTGCAGCTGTCATTCGGCGGCTTCTGTGGAAATCTAAAATTTGTGAGATGCCTTCACAGAATTGGCTCTGGTCTAAGAGAGAAATACAGAACAGGAAAAGCAGCAAGTTCTGTTTTTTGGGGGTCTTTTTTCTTGATTTATTGACTGTGAGAAAAACCACAACACCTGTTCTCTCAGAATATTTCAGGTGCAGAGATTTAGTGCAACAAGAATCTCATTAAAAGCATATAAAAGCCCGGGTATTTGAAATATTACAGGACTTTGTTTTAGGCATATTCTGCCACAGAGACCAATTTGTAACAAACATAGGCACCAGAATGCATTACATGTGTTTCAAATAAGGCCAGTAGGAAACCTGTGGCTGCAGCAGAGGCGTAACGGAAAGGTCGAGGGAAATTGGGGGCACAAAAAAAGGAAATTACAAAAGTTGACGAGGGAAAAAAATCCTTCAAAAATTCGCGGAAAATCCCACACCGCTGAGATATCTGAAACATCCCGAGGGAATGTTTTAAAGACGCCTCCAACAAGAATCGGTTTGCAGCAGAAAAACAAGCAGCGCCTGAGAGCTTTTTCATCAACGTGACATCTCACTGTCAGAGAGAAACTGTCTGAACCTGATACCAGCGGATCCGGACCGTAGGAAGTCATTGGTCTTTTTTGTCTTTGGTCTGAGCACCTTGATTCTTATCCCTCCATCAGACCTGCTGCCACTGATTTTCAGCCCACTTCTTGTGTCCTTTGGCACAGCTCAGCCTTTTCTCCCTGTTTCCCTTCCTTAAGAACGGCTTCTTGACAGCCACCCTTCCATGGAGCCCATTTCTGATTAATTGTTTTGTAGCAAGCAAAAAAACGTGATAATTAAGAAGGAGACGGTTAAAGACGTTCAGGTCGGGGAGCATGCACAGTTCACCTGGAAGAGAGCGCGCCCCCCGAACACTGCAGCTGACCCGGGTCGACTCTGACCAGCTCCCATCTGCTAAATATAAACCTTTCTATGCGACTTTCCTCCACCTTATTTCTAAGAATAAAAGCTCTCGGGACAGTGATGGCTTTGGAGTTGGATTTTGTCGTGTATCTGTTTATTAATACTGTATTTACAGGACTGTAGGACCCACCCCTAACTTCGAAGGACATCCCAAAGCTCTTCTTTGGATGTGGGCTGCCTTTTGTTCTGTTCTCTGCCAACATGATCCCACACTGCTTCAGTAATGTTGAGCTCCGGGCTCTGGGGAGGATTCATCCCTCCATCAGACCTGCTGCCACTGATTTTCAGCCCACTTCTTGTGTCCTTTGGCACAGCTCAGCCTTTTCTCCCTGTTTCCCTTCCTTAAGAACGGCTTCCTGACAGCCACCCTTCCATGGAGCCCATTTCTGATGAGGCTTGGGCCAACAGCAGATGGATCAGCTGAAGGTCCAGATGCATCTCTCAGCTCCTGTGTCAGGTCTTTGCTGGAGTTTTTCCTCTTTCTTAAGGACATCACTTTCAGATCCTGTTCATCTGCTGTAGATAGTTCTTTAGGCCTGACACTTCTTCTTTTGTCCTCCACTTGTCCAGTTTCCTCAAATGTTTTAAGGACACACTGCACACCATGCTGAGATATGCCAAGTTTTCAGCCAACAGCTCTTTGGGAATCACCTTGTTGCTGCAGAAATCCTGTTTTCTGTCTGTCAGACTGTGTTATCTTTGCTGTTTTTCACAGATGCAGCTAAAGAAATGGGAACAAATGATGTGTCTTGTGACAGATACTATTTCAAACTGGGTCTCTGGTTCATCCCTTGAGTTAGGAGCCTTTTTTCTGCCTGAATGATTCACAGGTCAGAGTTAAGTGGCTTAATAAAGAAAAAACACATTCCTCTGAAAATGTTTAGGTACAAGGACTGGACTGAAAATGAGTGAAAAAGCAGAAAATATCCAAAGAAAAACTCTGAAAGACCTTCAGAAAGCTGGAGAACTACTGATGAACACCACTTTCAAAGATTACAGGAAAGTCTGGCTGCTTGGAAGCGAAATAAAAAGAAATGAGGGGTTGGTTAAGACCGTCTTAACTCGAGCAGAGGAAGTGCAGAAAAATGACTGTAGTTAGAGCGGTGCAGGTATTTCTGGTATTTCACATGCTTTGTACCATTTCTATGGAACTATAACGTCCTCCTGCTGCATAGAAGATATGTTGTAGTCTTCTTAACCTTTTCATATAGATGCACAACATTCCTAAAGGTAAAACTGAACTAACTGATTGCTGCTGTTCCTTCTTCAATCATTGGATACGCTGTTTGCCTCACAGCATTAAGTTTTTGCAAGCTACAATATATTGCTCAAATGACCCCCCAAAAAAACCAAGCCTGATATCCCTCTATTACCCATAAACAGAACACGCCAGGGTCACACGGTTACAAAGTGTTTCCTCACTATCCAGAACACGTCGTAGCTTATTTTGAACGCCTAAATATGTGCCCGACTAAAACTGGACTGTTTTAAATCCACATGATTACTCATCAACTTACATTCACGATCAAAAAATAAACATTTTAGGACATTATATGGCCTTTAATTTTATTATTACGGTGTGATTAAAGAATAAAGTATATTTTCATACGATAAAATTTTAATTTAGGTAAGACTTTACTTCATTTTTAATTCTTAAATTGAGTGATTGATTGATTTAACACCTAAAATCTCCTGTGTTGGTATAGAATTAGACTTTTCATGCCTTAAACTGGTGAAAATGTAACTTATTTAGTATTTGTGAAAGTATGAAGAG
Organism: Odontesthes bonariensis; assembly: GCF_027942865.1. Classification (NCBI taxonomy): domain Eukaryota; kingdom Metazoa; phylum Chordata; class Actinopteri; order Atheriniformes; family Atherinopsidae; genus Odontesthes; species Odontesthes bonariensis. Next base: position 6,060,406 of record NC_134511.1, read on the forward strand.
GCAAATTTGTTTTCTCGCTACGCCTTTGCCCTGCGCGTGCCCACCTCTCTGCAGGTAGAAAAATCTCTAGATGCGTAAAAAAAAGGTGAAAGGAATTGGAGAAAATCAACTTTATTCAGTCACTTGAGGTGGTTTTAGCCTGTTTCAAAGAAGACGTGAGCGTCGTCAGGGGAAACAGAAACATCTTAACATATATACTTACGGGCCAGCGTCGTCACAGATATTATATCATATTTGTGACATTCCCAAAGAGGAAAGTAATTCCAGAACAGGAGCTCTCCACTCCACTGTGTGAGGTTTGTTGCTGCTCAGGACAACTACTTCTTCTACTGAATTACAGCCACTAGCGATGTAGCATATATGGCTACCCTGTGATGACACTAGCCTAGTTTATTCACCTCAGACAAACTAACGGAAACACGTCTGATTTCCAAAGATTGTTTCAGATTTGCTTCACTGGTGAATGAAAACCAGGATCAAGGAGAGCTGAGTCTACGGTTTATGAGCCCAGGAGAAAACAAGCAGACACAAATACATAAGAAGCAGAACAGAAAGAGACCCGAGACTCACCCGTATGGACCCGTGCTCACAAATAATAAGCCCACAACTAATAAAATGCCCAACAAGGCCTGTGTGACATGAATTAAAATCCCTGCCGGTTTGCAAATGCCCGAAAGGTTCCTCTGCTTAAATATTTGTAACGGCACAGACGACACATCCGCCGGAATCCACCGTCATCCAGAAGAATAACACAATGACAACATCACAGACACTTGTTTGGAGGAAAAGTTTTGCAGGAAATGTACTGTCGACCGATAACATATAACATACTATATGCATGCACAGATGACTCAAAAAGTGGCATTTACCCTTTCAGTGCTAAATAGTAGGGCTGGGCAACGATTAAAATTTTTAATCTAATTAATCGCATGATTTCCCTGATTAATCACGATTAATCGCATTTGTACGCAAAATCCAAAAATGAATACAAAAGTAGTGTATAGCTTTTAGCATTTAGCTTTGTTTTAAATGTGCTGCCATATGAATGAAAGTGCCATAACATTTGTTGTGCAAACACACTTTTAACATCAGCATCTTTCTGTAGTTTTTATGTAGAAGCCTCGCTCCACTGTCTGTTTCCTTGAATGACTTGCTGCTATCAGTTGTGTGTTTTTAACCTGGTTCTCACGCAGATGTATGTTTCTCATCCATCTGGAATTTTGTCGGTTGCCTAGCTGTTCTCTGCTGTGAGTAGGCAGGGGTTGTATTCAAAAACCTCTCGAACCTGATTGGAGAATTCAATGTGTGTGTCACGTACTACTTCGACCAATCATATTGAAAGCGGACGTGACGCGTTGGAGCGCGACCAGTCTCTCGGTCTGTGGTGGAAAATAAACAAAACACAACAGCAGCGAGCAAAGCAGGAGCTAGCAGCAGCTAATCGTCCGGCAATGACGGTAAATGATAGATGTCGACTGTGCAGTGAAAATCTGCGAATAAAGGGAGTCCTCACAAATAGCAAGAAGCTTTTTGACAAAAATACCAACGAGAAATCCGTAAGCGAACGTCTTTCTGAACTTGGTTTGACGTTGACAGACGTCCAGCAACGGTCATGCCGTGTGTGTATGAAATGCCACCGCTCTATATGTAGGCTGGAAGAATCGCTAGCCACGTTAAGGGCATGGCAAAAAGCCGAAGCGGAGCCGAGTTGCTCTACAACTGTGCATCCGTGCCGCCATTGTTGTTGTCGTACTGTGTTTGAATGTGTTCGTTGTCGCGCCGTATGCTACGTCATACCTGTTAACACCCCGCCCCACGATTGTGATTGGATCTAGGCATAGAGGCGGGCCCGTTTATGGGGTAACCGAAGACTTCAGGCTCAACAAGGCGCGCCCAGACCCTCGTGCGAGCTCACGAACTGTAACGAAGATGCACGAAGCACGAAGGGTCTGCGTGAGAGCCAGGCTAGTGTGTTTTGCCTTTAAGTGATATTTTAGACTGGAACTACTACGCTGAGAAGACAATTCAACTTGGCAGTGTTTACAGATGACTTTGGTTCTGTCGACTCCGCCGTCTGGAAGAACTTTAAAATGAAAATGGCGATAATAACGAGTTAACTCGCCCAGCCCTATTAAATATACATTGTTATTTGTCACCAGCAATGAAAAGTTAGCAGTACTTCACCACGGGTTTGTAATCCATCCCCTCTGGTTTCTTACACTCACATAGAAAGAAATCAGTCACTTTAGTAAATCAGTCAGCACAGTTTAAAAAGTTTGTGTAGGGAAATGATTTACATAGAGCCCATTTTTCGGTTAACTGCAGCTGTCATTCGGCGGCTTCTGTGGAAATCTAAAATTTGTGAGATGCCTTCACAGAATTGGCTCTGGTCTAAGAGGGAAATACAGAACAGGAAAAGCAGCAAGTTCTGTTTTTTGGGGGTCTTTTTTCTTGATTTATTGACTGTGAGAAAAACCACAACACCTGTTCTCTCAGAATATTTCAGGTGCAGAGATTTAGTGCAACAAGAATCTCATTAAAAGCATATAAAAGCCCGGGTATTTGAAATATTACAGGACTTTGTTTTAGGCATATTCTGCCACAGAGACCAATTTGTAACAAACATAGGCACCAGAATGCGTTACATGTGTTTCAAATAAGGCCAGTAGGAAACCTGTGGCTGCAGCAGAGGCGTAACGGAAAGGTCGAGGGAAATTGGGGGCACAAAAAAAGGAAATTACAAAAGTTGACGAGGGAAAAAAATCCTTCAAAAATTCGCGGAAAATCCCACACCGCTGAGATATCTGAAACATCCCGAGGGAATGTTTTAAAGACGCCTCCAACAAGAATCGGTTTGCAGCAGAAAAAAAAGCAGCGCCTGAGAGCTTTTTCATCAACGTGACATCTCACTGTCAGAGAGAAACTGTCTGAACCTGATACCAGCGGATCCGGACCGTAGGAAGTCATAAGTGAGTGTTTACTCAAGGAGACAGATAAGCTTTCAATTTGAAGGGTGTGCTCTTATAGAAAACCGGGACAAAGGACTGCTTACAGTGAGAGGAATTATTGTGCCAGATATGAGTGGGAATGCCCGTTTTTCAGCACCGAATACCTCCTTATCTTCCTTCTTACTGGCTAATCCCATATATCATGTGAAAATCTGAAACACCTGGCAGTCGAAGGTGATATAAACCATCTGAGCAAGTGCTTGATATTCTTATCTTTCCTGAAACAAAAACCCTCCTGAAACCTCAAATCTTCTGTTTTGCTGACTAAGGGATGACTCACTGATATCACTGCTGATGGTCATTTTTTGAACGCAGGCAGAGCCCTGGAGGAGCAACAGTTTAGCTGGGAAATCATGCAGCTCTCGTCTTTAATTAAGGTTTTTGTGAAGTTTTTTTATTTAATTTGGCTGTTATTCGACTTTTGTCAGTTTAAAAGAAAAGTCTCAATCATGCAAAGCAGCTAACATTTATGTTTTGGTGGGGAAAAAAACTCACAAGTAGAAGTAGAAATAAATGTATGCACTCCGAAAACAGCTTAAAACACGCAGCCCGACAGCCAAAAACTAGGAATAAATATCGATCTGCAAGAGTTTTGATGCTGAGGATTTAAATGTACGAACACATAACAAGCCACAGCATTATAACTAACAACTACAACCACCAAAGATACGGCCGTACCATGTTTTATGGCCCCAAAGATGTTTCAAAGATACACCAGTGCCCTGTTAGTCTGCCACCACGGTCACGTGACCGTACTCGATCTCAGCGGCGGGACGGGTTAGCTTTAGCATTAGCAGTCGTAGCAAACAAACAAAGAAACAGATGAAAAATGTCAGAACCAACGGTGAGAAATGAAGACGCAGACGAGGCCTCATACTGAAAGCATGTTTACCTTACAAAGAGTGAGAAACAGCAGCTACATTATGTGTCTTCTGTGTCAACCAAAACAAACGCACATTTCAGCAGAAACTCAACATCTAACTTGAGGAAACATGTAGCGGTAAGTTTCCTAAACTCGTTTTTTCCCCCCATGGATAGATGAATGTTTGTTTTTTAGGTTACATATGGGTTACATATGTTTTAAACATTTCCTAAGTCTCTTTTATTTTTTATTGAAGTTCTTGAATTTACCTGGATTATTTTAATTTAAGCTATTTTGTAATTAATGAATTCATTTTAATTTATTTTATCAATTGGATGAACTCTAATTTGCCTAAAGATGATTATTTAGTATTTTTGTCTGTCTGATTGAATGCTTGTGTTAACAAATAAATCAGACGTTACTCAACAGTTACTCAGTACTTGAGTAGTTTTTTCACCGAGCACTTTTTTTACTCTTACTCAAGTAATTATTTGGATGACTACTTTTAACTTTTACTTAAGTCACATTATTCTGAAGTAACAGTACTTTAACTTGAGTAAAATTTTTGGCTATTCTACCCACCTCTTGTCTCCGGGAACATTATCTTCCTGTTTGAAGTGAGCGCCACATCTTTCAATACAGATACGATGGTGAAGTCCCGTCTTTTCACCTGAACATAATGCAGCCAGGCAGCAAAGTTGGGTCTTTCAGGTCAGGAAAAGGGTGGACAAGTAAGTCCTGAAAGGCTGAAATTTACAAAACCTGAACAAAGATCATACTCGGAGAGATGAAATAGCAAAATAAGAGATGAGACTATTAGATGCACTAATGATAAGATAGAAAATTGGAGTGGAAAACACTATTCTGTGTAACTTTTAGTGAATTTATTTGCTTTGTTTTATGGTAAACTCAGCCGTCTTTTTCTACTTCACCACATCAAGCATCAAATGCTTCAGATTATATTATGCATGGTCTGAAGAGTTGGTGAGCTGTGCACATTGTCACTGCAGATCTGACCTATTGTTTGCAAAACTCTATCTCTGATACTTCAGCAACAGCAACTACATTACAAAGAAGATCACAATGAACATGTTGACACGAAAAACAATAACTATTGAGTTTGTTAGACTTTTAAAATGCATGTAAACATGTTAGCCTGTCTAAAATGGTAAGAAATCGAGTTTGCAGCAGGGGATAAAATCGATCCAACATCTATATGCTCAAATTGACTAAAATGAGCCAAGGCAGTAAAGTTTAAGTGTATTTTATTTTAGCTGAGTTCCCAACAAAGCTGCTCTCATTCACATGTTTCTGTTTCTTCTGTCAGACGGCTAAACCTGTCAGAAACTGTGAATCAGCCCATTAAGGCTACATGTCAACTCACGGTCACTGAAAGCCTTTCCAGACTGTCGCTCTGCTCTAATAAAATCCTGATTTTATAACCGCAGACTCATCGATCCCCATTCAAGTAACTGAAAGACAACGTCTTTAACACAGCATTGCTTCTCACATACTTCAGTCAATAACTCGACTCCCCTCCCGTGCATGTAAACTGACTGTGGAACTAATCTTAAAGAGTAAAGCGAGCAACAGTTTCTCTGGAAGAACAATGCTGTTTGAAAATGTTTTTTTTCCCAACATGTCGTTATTGTTTTGATGTAAGATTTAGGTGCTCTAATAAGTCTGCATGTTTAAATTGTGTCAGAATGTCACTGTGTTATTACTGTGTTATTACTGTATTTTTACTGCGTTATTACTACGTTAGTGTGGCCCCAGCCAACTACTTTCATCAACACTAAACAAGGCTGGAACTCGGCTCACAGGACGCAGCAGGGGATAAGAAGATGTTCATAAATGATGTTGCTGATATGGGATGTCATGCAGCTTCATGTCAAAAGAGGCGAACTATCCCTTTAACTGTGCATTTAATCATACTGAGTTTTAATTCTTGAACAATGTTGCTGTGTTAGCGAGACTGAAAACATTACAGATGAACTGACAGCTGGACTGACTGCTGGCTCTCCGGCTTCTGATCCTCTTTATTTCTCCTCCAGTTCCACAGTTCCACCAATGATGTCATGCAACCTCTGAGCAAGTTTAATGTTTGCATATATAATTACGTTTGCATTGTAATTCCTGCTCAGCTGAATTTTGAAAATGTGCATTTCTGACACAACATCGCAGGTCACCACATTCTCCTCTTTGTATATAATCTATATGCTTTAATCTGCCTCTGGGTCTGCTCTGCTGGTCCGTCAGGCATGTGCTCAGGACCGAAGTATCCCAACAATTGAACGGACTGCCAGGAATTTTTGTTCAAACCTTCGGTGAGCCAAAAGGACGACTGCTCAGGCTGCAGGCGAGTCAGATTTGTTTCTCAAACCAGCTTTTTAGGAGAGGCTGCCTATTGTTATTGTGTGTCCAGACATCACCAACCTATCTGCATGGGTTGCTATGGTAAGAATGCACAGTTAAGCTTTAGTGACTACACACTCTGTAAGTTCTTTTCAGCTTTGCCTGTTCAGAGGCCTCCCCCCCAAAAGTGCCAGCAGACAGTTTATTTTGGCATCCGTCCTCAGACTGATGTTATCCACTGTGACCTCCACAGCCTTCTATTCAGCACTGTTGTCACTCTGGATTTAATGTTTTATGTCACCTTACGAGTGATGCAGAAAGACGCTCCGATATCCAATTAGGCCTTTCAGGTTAGCTGCACCCGCGGTCATCTAATCAGAATGATAATTCAAAGTTCAACTGCAGTTTAAATGTTATGTTTTCTTTCATTTACCAGAATCTGGACGCAGTCTTTGCTTTTACACCATCAGCAGTCAGAAATGTGCATCATATTTGGTGGATTTCTGTTAACTTTGGTACGTACACCCATGTTTTTCCTCAGAATGAATAGTACAAACTCTTTATCGGGTTAGGATATGAATTTTCCCACAGCTTTCTTACTGTGATCAAACATCTGACAAATGAAACACATTAGCGTTAGCATTCTGATATGATTTAACTGCTTATCCAACATCTTTTTCACTGGCTGCAGAGTTTATAGAGGCTGAAAAAGTTCACATCAGCATCCGTTATTGTTCCTTATCCCCACCATCATTCAAAAAAATCAAGTTTGAGCGAATTTGTCATTTAAAAAGAGATTCCTCCTCTGCTTACATAACCATTCCCATGAGCCTGAAGCAGCGAGCTGTGACCGTCACATAAACATCGAATGATGCCCATCCGCCAAATGCCTTTTCCTTTAATATCGTCTTAATGATTTCCTGTGTGGGGTCGCATGGCTGTACGATATGTGCTGAGGAGTGTGACTTGGAATTATATATCTTAGCTCCAGTTCCATCATACGTTTCTTAAACCGGTCATCTTAAACAACACAGAAATCTTGCTATCTTATAAGTGATGTCATTTTTACTGTAGCTGACTGTGCTCAACAGCAGGCAGTCGGACAACATGCATCACCTGACGTTGGCTTGCTCATATGTGGCTCCACCGCCGCCTCAATTGGATGCTAAGCTAGCAGGTAAGCACTCTGACTTGCTGTAGAGTAAGACGGCTGATTTGTCTCAGTTCGCACTATTTGCTCACAAAGTAAAATTCAAACACCACTTGTTAGATTATTTGGTTCCTCCATTTTTGTTCCATCTTAGCAAACATAACATTCACCTTTTTTTACTGAGAGGTCACCACTTGAGCGCCCTCTGCTGGATCCACAGGGAAAACCACTTCAGGATGGTGCACCTGTCAGCACAAACTGTGATGAGAACTCAAACTGGAACTTGAAAGTTCTTCTTCAAACTTGGAAGAAAAGGTGACGCTCTAGTAGCAGGTTGCCATCTAACATCTTCACACTTAAGTCCATTTGTTCGCAGCGCTATCAGTTCTTTGTTGTTTGTGGTGAATGTGGATTTTGACTGAATTCTCATCGTCTTTCTCTTTGTATCAAACCATTTTCAGCGGAATTCTGTTTGTTTGTTAAGCCACTTAACTCTGACCTATGAATCATTCAGGCAGAAAAAAGGCTACTAAGAGTCTTAGTCTCAGGTTAAGCAGCCAGACTTTCTTGGAATCTTTTTAAAAGTGGTCTTCAACAATAGTTCTCCAGCTTTCTGAAGGTCCTTGAAAGGTTTTCATTAGATATTGGCTGATTTTTCACTCATTGTTTTTAGTCCGGTCCTTATACCTGAGCACTAACAGAGGAATGTGTTTATTAAGCCACTTAACTCTGACCTATGAATCATTCAGGCAGGAAAAAGGCTCCTAACTCAAGGGATGAGCCAGTGTTGTGTCCACACAGAACAGACAACTTAGCAAAGAAGCCGTTTTAAATCAGATATTTAGGCACTTTGTTCCCAGCAGCCTGTCACAGAGACACATCATTTGTTCCCATTTCTATGAAAAACAGCAAAGATAACACAGTCTGACAGACAGAAAACAGGATTTCTGCAGCAACAAGGTGCCAGACGTTCTTGTAATCTCTTCTTTTAAAGTTTATCTCTGAACATTCGCTGCTTTTTCCCCTTAATTTCTGTCCAGTCCTTGTACCTGAACTTTTTTTTTTAGAGAATTTTGAATTTATGACTCATTCAGGCAGAAAAAAGGTTCCAAACTCAAGGGATGAACCAGTGTTGTGTCCACACAGAACAGACAACTTAGCAAAGAACCAGTTTGAAATAGTATCTGTCACAGAGACACATCATTTGTTCCCATTTCTTTAGCTGCATGTGTGAAAAACAGCAAAGATAACACAGTCTGACAGACAGAAAACAGGATTTCTGCAGCAACAAGGTGATTCCCAAAGAGCTGTTAGCTGAAAACTTGGCATATCTCAGCATGGTGTGCAGTGTGTCCTTAAAACATTTGAGGAAACTGGACGAGTGGAGGACAGAAGAAGAAGTGTCAGGCCTAAAGAACTATCTCCAGCAGATGAACAGGATCTGAAAGTGATGTCCTTAAGAAAGAGGAAAACATCCAGCAAAGACCTGACACAGGAGCTGAGAGATGCATCTGGAGCTTCAGCTGATCCATCTGCTGTTGGCCCAAGCCTCATCAGAAATGGGCTCCATGGAAGGGTGGCTGTCAGGAAGCCGTTCTTAAGGAAGGGAAACAGGGAGAAAAGGCTGAGCTGGGCCAAAGGACACAAGAAGTGGGCTGAAAATCAGTGGCAGCAGGTCTTACGTAACAAGACTTTTGCCCAGGATTGTAACAGAGCAAAACATCTGAAAGTAATCAGGTTACTGGTTATCTGTGCAACACTAAAACTCAGCCACATTTAAAGTTGGAGCCCCAGAATCATCCCTCTCACCTTGTTAGCGAAGCATTCAGAGTGAGTCTGACCCGCTCTCCCTGCTGATTAACAAAAGCATCTGATTCTCCGTGCATGTGCCTTTTAACTGCATCCCCCCCTGTTGTGTTTCATTGGCCACTCACAACCCGGCTGCAGCTGTGACCTAGATCTGCTCGCTGGGAACTCATGCGGGCTCTGATGTCACCTTTGCTCTCATGGCCCTCCAACCAATCACATCGCCCCAAAGACGCGGACATGATGGGACAAAACGAGCAGGGAAAAAACCCGGGGAATCGGGTTTTTATTGACAAAAGCAGAACTCCAAACAGTCAGCTGTTACTCCCCCCTTTTTGCTGCAGAAAGAAAACAGACACTGTGTATCCCACAGACTCTCAGGCCTGTCGAGGCCTGTGCGATCGCTCACTCTTCTCCCAACGACGGGGGAACAAAGTGACAGAAACCACGGTTTAGGCAGACAAAACAAAGCCATTTCTGATAGTGTCGCGTTGGAAAAGATTGATTCTCAAAGCGCAGAAATAAAAGAGAGGAAACGTGTTTGCAAAGAGGTGAAAAAGCCAGCGAAGACGCTGATGAACCCAAACAGTGGAAGCACATCAGCATAACAGGTCGTTCTGCTGGGATCAGGCAGTGAAGGTGTGCCAGAGCAGGTCAGTGATCTTCAGCTGTTTTGACTTGTGCGCGTCTACAAGCTGAGACGAGTCCACACAAAGTGGGCTTTCTCTCGTTTTATCTGAACACCATTTAGAGATTCAGAGGAACTTTTTTCCAGCTTTCCTGTCATCTTTGTGGCCTCTGAATTTGATCTTGAGACACTTAATGGGGTCCTGACCTCCAGTTTGGAGAGGTGCCAGCTTCACTCCCTCCTCTCCTCACCAGAGTTTAAAGCTGGGCTTGAAGGAGATTCACAAGCAGTCAACATTTTGATTTCTTTTAACTAGGGCCGGGCGAGTTAACTCGTTAGTATCGCATTAACTCGCAAATTATTTAATGCCGATAAATATGTTATCGCGCATTAACGCAGTTTTTATTGTTTTTTTTATTATTGTAAAAGTCTGTTGCTCACAGGCTTTTATTCTGTAAAAGTCTGTTGCTGTCTGCTGTGGAACAGGAAAAGAAAGTAATCGGCGGATCCAACAAACACGGAGAAGGGTACGGAACTTTTACTCGTCCATTTTCATTTTAAAGTTCTTCCAGACGGCGGAGTCGACAGAACCAAAGTCATCTGTAAACACTGCCAAGTTGAATTGTCTTCTCAGCGTAGTAGTTCCAGTCTAAAATATCACTTAAAGGCAAAACACACAACTGATAGCAGCAAGTCATTCAAGGAAACAGACAGTGGAGCGAGGCTTCTACATAAAAACTACAGAAAGATGCTGATGTTAAAAGTGTGTTTGCACAACAAATGTTATGGCACTTTCATTCATATGGCAGCACATTTAAAATAAAACTAAATGCTAAAGGCTATACACTACTTTTGGATTCATTTTTGGATTCTGCGTACAAATGCGATTAATCGTGATTAATCAGGGAAATCATGCGATTAATTAGATTAAACATTTTAATCGTTGCCCAGCCCTAGTTTTGACTGCTTTGTTGTAAAAATTAAAAAGATATTTTCTAGTCTTCAAAAAGGAAAACCAGAAGACCGTATAGTTCAACATTTCTAACAGTTGCTCTTTAAGTTGAGGGTCTTAAGATGCACGGAGGGGAACTGATGATGTACAATTAAAGAAATGGGGAAAGGAATTTTTCCTTGGCTTTCCATCACGGCCCCAACAGATTCCTTTGTTGTTTGATTATGAGTAAATACTTGATTTATTCCTCTCTGGGGTCTAATATTTCTTCACATCCTTGATGCATTTTCTGTGATAAAACTGTTACGGTTTGGTGCATCTGAGCTCCAACACCAAAGGACACCTTGTGCATAATTCAGCTGCAGATTTACTGTTCTATCCAAATATCTAGGAGTAGCTCATATCATTTAAGAGCCCGTATCAAGCTCACTTATCTGACTGTTGCCTGTCTTCAAGCAGAAATTATACAAGCGTATTTTACGTTAAAGTACCAGGAAAAATATGAAGAAAAAAGAAAACGGCTGCGCTGTGAACAAAGCTTTTTCAGGAAGTTCAGGAGCAGACAAAGACCGAACTTTTATCTTCACAAAACACTAAAAAAATACACTGAAGGAAGGGGAGCATCCCAACGATATTTTATCATTTTAATAGATTTGATTTGAAGATAAAAGCACAACGGGGATCCAGAAGGTGTTTCTGTATTCTCTGGCTCTGAGTTCCTTTAAGCTGGAGTAAGATGATGTGGAAAGCTGTCCTGCAGTCTGATGGATCCTAAATCTTTTAAAAGGAAAGAGAGCCAAAATCCAGCTTACGTGAGTGAATGTAGAGCTCAACACAGAGTCTCCAGAGGTCCAACTGCACTCTCAGAAATAAGGGTACAGTACGAGTCCTTTTTTGTCCCCTGAGGTACAATCTATACTAATGTACCCCCTAGGGTTCATTATTGGACCTAAAGGTACCTATGCACTGCAAAAAATGCCCCCCCCCAAAAAAAATAAGTACAAAAACAACAAATACAAGACGTTTTTGCTTGAAATAAACAAAAAAATCTGCCAATGGAACTAGTGAAAATCGGCTTGTCAAGATTTCTTGAAATAAAATGTGATATTTAGGACTTTTGAGTTAAAAATGATCTTAAAATTAGCTTAAAAACCTCTTCAAATGAAGAAAAAAGCTTGTTTCATGTGAAATGTGACTCAAAACTATTTGTTTTCAAGACTTTTTCATTTAACAAGATATTCCAGATGTATTGTCTTCAAACAAGTCCCTATATCTGGCTGAAATAGTACTTGTTAGGCAGTTGTGTCTTATATTAAGTGTAATGAGATATTTTGACTAGAAATGAGACAAATATACTTGGTAAGACTTTGATTTTTTTCAGTGTATGTACCTTTTTGAGGGTCCAAAAGGTACATATATGTACCTTTTTTTCTTCTAAATGCTGGGGTACAATAGACTAGGTACTACTTCAGTATAAGGGTACAAAATTGCCACCAGAGGTACAAGATTGGTCTCTGTAAGGTACAAACCACAAGGGTACAAAACTATACCTTCTGAGGGTACTGCCCCAGTGACGAGCCATCGTACCCCTAAAGGTACAATTCTGTACTTTATTTTCTGAGAGTGTGGGATTGCACTAAGTCCCCATTAATGCTGAACAATGCAAACATCTGTTTGGTAAAGGACAGAAAGGTGCACGTTTTATCCAAATATCTCCGGATAAAAAGGACACCTTGCCGTCCCATCTCTCCGATAAACTGCTTCAACTTGTTGTTCCATAAGCTATCACAAAAAGCTACCAACCTGTTGTCCTGAACGCGTCTGTGCACGTTCTCAGCTCAGATTAAGACCTTCAGTGATCATTCCATCTACTTATCACTGCTGTGATTGTTCTGCCCTGACTGACATGTTCCAACCTTGTGATATTTGCAGCTTTTCCTCTGCATGATGTATCAGGATCTGTTGCTTTGCTCCAAACTGCACGTGCATGCAAATGGCTGATTGGCTCCAGGAATCTTAAACAGTTCCCTTCACAAACTCGTTTCCTAAAATAAAGAACGTCTTTTCTGTAATGTAAGGACATTTTTCTACATTTTTCTGTGTCGTTATTTACGCCAGCGGCCAAGCTGCTGTAAAATATTTCTCTGTGTACCTGTAAACAGGACATTCCTGAGGAGCAGCTGTAAATAAAGGTTACATTTTTGTGCTCCGGGAAGTTGTAACAACACAGAAGATGGGATGTAAACAGAACATAATCACTGCTGGAATGAAGCAAAAACAAGTATCTAAATGTGGAAAATCACAGTGAGGAACAGACCAAAAGCTGGAACCAAAACATCAACCAAACGCGCGCGCCGGTGACAGAGGCCGCTCTCGTGGCACTGCCGCCTTCCTGACGGGTCCACATGGAGGACCCCTCTCTTTTAAGACCCGTTATTACAGCTTCCTGCCCCGCAGACAGAAAAACACAGCAACCTTCTTTTTTTTCTCACTCTTTCCTCCCCAGAGATCAGAGCTGGCTGCAAAAAAAAACAAAAAAAAAACACTTTGCTGTCACCCCGTGTGCGTGCAGGGCGCGAGACAAGTCAAGGTTAGGATTGCTGCTGCTGCTGCTGCTGCTGAGCGGGCAAAAAGCGATGATAGTCATTTCTGCAGCGTAAGAGCAGCTCTGGGGTTAATTACTGCTGTGCGCGTGTAAAATAACCATTTTCTTAATTACAACATTAGCGTCATTTGGTGCTGATGATTCTGTGGAAAGGGCGTGCGCGTGCGCGCGGCGCATGTAACTGCAGAGGTGTGGAGACATACCTGAGCTCCACTCCATTATTTCAGAGGCTACAGCTTGATTATGTTTGGAGCAAACTCTGCTCCAGGGTTTGCACGAAAAAAAAAAAAAAAACCGGCAGCACCTCTCTTGTGCACGAGCGCGTGTGCGCGTTCTTGCGGTGGGAAGAAAATGAAGAAAGTCTAACAGTGACTATTCCCTCAGCCTTGATAAAAGAATGAATAAACTTTTTAATTGCGTGCAAGCAGTTTGAAAGCCAACGCAAACACACTTCCGTTTTACGCACAAACATCCGCAAGTTTCCAAACTTTCTGCATCAAATTTAAAGGTGGACAAAAAAAAAAAAAAAAAAAACTCACCGGTGTCCCTTTGTACCTGCCGGACTCGCGCACTGGAACACAAAGCATGCTCGGGAAACATTGCAGCGCAAAGACGCAGCAGCACACGGCCAGAGAAGTCCGCATCCTCACCGCCGTCCGGAGCCGTGATGGTGCACAAGCAGGCGAGAGTTGGCGCAGCCGCGTGCGGGGTGCAGTGCCGGGAGTCACACGGCTGCAGGATCAGGGGCGACTTCTCTTTAAATAGACTCTGATTTCTTTGTTCCCCTCAGTTTTTTCTCTCCTCCTCATACACTTTTTCTTTTTTCCAGCCCCGGGCTGATAATACCACCCGCTACCATGTGACTGTTAACCCCTTCACCGCCGGGCCGTCAGCTGAAAACAGATGCCGGTATCTTTGGGTTCCCCCCCCACTTCCACCACCTGATGCTTTTCTGCTTTTTAAAACCCCAAAGAGCCCCCAACGTAAAGTTTTGGCAGGAAATCTAACAAATGTAAGGAATTCCTCACATCCAACACAAACTGTGTGGCACGGATTATTATTAAGAGTATTACAGGAACGCGGTCAGTTCCAGCATCAGGGCGCCGGCCAATCAGCTGAGATGCAGCTCAAACTGTTTGGCAGAAGCTTAAAGCTTCCAGCATACATCCTCCTAAAAACACAAATGATATTTCTATGTTTTTGATTTTGCACAGATTAATGGACCCAAGTTTAAAGCATTCAGGCACAGAGAGCCACAAATCAGGGTCAAAGCGGTGTCTTTACATGGCTTGAAACAAGACTATTTATGGAGAAACTATCATGGTTGCTAAGGCTACCGGCCCCTTATCTCATGCTAACTACTAAAAAGTAGGGCTGGGCAGCGATTCAAATGTTTAATCTAATTAATCACATGATTTCCCTGATTAATCTCGATTAATCGCATTTGTACGCAAAATCCAAAAATGAATCCAAAAGTAGTGTATAGCTTTTAGCATTTAGTTTTATTTTAAATGTGCTGCCATATGAATGAAAGTGCCATAACATTTGTTGTGCAAACACACTTTTAACATCAGCATCTTTCTGTAGTTTTTATGTAGAAGCCTCGCTCCACTGTCTGTTTCCTTGAATGACTTGCTGCTATCAGTTGTGTGTTTTGCCTTTAAGTGATATTTTAGACTGGAACTACTACGCTGAGAAGACAATTCAACTTGGCAGTGTTTACAGATGACTTTGGTTCTGTCGACTCCGCCGTCTGGAAGAACTTTCAAATGAAAATGGCCGAGTAAAAGTTCCGTACCCTTCTCCAGGTTTGGTGGATCCGCCGATTACTTTCTTTTCCGGTTCAACAGCAGACAGCAACAGACTTTTACAAAATAAAATAAAATACCTAGATTAAATTCTCAAACAATCAGAAAGCGATTAAGACTGTTGATATCTGTGAACAGTTGAATATTTTATTGTAACCTCTTTTATCCCATATCATTTTGAAATGTTTCATGTGTAATGTAAAAAAAAAGTTAAATAAAAGGAAGTAAAAAATAAAAATTTAAAATAAAAAAATTGAAATAAAAACGTTTTAAATTAAAAAAATTCAAAATTAATTTAAAAACGCGTTAATGCGTGATAAAATATTTATTGGCGTTAAATAATTAGCGAGTTAACGCGATAATAACGAGTTAACTCGCCCAGCCCTACTAAAAAGTTGAATCCAAACTGATCAAAGGGAGTGTGATTACATGAGAAAACCAGCTGGTTATCAAATGTCCATCAGCTGTGAGTTCCCAGTGTCAGCTGAGGTTAACATGAAGATGCCAACTGCAACATATCCGAATGAGACAGAGAATTCCCTCAAACTGTGTCTCAATCTGCTTCTGTTTAAAGAGAAAACACTGATCCTACAGACGTGGTTCTGTGGCCGTGAGCGCTGCCAGGGCTTCCTGTGACTGTAAAAAAAATGTAAACATACAGACGAGAGCAAGTTATGATTCTTTGGTAAAATCTTGCTCTCATATTACACTTTTTTACAATAATTTGGAAGTTTCAGCCACACAAAGTTTAAATCTTTGACTTTTTTTTACTTTCAGTTATATTTTAAAACATTTTGAAACCTCGAGTTTACCAAAAAAAACTGCGTGCCGTGACATTTTTAACTTATTTTTCAGCTTCTTCCACTGTGTTTAATATAAAAAAACAGCTTTAAAGTGAATCTCTGCTCTGAGCTCCTTTCTCCTCCAGCACAGCCTGAACCCTCTCAGACGAGCTTTCTGTCCTTTCTTTAAGGAGTCTTCAGGAATAGTTCTCCAGGCTTCTTGAAGGACATCCCAAAGCTCTTCTTTGGATGTGGGCTGCCTTTTGTTCCGTTCTCTGCCAACATGATCCCACACTGCTTCAGTAATGTTGAGCTCCGGGCTCTGGGGAGGATTCATCCCTCCATCAGACCTGCTGCCACTGATTTTCAGCCCACTTCTTGTGTCCTTTGGCACAGCTCAGCCTTTTCTCCCTGTTTCCCTTCCTTAAGAACGGCTTCTTGACAGCCACCCTTCCATGGAGCCCATTTCTGATGAGGCTTGGGCCAACAGCAGATGGATCAGCTGAAGGTCCAGATGCATCTCTCAGCTCCTGTGTCAGGTCTTTGCTGGATGTTTTCCTCTTTCTTAAGGACATCACTTTCAGATCCTGTTCATCTGCTGGAGATAGTTCTTTAGGCCTGACACTTCTTCTTTTGTCCTCCACTTGTCCAGTTTCCTCAAATGTTTTAAGGACTCACTGCACACCATGCTGAGATATGCCAAGTTTTCAGCTAACAGCTCTTTGGGAATCACCTTGTTGCTGCAGAAATCCTGTTTTCTGTCTGTCAGACTGTGTTATCTTTGCTGTTTTTCACACATGCAGCTAAAGAAATGGGAACAAATCTTAGTTCCAGTCTAAAACCCACAAAGAGCTTCTAGATTATTCATTTCTGGTGGCATGAAACAGTTTAATCATTTAATTAAATTAATTGTTCCATAATTAATCATTAGATTACATCTTATATTCATTTTTTAAGCTTTAAATGAAATCTTATTTACTTTTTCTTGATATTGAATAACATATAATTCTTATTATTGTCTGTTTTTTTCCTACTTTTCTACTTTTAGATGTGATACAGTAACGTATATTTTTTGGGATTAGGATTTTTTTTAAACTTAATTTCATGTATTAATTTGACTCTTTTAGTAACTGAAAGCAGTTTTAACGTAAATGTACAAAATAGTTGAAACTATGAAGCTGTTTTTCACAGATGCAGCTAAAGAAATGGGAACAAATGATGTGTCTCTGTGACAGGCTGCTGGGAACAAAGTGCCTAAAGATCCAGTTTAAAACGGCTTCTTTGCTAAGTTGTCTGTTCTGTGTGGACTCAACACTGGTTCATCCCTTGAGTTAGGAGCCTTTTTCCTGCCTGAATGATTCACAGGTCAGATTTAAGTGGCTTAATAAAAAAAAAAAAACACATTCCTCTGAAAATGTCCAGGTACAAGGATGGAAAATTAGTGAAAAAGCAGAAGATATCCAAAGAGAAACTCTGAAAGACCTTCAGAAAGCTGGAGAACTGTTGCTCAAGACCACTTTAAAAGATTGTAAATGCTCAGGTTTAACGACTGGACTAAAAAAAATGAGTGAAAAATCAGCCAATGTCCAATGAAAACCTTTCAAAGACCTTCAGAAAGCTGGAGAACTATTGTTAAAGACCACTTTTAAAAAGATTCCAACAAAGATTCCAACAAACTAAGACTCTTTTCTACTTTATTTATTTATTCAGCCTTTATTGTCAGATTTAAACAATTTCTTTTCTAAAAGCGTCCTGGAAGTGAAAAGCAGCAGTTCCTTCTGCAGCTGTTATACAACAGAACATGAACAATGTACATACATTGATATATTAAAATATTGATAAATACCTTGAGTTAGGAGCCTTTTTTTTCTGCTTGAGTGATTCATAGATTCAAAATTCTCTAAAAAAGAAGTTCAGGTACAAGGACTTGGACAGAAATTGAGTGAAAAAGCAACGAATGTTCAGAGATAAACTTTAAAAGAAGTTTACGTCTGGCTGCTTGGAAGCAAAATAAACTTTTTGCACAGTGCTAGAAGTACAGAGTCAAAGTACTTTGTAAAAACTGTGTGCCATGGTTTAGTGTGAAAGACCCTCAGACTTCCTACTTGAGATGCTGAGGGCAACCATGATGAGGTAGAGTTTGGTTTGGAGGAGTGTTGCATTAAAGGTCGGTGAAAGGCAGAATGGCAGAAACAGCCATTTATCCAAAGAACCTCAGGTTAGCTTGCTGAACTAAGAGATGAATATGACTGGAACAGAGTTGTGATGACACAACTGAGTGTTACAGCTGTTACATTCAGAAATGAAAGGAGATACGAGGGAACAGACTTTCTTTAAAGGTACATTTTATTATATAGGAGTCACAAATATCATTAAAGAGCCCGTATCAGGCTCATTTATCTGCCTGTTGCTTTAATTTAATTTTCAGCTCCCCTCTCTTTAAGACCCGCCTCCCAAAAGGTGCAGTCAGCTGTGATTGTTCACCGAATGATCAAAAATTACAGAGTGCAAGGAAACTACTAATTCCTCTTTAAGCAGGCATAATACAAGCGTATTTTACGGTAAAGTACCAAGAAAAATATGAAGAAAAAAGAAAACGACTGCGCTGTGAACAAAGCTTTTTCAGGAAGTTCAGCAGCAGAGAAAGACCGAACTTTTATCTTCACAAAACACTAAAAAAATACACCGAAGAAAGGGGAGCATCCCAAAGATATTCGATCATTTTTAATAGATTTGATTTGAAGATGAAAGAGAAACGAGGATCCAGAAGGTGTTTCTGTATTCTCTGGCTCTGAGTTCCTTTAAGCTGGAGTAAGATGATGTGGAAAGCTGTCCTGCAGTCTGATGGATCCTAAATCTTTTAAAAGGAAAGAGAGCCACCATCCAGCTTCAGGGAAATCATGTGATTAATTAGATTAAACATTTTAATCGTTTAACTGCTTAATTAATCACATGATTTCCCTGATTAATCACGATTAATCGCATTTGTACGCAAAATCCAAAAATTAATTCAAAAGTAGTGTATAGCTTTTAGCATTTAGCTTTATTTTAAATGTGCTGCCATATGAATGAAAATGGCTGAGTAAAAGTTCCGTACCCTTCTCCATGTTTGGTGAATCCGCCGATTACTTTCTTTTCTGGTTCCGCAGCAGACAGCAACAGACTTTTACAAAATAAAAGCCTGTGAGCAACAGACTTTTACAATAATAAATTAAATAATAAAACAGGGGTGGTCTGTGGCGTAGTGGGTTGAGCAGGCGCCCCATGTACAAGAGGCTATAGTCTCTATAGGTTCGAGTCTCGCATCAGACAGCCCTGTGCTGCATGTTGTTAAAATCAGGGAAATCATGTGATTAATTAGATTAAACATTTTAATTGTTGCCCAGCCCTACTTAAAACCCACCTTTTCTCAACAAATGTTGTCTGTGTGTGTAAACTGTTTTTATCTTTTGCTGAATTTCTTTGTTAAATGTATTCTGTTGGATTTTATTGTTATTTATTTATGTAAAGCACTTTGGTCAACCCAGGTTGTTATAAGGTGCTCTATAAATAAACGTGACCTTGACCTTGACCTTACATGTGAGTGAATGTAGAGTTCAAAACCGAGTCTCCAGAGGTCCAACTGGGATTGCACCACAGAGTCCCCATTAATGCTGAACAATGCAAACATCTGTTTGGTAAAGAAAAGAAATGTGCACATCTGGTTTGTTTTTATTCTTATTCAGCTCTGATCGACTGTAAAGAAAGAAAAGCGTCCGTGAGTCAGTTTGAGAACACTCGGATAATTACAACCACTAACAGCAGTGAAGAATTCAGCAGTGCTTTCCTGTGTAATGGCTGACAGGTTTCTTAAGGCTATTTTAGCATGAAAAAAGCCCCCCAATAAAACGTGATCGCCTGACAAGGAGCTGCAAGCTCTGCACCACATCAGGTCTGTTATTGCACATCTGTAATGAAAGAGAAGAAGGAAAGACTCAATAAGAAAAGTGACACTACTCATTTCTGGACAGGAGACTATAATTAATGCCGCTGCACGCGGAGGTATTACATGCAGTTAAAGGCCGGTTAAAGCCACTGCTGGCTCCAGGATTGGTGAGCTGTTTGTGGAGTTTGGGCTTTTTTTTCCCCAATGCAAACAGAAGTTGTTTGTGTTTGTGTTGTCAGTTCTAAGATATCAAACAAATGAATGATACAAGAAAATATCTGGACGAAGTTTGACAGGCTTAAAGGTGTAATGTGCAATATTTGAAAGGCCACTGTGTGTCGCACTGGAGCAGCAGACAAACTGTACAAAGAGTCACTCAGTGGCGTTACATGGCACTGAAAGGATCAGATAATTGGCTAAATTACAATAAGAATGAGTTATTAAGTGCATGTAGACACCTTAAAGGGAGAGTTCGCCTCTTTTGACATGAAGCTGTATGACATCCCATATCAGCAACATCATTTATGAACATGTTCTTACCCCCTGCTGCGTCCTGTGAGCAGAGTTCCAGCCTCGTTTTGGTGTTGATGAAGGTAGTCCGGCTAGTTGACTGGGGTTTAAAAAATAAAGCGTTTTGCTTCTCAAAACAATATGCGTTCAAAAGAGTAATACATTTGCATCACAAAATCGTTCTCCAGGAAAAAGTCAGACCTCACAATCGCTTGGCCCTATTTTCTCTCCCGTCGTATCACTGCCTGCTGCCGACAGCCGCGCCTGTTACGGTGTTTGCTGCTCGGTCTTCACAGTTTACACAGCAGGCAGTGATACGAAGGGAGAGAAAATAGGGCCAAGCGATTGTGAGGTCTGACTTTTTCCTGGAGAACGATTTTGTGATGCAAATGTATTACTCTGTTGAACGCATATTGTTTTGAGAAGCAAAACGCTTTATTTTTTAAGCCCCAGCCAACTAGCCGGACTACCTTCGTCAACACCAAAACGAGGCTGGAACTCTGCTCACAGGACGCAGCAGGGGGGAAGAAGATGTTCATAAATGATGTTGCTAATATGGGACGTCATACAGCTTCATGTCAAAAGAGGCGAACTATCCCTTTAAAGTCATGGATTTGGAAATATTTCTGTATCTTCTGTATGCGGTCCTCGGCCACCACACAGAAAGGTCTGCACCTCGCTCATCGTCCATGGGTTGGCTTTCCTTCTCTGGTCTTCCATATTCGTAGTTCTGTTTATTCTCTGTTGCTCTCGCAGGTGTGTTTTCATACATGGCGGGTGATTATTTAAAGCTCCCCGAGCTTCGTTGCGTGTATGACGTAATTTCACCTGACCAATCAGTGGACAGCACTGATCACGTGACGTTTTAGTATCCGCTAGTACCGACTAGACCCACCTCTGATGCAGGTACTAGCCGGTGCTAAAAATCGTAACGGGTCCCACCTTCAACCCGCGATGGAAAAGCTCCCAATCAGGGTAGAGTCGTACCGTGTAGAGCTGTACCGGTACAAAAATGTTCGGTGGAAAAGGGGCATTAGTATCACCCAATCAATCTGGGATTGGAGTGGAGTGCTTTGTTTCAGCCCAGTCCAAGTGACTGTGTGGCTGCAGGTGTGGCCATCACAGACTCGTATCATGGAAGACACTCATTGGGGAGTTAATATCGGGCATGTTCTGAGAGGTGCATGTGAAGAGTGGGGTGTATTAATATGAGTGTTTTAAAGGCTTTTCCACATATCAGAAGACAAAGCAGGTTGAGTCGTAGTGAATCGTTGTTGGTAACATGTGCAACGTTACAAACTCCGATTTAAATAAGTTTACCTACTCTCTGAAAAAATGTGGATTTGTCAACTGGTCTGTTCACTGACTCAGTTTCAGGGAGACATCTGCGATGAATCAGATCCATCACGCTCTTTATGTGTTCATTGTGTTGGAAAAGGGTGTTTTTGATCTTCACCGGATCTATTGTTTCATTCACTCCGAACCTCCTACAAAGTCTTTATTGTCTGAAGCTCACCGGCTTGAAACTCTAAAGTAACCTGCGCCGCACTGGCTTTTGTCATCACTTGAAGTATATGAGCAAGCTATCTCATTTTCCCACAGATGGTCTAAATACATTCCCCCCTTCATGGGACTTTTCTTTACAAGCGGTGGCAAGGTTCCAACGCATTACAGCAGCTCTCAATTAGGAAAGAAATTAGGATTCAAGTTGCTGCCAAGTCCGAAAATATACACGAGTCTGCTTGAGTGAAACTTGTGGAAGAAAAATGCTGTCACATAACATGCTGATTAAGGTTGAAAGACATGACAGTTACTTTAAAACACAGCCCTGAAGCTTAGATGGAAACATCGGTGGCTAAAACATGTAAAGAAAATATGCTAAAACAATTGTTTTAAGAGGCTGGGTGTATGTTGGTATCATCAGTTTAAACTCATCTGAGTCTTTGCTCCTGGAGGATTTACCTGATAAGATTAGATATTTATAATATCAATTCCTTCCTCGGTTGGTTCGCTTCAGATGGATTTATTATCATTGTGACATGATTTATTCATTTTTCCCCATGCTTTGTCCTCGGTATGTACATTAAACAGAACAAATCATTGTCCACACATTAAGGTGTTCAGTCCTGAATAAGACCATCTTCAGCTGTGTCTATACCCTTTTATTAGGGCTGGGCAACGATTAAAATGTTTAATCTAATTAATCACATGATTTCCCTGATTAATTACGATTAATCGTATTTGTACGCAAAATCCAAAAATGAATCCATAAGTAGTGTATAGCTTTTAGCATTTAGTTTTATTTTAAATGTGCTGCCATATGAATGAAAGTGCCATAACATTTGTTGTGCAAACACACTTTTAACATCAGCATCTTTCTGTAGTTTTTATGTAGAAGCCTCGCTCCACTGTCTGTTTCCTTGAATGACTTGCTGCTATCAGTTGTGTGTTTTGCCTTTAAGTGATATTTTAGACTGGAACTACTACGCTGAGAAGACAATTCAACTTGGCAGAGTTTACAGATGACTTTGGTTCTGTCGACTCCGCCGTCTGGAAGAACTTTAAAATGAAAATGGCCGAGTAAAAGTTCTGTACCCTTCTCCATGTTTGGTGGATCCGCCGATTACTTTCTTTTCCGGTTCCTCAGCAGACAGCAACAGACTTTTACAAAATAAAAGCCTGTGAGCAACAGACTTTTACAAAATAAAAGCCTATGAGCAACAGACTTTTACAAAATAAAAACCTGTGAGCAACAGACTTTTACAATAATAAAATAAATAATAAAACAGGGGTGGTCCGTGGCGTGGTGGGTTGAGCAGGCGCCCCATGTACAAAAGGCTATAGTCCTCGCTGCAGCTGGCCCTGGTTTGAGTCCTGCATCGGACGGCCCTGTGCTGCGTGTTGTTCCCCCTCTCTCTGCCCCCTGCTTCCTGTCTCTCTGAACTTTCCTATCCTTTAAAGGGAAAAAAGCCCCAAAAAATAATTTAAAAAATGAATTAATTAAATAAAAAATGACGTTAATGTGCGATAAAATATTTATTGGGGTTAAATAATTAGCGAGTTAACGCGATAATAACGAGTTAACTCGCCCAGCCGTACTTTTTATCTTTTTTTTATTTCACTCTAATTAACTTTAGAATACTATAAATCTAAGCTGAGCTTTAAAGCAGTAAATCCAGACCCAGCTCATGTGCATATGTCTCTAATTTCACGCAAATATCCATCCATAATACGTAATTACATCGGTCTGAAGGATAAAAAGTTCTGGGCCTGAATCCAGTCCCTGTCGTGTTGTTTCTTTGTCCAGGTGAAATCAGGCCAACCATCTTTCCAGATGAAGAGTTTTGTACTTCTGCTCCTGATGCAGCAGCTGTTGGTCCGTTTTGTAAGGAAGCTCCTTATCACGACTGTAGATTATCTTGACTTCCGTGCTCCTTTCGATAAAAGTGCATAAACCATAAAAAAAAAAAATAGAGTGTAGGGGATGACATTCCAGTGAGCTAATGCTGTGTGCATGGGGGCCGTTTGTTGCATAAGCCTGACGTGGGTAACTCCGCCACATGTGCTGCACACATACAGATGCCAAGTTTTGTTTATGCCATTGATTTGAGGTCGGTAAGTGCATGTATGCAGCAAATACATCAGAGCAGGACAAGCAGCCTTGTGTCCTGAGGTTTGGTGTTTCATATACAGTCAATCTGAGCACTAAACCCTCCCCCGTTGCCACAGATGATTCAATTCAATTTCATTTTTATTTATATAGCGCCAAATACAACAAATGTCATCTCAAGGCACTTAGATAGTAAGTCCAATTCAAGCCAATTGGAATCCAATTAATTAATAATAATCATAGTTCATAAAATAATCCAATTCGTTCATATAGAGCCAATTCAAAAACAATTTCCTAGCTAAGATGAGTCTGATGAGTCTCTGTGAAGGTCGAAGATCATATGCTTTAGAAAAAAACTGAAACAGGTTTATGTACTCAGCCCTAAGGCCGATGCAGTACGGTCTTAAAGGAGAAGTTAGTTTTTTTTAAACCTGGACATTATTTCTGGCATAAAATACGTTCATCTACTCACCGATAACAGTTTGGTGAAAGTCGGCGTCCTTTGGAAGATAATTAGATCACTGGAGATCGGCGTATATCCATATAACGGGAGAGAACAGGGCAGAGACGATACAGCCTCTAAATAAGGCATTATCTGTCTTTATTTCACCAATTCTTTAAGAAGAATGAATGAATGAACGCGTACTGTTGCACTGTTAGCTCAGAGCTGCCGTGTTGTTGTTATCGGGGCTATCGGGGGGCTTATAGGAAGCTTTCTACACACGTGTCTACTGGGATGACGTCATCAATGTGCGTCGCTGCTACTCTCGACAGGTGGGTACGCGTTCATTCATTCATTCGTCTTAAAGTATTGGTGAAATAAAGACAGATAATGCCTTATTATCCGGTAAGGACGTCCATCGTACTCAAAGTCGTCGTCCACGTCGTCAGAATCTGATAAATATCCTGCCATGTTGCACAAAACTAGCAGCAGCAAACTCTGTGTGAAGTTAGCCGAACGTCACAGAGCACGGAGTGAATGAGCTGAGCTGCAGCGGCGCGTGTTGATGATGTCATCCCAGTAGACGCGTGTGTAGAAAGCTTCCTGTAAGCCCCCGATAGCCCCGATAACAACAACACGGCAGCTCTGAGCTAACAGTGCAATAGTACGCGTTCATTCATTCATTGGTCTTAAAGTATTGGTGAAATAAAGACAGATAATGCCTTATTTAGAGGCTGTATTGTCTCTGAATAGTTTTCTAATGCACGCCTTGGTACCTGACTTCTGTTTATCTTGCAGGTTTTTCGTTCTTCAGTCATTCTGAAACATTTGCTTATTGTGAGCATTTAATCATCCTCACATCAGCTCGCTGTGTGGCTTCCTCCTGTTGTTCTCTTCTGGATTGTTCTCGGTAGGTTTGCTTCTCACCTGTCATCACTTCCTGTGATGTCACTTCCTGGTTACGCAGCTGACCCGTGTGTAGTCGTAGCACCGTTACCGTGACAGATGCTGTGGCGTGGGGGGGCTCACATCGTGTGAGGACGGGTAAGCCTCTGCTACATTTTTAGCAATTTTCACTGCTTGTTTTTAGCTTGTTTTTATGACCGTCTGGTAAATTAGATTCATATTTGGATGGAGCGTGTCTCCTGTTCGAAGTCAAACATACCTGAGTGCCTTTTATTCTTGATGTAATACTTTCTAATAACTTTTTAATGAAGGACTGAAACTCCCAGGGTGGCATTGTTGGTGCTTTAACTTTGACCCACCTCTCCGGAGTAGCTGGGCTCGCCACACTGATCTAAAAAATGATTTCAGTTTCCACAGCTAACGCTCAATAAAAAAAGGAAACATGTTGTACTCTTTCTCTCACTTTGATTAAATCTTTGGAAGCTGTAATTCATGACTTCAGCTGGACCTTTGTCTCTATATCTCAATAAGCGCTCAGAGATATTGAGCTGCTCTTTCATCTTCTTGAAAACAGGTAATTAGAAATCAATCTAACAGCAGACAGCATTGCATAAGCAGAAGGAAATCGTGCATAAGTCTGGTGACTTTGGACTTTGATCTGACTTGTTGGCCTCGAAGACTTTTCTGCCTAACTTAGAGAACAATGACTCAGCTCGTGTGTGTTCCTGAGGATCCACGCTGAGTGAGCCCCAGTGAAGTGAGGAAAATCTTCCTGTGGTTTAAAGAGATTGAAGCAGAGTGTAACGCAGTGTGCACGTGATATCAAAAAGCTGCACTTGGCTTTGTAAATGAGTTTGCCCCACGGTTATTGAAGATGTTATCTTACATTTCGGAAAATGTTTCTGGTGTTTTAAAAGAATTAATCGCGGAAATTCCCCTTAAGGAGGAAAATGAACTTTGATTTCTGCTGCTGCTGCAGACGGCACGATCCAGGATAACCATCATCCTTTAAGAGGATGATGCTCTGAAGAATAATTCTTCACTCTTTTATGTCGACGAATCAACAAGAAATTCTTTTACATGGAGAGGAATTTCCCAGTTATGAGGTTTTTATCATGCTGGTTTTCTGCCTCTGTGCTGGAGTCTGACATTAAATGTGACCTGGTTACCGTGCTGGGGTTGATTTAAAAAAAAATAAAATAAAATAAAAATTGTTTTTTCCTTAATACTGTAGCATTTTCTCCTTCTTCTGTTTTGTGTTTATGGGAAATTTGTTGTGTTTTTGGTCTCAGTGATCTTTTTAAAATGTCCTTCTGAAATGTTGTGTTTTTGAAGTTTCTTCTTCGTGCTTTTGGTTTTATTTGTTTTTAAAATGTCGTTTTTTTCGGATTTCTTCAGATATTTTGTGGTTTTTGGTCTCATTGATCTTTTTAAAATGTACTTCTGAATGTTATTTTCTCTGAAATGTTGTGTTTTTGAAGTTTCTTCTTCGTGCTTTTGGTTTTATTTGTTTTTAAAATGTCGTTTTTTTCGGATTTCTTCAGATATTTTGTGGTTTTTGGTCTCATTGATCTTTTTAAAATGTACTTCTGAATGTTATTTTCTCTGAAATGTTGTGTTTTTGAAGTTTCTTCTTCGTGCTTTTGGTTTTATTTGTTTTTAAAATGTCGTTTTTTTCGGATTTCTTCAGATATTTTGTGGTTTTTGGTCTCATTGATCTTTTTAAAATGTACTTCTGAATGTTATTTTCTCTGAAATGTTGTGTTTTTGAAGTTTCTTCTTCGTGCTTTTGGTTTTATTTGTTTTTAAAATGTCGTTTTTTTCGGATTTCTTCAGATATTTTGTGGTTTTTGGTCTCATTGATCTTTTTAAAATGTACTTCTGAATGTTCTTTTCTCTGAAATGTTGTGTTTTTGAAGTTTCTTCTTCGTGCTTTTGGTTTTATTTGTTTTTAAAATGTAATTTCTTTCGGATGTCTTCTGTTTTTTTTTATTGTTTTCTGGCATTTTGTTTTGTTTTTGGTCTCATCGATCTTTTTAAAATGTCCTTCTGAATTTTTGGATGTAGACCGATCGGTTGCAGCTACTTTGGAAAATGAAGACTTGCACAAAACCTTTTTGTTCTGTGGGATTTAAAACAAAATTTGAATTTCACAGATACCTTTCTGATTCCAACAAAGAAAGTGTTTAGCATTATGATTTAATTAACTCATCATATCAACTCTTCTCTGTTTTTTTTTTTCATATTAACATGTGAAAAGAAAGGAGGGTTTGGATTGAAGAATCTGTTTTCTTACCTGGGCAACTTCTTTCCTTTTTCTTTTAATTGGTTTGGCATGAATTTAACTAATTTCCAGTATAATTAATTTGATTTGGTTGAATTGTATTATGGTGAATTGAATTGTAATTGGAGGAGTGGATAAATTAAACTGAATTTAATCATTTTTGGTATAATCCATCCCCGAAGATGTGAATCTGTGAATCAATACAGTATGACTGAAATCTCCCAAATATTTACTGAAAGGACCTTAAAGGGAGGAGCTTAAGCATTTAAACCAACACG
This sequence comes from Odontesthes bonariensis, assembly GCF_027942865.1. NCBI lineage: Eukaryota > Metazoa > Chordata > Actinopteri > Atheriniformes > Atherinopsidae > Odontesthes > Odontesthes bonariensis. The sequence goes on from NC_134511.1 coordinate 6,088,317, forward strand.
GGTATAAAGTGGTGGAAGTGAACACTCATTGGAAGTGGGTGAACATTCGGAGCTTTCCCTAATGATGTGATTTCACCCGCCTGCAAAACTAACCTGACGCAGTCTTTTTGAAAAAAGCCATTTCAGTAACGACAGCTCAAATGAAACTTTAATACAACTTTATTAGGTCCACAATGATGAAAGATTGAAGAACGAATGATTGGAATGAAGTCAGATGAATGAGATTAGAAGAAAGTTTTTGGTAGTTAGTCTCCGGTGCAGCATCAAGCCGGACGTACGACAGGAAAGTCCAGAGTTTAGTCGCTGCTGGTGGTCATCAGATGAGACACTATCTTTGGCTGAAGGAGTAGGTCGAGTTTGGGAGGCGGTTGGCTGCACGTCACGCGATCCCGGAGGAAAATGACGGCATTAAAAAAGGAGCTGAGAAGAGACTGATTGCCTGGGAGAGAAAGGGGAGCAGGAAGACCACATCAGTGATGGGAAGTAGCAAGGAAGTAGAGGAAGGTAGGAAAAGCGTATATGAAACTAATCAGATCTTCCTTATTGAACATTCACTAAATCGGACATTTTTTAGTTGGCTGTTTTGAAGCAAATAAACGAGGCTGTGTGGTGCTACCAAAGGCCGGTTTACAAGCTACACTGCTAGAGGTTGTGATTCAGTAGAAGAAGTAGCTGTACGAACTGACAAACCTGGAGGAGGAAGAGCAATTCGAACTTCCTGGGATGTCATCATATCCGACCTGTTGAGTTGTTTGCTCCTGTTGGAAACAGCTGCTGAGTCAGATCCTTCTAATATTGACCAGTTCAGACGGGATTCTCAAACTTGTTTGAAAGAGGCAAAAAACATCTCAGTCAATCATGTATTTTTACTGTCTCCATCAACCTTTTCTTCTTTACCTCTTTTGATTATGAATAAAAAAAGGGAAAGATCCAGAATAAAGACGCCTATAAATGGTAGGACAGCTCAGAGGTGTAGTTTTCCACTTTTGTTGCTCCGGTAAGCACTTGGAGCCGTAGGACAGTGCATAAGGGATTGATTAGATTGAAGCTCATGGTCTATTACGATGCGTTGGTTGCGAGGCGTAAGGACGCAAATGCGGACTTCAAAAAACAAGACTTGATTTATTATCAAACAGAGAACAAGGTTAACATAAAACGCAGCTGAGCCAGATGGCAAGAACTGAACTGTGAAGACTTGACTTGACTTGACTTGACTTGACTTGACTTGACTTGACTTGACTTGACTTGACTTGAAAGGTAAATGGTGAAGGTGCAAGGATCCCACCCTGACTGTGAGAAAACAGGGAGCCTAAGTACTGTGGGGACTGATGAGTGAGTGAGTGCAGCTGATGAGAACAGGTGAAGTGAATGAACTACTGACCTGAACATGGTGACTGAGGAAAGAGAAACTGTGGGGAAAACAATGGCAAAACTAAAACTAAACATGGGCTAAAAAACTAAAGACTAAACAGGAACTAAACACCAAGGCATGAGAAACTAAAACATGATAAAACACAAAACTAAGAACTAAAAACATGGCGCAAAATCCATGTTCGTGAGAAAAATGCCGCTCAGTGAAAGACTTTGGCTGAGTTCGAAACCGCCTACTTCTCCTACTTCTCCTACTACTCATACTAACTTTTTGAGTTAGTAAGCGAGTTTGAGTAAGCGAGAAGTTCCCGAATGCATACTAGATTCTCCTAAATGTTGGGTATGCATCATGAGGTTACTACTCATACTCAAACTAACCAGGATGCAACGTAACGTGACGTCGCCGATCATCATTTCCTGTCAAAACGGCAGTTTCAAGCTAGCTACAACGAGGGTAGGTTCACTTCCTGTTTTCAAAACAAAAGCACCAATTGTATCGTAATGGCTTTCCCTATGATAAAAGGCAACGGGTATTTTATTTTGTGAAAATAACCGGAAGTGCGTTGCTCACTGCGGCTAGCTTTATTAGCGCCGAATTAGTGGGAACAAAATTGTAAATAGCCGTTATTTTGTCAGGTTTTCAACACGTTGGGGATCTAAACGACTACTTTCTCGCCTGAAAATGTTTCAAATGTTGCTAAAGTTTACGGAGTTTAGAGCTTAAGCGAAATCAGCTTCAGGCCGGCTGATTTCGGCTCGGGCTGGAGTGAAATGCATTGTGGGTAAACACTCTGCATACTGTCTGATCGATGAGTATGTAGTATGCAGTATGCAGTATGCAGTATGTAGTATGTAGTATGTAGTATGTAGTATGCAGTATGCAGTATGTAGCATGTAGTATGCGGTTTCGAACACAGCCATTGACTCCTTGATGTGGTTCTGGCAGATTTTTGGTCAATGATGCAGCTCTAACTCAATTCTAGATAACACCTTTTTATCAGCAAACAGTTCATAATTTGGTCTTTTCTTGGAAGGCACCGGTTAGGTAAAGATCGGAGAAGCACTGAACGCTGTTTGGTGTTGCAGGGTGGTCGTAGATTTGATCCCCGCCACAGTGAACGTGTTCATCCACCACCACGAGTCCCTGAGCTGAACGCTGAGCCACTGTCCAAAAACATGTCAGACGTGGACGGAAAAGTCGCCTTGTGCTTTAAACTCTGACATGTGATGTGTGCACTGGAGCCAAAACCTCTATAACTACGTTATCTTAGCGATCTCATGTGGCAGCTGACCCTCCTAAAAGTCCTCCCCATATCAGTTCCTCCACATCACAGGGGTACTCTGCTTGTCATCCCTAATTAAGGGCTTTAGTCAAAATCATACGCTTCCTGTATTTAAAATACCTCTTATCCAAAGTCTTTGCACAAACCCTAAAACTGCTGCCGGAGAGATAAGTTCTCCCTACAGCTGGTTATGGGTCCATGTTAGCTGCACTTCTAAAAACAAAGTCCACATGTGTCTGTTTAATGCGAACCAGACTTGTGGATGAAAGCGACCAACCTCCTCTGATTGGCTGGGTGGAGAGCCATGAAACTTGGCCCCTCGAGGGGGCTGGGGGACGCAGAGGGGGTTATTAGTGGGTTTGAAGGCATTAATCCTTATTCCTTTCTGTTGCTGTGAACCTGTCTGACCCATGACAGGCCCGGCCACAACAAAAGGGCTGCAGGGGTGAAGACGGGAAGACGAGAGACCAAATCACAGCCAGAAAAATGAGCTGTTGTTGCTAATCTTGGTTTTTCATTTAAGGATGTGATGCCTCAGCATCCTCTGTGGTCAAATAATGAGTTTTCCTGTTTTTTGTGCTTACGTCAGATCATCTCAGTTTCCTGCAATTTCTGCGATTTAAAAAAAAAGAAGTTTGATGTTGTGAGTGATTCACGGTTTTGTTCATATATATATTGTATATATAGTTGTTCAATCGTTTAAATCTGTTGCAGATCCAGTTACACGCCATCTTTATCCGAAGCTTTGCAGTGTTAAAGTGGCTTTTTAATTTAGGTTTTTCCTGATGAATAACAGGTCTCCTGCCACAAGTTTATTTGCACCTGTCAGATTTAAGTGATGGACACCAGAATTTGGGAATTTGGCAAAGCTTTTGATTATATTTATCAGTGATTAAAGTTTGTGTTTTTTGATGAAGCAGCCCATCAATTTGTAAGAATCAAGAGAAATTAATTAAACTGGATCATCTTGTTGCCGCTGTAATATTGGGTTAATGCGCCACTACCAGCTGCTTTATGTATAATACTCAAGGATAGTTCCAATTCACCACATTAAAGTTCTAATTAGGGCTGGGCAACGATTAAAATTTTTAATCTAATTAATCACATGATTTCCCTGATTAATCACGATTAATCGCATTTGTACGCAAAATCCAAAAATGAATCCTAAAGTAGTGTATAGCTTTTAGCATTTAGTTTTATATTAAATGTGCTGCCATATGAATGAAAGTGCCATAACATTTGTTGTGCAAACACACTTTTAACATCAGCATCTTTCTGTAGTTTTTATGTAGAAGCCTCGCTCCACTGTCTGTTTCCTTGAATGACTTGCTGCTATCAGTTGTGTGTTTTGCCTTTAAGTGATATTTTAGACTGGAACTACTACGCTGAGAAGACAATTCAACTTGGCAGTGTTTACAGATGACTTTGGTTCTGTCGACTCCGCCGTCTGGAAGAACTTTAAAATGAAAATGGCCGAGTAAAAGTTCCGTACCCTTCTCCATGTTTGGTGGATCCGCCGATTACTTTCTTTTCCTGTTCCACAGCAGACAGCAACAGACTTTTACAAAATAAAAGCCTGTGAGCAACAGACTTTTACAATAATAAAATATAAATAATAAAAAATAAAATATAAAATATATATATCCATCCATTATCTATACCGCTGAATCCGTCGATCGGGTTGCGGGGGGGCTGGAGCCTATCCCAGCAGTCAATGGGCGAGAGGCGGGGTACACCCTGGACAGGCCGCCAGTCCATCGCAGGGCCACATAGAGACATACGAGACAAACAACCATGCACGCTCACACTCACTCCTAAGGACAATTTAGAGATGCCAATCAACCTAACATGCATGATTTTTTTGGACAGTGGGAGGAAGCCGGAGTACCTGGAGAGAACCCACGCATACACGGGGAGAACATGCAAACTCCACACAGAAAGGCCCCAGCTGGGTGTTGAACCTGGAACCTTCTTGCTGTGAGGCGACGGTATATATATATATATATATATATATATATATATATATATATATATATATATATATATATATATATATATATATCTATAATAAATATAATAAAATAAATAATAAAACCTGCGTTAATGCGCAATAAAATATTTATCGGCGCTAAATAATTAGCGAGTTAACGCGATAATAATGAGTTAATTGGCCCAGCCAAGGAAGACAGAAGGATGATTAAACAAAAGAAAAGGAAAAGACTGAGGGATAAAATAAAGGAAAGACTCGTCCACAGGCAGAGAATCACATAAACTGGACAAAAAGTGAAGGAAAGAGGGAACTTCACAGAAGAATTAAACTGTCGACTCCGTCGTCTGGAAGAACTTTAGAATGAAAATGGCCGAGTAAAAGTTCCGTACCCTTCTCCATGTTTGGTGGATCCGCCGATTACTTTCTTTTCCTGTTCCACAGCAGACAGCAGCAGACTTTTACAAAATAAAAGCCTGTGAGCAACAGACTTTTACAAAATAAAAGCCTGTGAGCAACAGACTTTTACAATAATAAAATAAATAATAAAACCTGCGCTGATGCGCGATAATATATTTGTCGGTGTTAAATAATTAATGAGTTAAATGCGATAATAATGAGTTAACTCGCCCAGCCCTAGTTCTAATCATGCCAAACCTGTAGTGTTTTCGACAGGCAAGGAGGCGAAGACTGTGAGCAGTCCTGTGGGCCTCTAAGGTGAGTGAGAGTTTATTTAAGATTGTGAAATAAACCTGGTTTACTCTCCCCAAATGATAAAGGCGCTTGTTTATCTTCTTTCTGGTTTTAGCAAAAAAAAAAACCCACTGCAATTCCAAATAAAAAGTTGAAAAATTTACATTGTTGTCAATTTTTACAAAGACCATTTATCTTTGCATGTAAATCTTATTGTTGATGGCATTTTTCTTTGGCAAGGGGACCTGCTGTGGCTGATTTGGCTGAATAGCATGCAGTCAGATGACACCGAACACCCAACAGTGACTCACATGTTTGTGGTGCCACACCTGTCTCGGTGGCCTCCCAGCAGACAAGTCTGCAGATTTCTTATTGCAGAGTCGAACGGCAGCTTTGTACAAAGTCTACAAAAGGTCAAAATACCTCCAAAGACAGCTTCTCACATTATCTGGTGTCATGGTTGTCCTCTTTAGCTAACAACCTTACTTGAAAGTAAAAGTATTAATGTGTTGGAGATAGAGTGGGTCTCATTAATTGATCCTTTCGACCTCTTTGTGTTTTGCAACCATCGTTTTTCCGCTGCTCCATTCGTCTGTGTCATCTTCAAAGTAGACAAGACTGTATTTCATCAGCAGGTACACGCGTGTGCTAAAGTTTGGACCCCTGTGCTGATAAGGTAATGTGTTTATCTTTTAAGCCAAAAAAAGGTCAATGCAAGCCAGCGTGTACATTTCTCTGAAGAAATATGCTGACTGTGGCCTCAGAGCTCCATCTGTACCAGTTTAACACGCCTTTGTACTTCCTTTGTCATGTTTTTTCCTTTGTCATGTTTCCCAATCTTTCATATTCCCATCAGATCTCCAGGTCCTTGGACCGCTGCAACTTTTAAAGAGCCAGACAACTCGTCACTGCTGTTTTTGCATGCAAACACAACCTGATGTGAACTTAAACCAAATGAAAAATATCCTGCATTCTTTACTGACATCTGCTGGTAAGAACTGGAAGTTGCAACCTCAACGAGAACACGATGTTTTTTTTTAAACATGTATTTATTGGTTTTTCATGTTAATATCACAACATCCAACAATTTAAATATCCAAAACATATGGCAGTAAAGAAAATAATAATTAAATGATTAAAAAAAGATACAATAAACCACAGTAATTAGACAGCAAATTACTGTGCAATGCATATGAGATAATGAAAATAATAAAATATAAATAAGTAAATAAACACATATATAAAAATAATAATAAGAAGAAGAAATAAATTTAAAAAAGTATTCTAAACGTGGGTTAAAGCTTGCACTCCCAACAACCTATTAAATAATTTTCATTATCTTGTTCTCCCTCCCTCAGTTCCAGAAATATCCTCCAAATATCATAAAAGTCAGAAGCCCTCTTTCTAACAATATAGGTCAGTTTCTCAAGAGCCAAATTTCATGTTAAGTTATTTAACCAGTGGGGTAAAAGAGGGGCAACCAACATTCTTCCAGCATAATGCAATACAGAGTTTGGCCTGCAATACACAAAGGTCGACCGTTTTTCTTTCCTTACAATATAAAGAACAGTCATCTGGATAAATGCCTCAAATACATACCTCAGGACATACACAATGGGTTTTTATCTTTCAGATAGTCTCTTTCTTCAGGACTCTGTTGGGGTCGATTATTTCTAAAAAACAAGAAAACAGCCTTCATTGGAAACCTGGAAAAGAATCCAAATAATTTGAATGATTTAATGAGGGAGACATCATACATCTCATACTATTTTTACAGCTTGTGAAATGTTTTATGGGTATCCATGGCAATGGTGAAGGGACTGCTGAATACATCATTAAAAATGCATTATTTTCTACATCCCTCCCCTGTTTTAGCTTAAAGTGGAGATCATTTTATCAACTGTATGTTGTTAAACTGCCCCCAGGGATCAGTAAAGTTTTATCTTACTTAATTTACAACAACACATCACAACTTTGAGTATATTTTGCTTCATGAAGTATATTTTTTTGTAGAATACTGTTAGAAAATGATTGTACTTTGTATGTTTTGTGTTTGTTCTGAACAGAGGAGTGAAAGTTAGTGGAACAACAATTTAGCTAAAGACAGAAATAAGCAGCAAAAAAAGCTAAAGGTACTTTGTCTTTTATGAGATCGAGTTTAACAATAGATTTAGCATTTCTGTGTGTAAGCCATTCTTTTGGTGAATAAAGTAGCAACAAATATCAGGCGTTAGAAAGTTTGTCATTGAGCCAACACATTATGTGTTGGTCCCACCAAACAGCTCCGAGGCCTGTTAAGTGAGATCTGGCACCCAGATGTTGGTAGCAGATCATTTACGTCGGTTCAAAGTTGGAGCCTTTGGGGATTAAACCCGTTTCGGGACATCCGCCAACACCCTGTCGCTGCTTCATAGTTTGTGTAGTCGCATGTGCTGACCCGAAGCAGCTCAAAAGCCTGCCAACCGGTCATCTGGCCACAACAAATGTGCCCCATCAGTGACCTGAAGGTCTTTGACAGCCTGTTTCTCCTGCACCCAACATGTTGGCTATCACAACAGATGGCTCACCCACCATCTAATTAATCCTGGACCTGGACGCATGCTGTTTACATGCTCTACATTATCTGTGAGTTTCATAATGTTTTGGCTCGTGATTGAGAACATAAGCTGCATAATAAAGACATAATGGGTAGAATACTCATAACTGCTCTAGGCTAAAAACCTACTTATTTAGGATTGCTTTTAATACTCTGTAGTATGATGACACTTTTATCTTATTTTATCTTAATCGATTTTGTTATTTTTTATTGTTTTCACTGTTCTTTTATTGTTTTTATTTGTTTTTACTTATTCTTCTCTTGATTTATTACCTGCTGTAAAGCACTTTGGTACACCGTAAGGATTGTCTGGCTGTGTAAAGGGCTGTATAAATAAAGTACATTCACATTTACATAAGAGGCTCAGTCAAACTGTTGCTGTGACTCCGTTGTTATCCTCAGCCCTCCTGACCGGAGCGACTCCCCCACAGAGCAGCACTCCAAGCCTCTCTCTCAAGTTTTTGTTGGAGCGGGTGAGATGGATTGCAGAAGGCACACAAAAAAATGACGAGCAAAGGAAAAGCATGCCTGCGCTCAGCCCTGAAGCAAAGACGGCATGGAAATAATAGAGGGAGATGGTGAGCAGTGTCACAAAAACTCAAAACTTTAACGCAGCAGATGACACACAGCCAGGCTAAATCAAAGCTAAATCAAAATCAAATCAAATCAAATTTATTTATATACCACATTTCATGTACAAAACAATTCAAAGTGCTTCACATAAAATAAAAGCATTGCAGCAGGGAGTGGAAGAAGCATTAAAAATACATAAAAGAATATAAAGAGAAACAAATAAAATGATTAAAATAAATTTAAAAACAAGCAACAGTCCAGATAAGTTCAAAGATATCGTGCAGATTTCATGCATAGACACATGAGAACAGAAATGTTTTTAACCTGGATTTAAAAGTGACTACATGTAGTGAGAGTTTAATCTCCACTGGCAGTTTGTTCCACTTGTTTGCAGCATAACAGCTAAATGCTGCTTCTCCATGTTTAGTCTGGACTCTGGACTGGACCAGCTGACCTGAGTCCTTGGATCTAAGAGCTCTGCTGGCTTTATATTCTCTGAACACATCACAGATGTACTTTGGGCCTCTGCAGCAAGATGTTACCCGGCGAGATGAAGCAGATGATGACAGCTTTCACACCACCAGACCTCCTCTCCTGCACCGGAGTGTGCGCAAGACGTTGGTGAGCACTCCCAGGACCGCCAAGAAGGCTGTGCCACTCAACCTCAGATCAGAGAAGTCAGACAGGGTTACAGGGGCCCAGCAACGATGGATCCTGGTGAGTTCCTCTCAGCTTCAAAGCTGAATGACTGCGCAGGGTCCCCGCAGGGGAAATTAAAACACATGAAAATCAGTTTCTGATCAATTTTGCTGCACATGAAAATAGCAATTAAGTATTAATTAGATCAGTCACCTTGCTCCTTCCCCATAATTAAGGAACAGTTGTCGACTTTAAATAGAGAAATTATGAAATTTCAAGTTGTTCTGGGGAACAATCTGAGCATCCAAGACTGTTATGTGTCTGTAAATGTTATGCTTGTAGCACCCAAGCATATGAATAATCATTGAAAAAAATCATTTTGGCTCTTCTTGCATCTTTTTGGGTGGGAATAAACCAATATTTTTGGAATTTTTGGAATTGGGCTATTTTTGATCATTTTAGGCAATGTTGCATATTTGCAAATGTGGGCTTTCCTGATTAATTTTGTAATAATACAATTTGGAGACCTGACCTCCCATTACCGCTGTGAAAGGTGGACAAAGCAGACCACACTAAACGAGACCAGAACAAACGAGAACAGACCACCGCAAAGCAGAGTGTAATTCACTGAGCCAAGAAAATGATGCTGTGACAACTGTCGGCACATAAAATGTAATGTAAAAAAATAATACACATGAATGTAAATAATGTATGTACATTTTAAAAATCAAATAATGTAATGTAAATAAAAATATAATGTAAATAAATAATGTAAATAAATAAAAAGCTTGTTGCGTATCTGCAACTGTGGGTGCTACAAGGTTAAATGTAAAACAATCCACACAGCAGTGTCTGGGTTTCATTCATCTGTTCTGAGATGTATTACTGGTTTATTCCATCCACACTATTTAACCAGAGAGCATTAAACCAGCTCATATTTTAAAGATAAAGCTAATTTAGCATTAAATTCCAGTTAAGATTTCAAATTGATTCCACTGTGTGAAGTCTACACTGAGAAAAGTGACTTTTTGGTGAAATAAACTCTATTAGTCATAATTTCTACCTTGTATTTTTAAGATTCCGTAAGAACTAGAGCTTCTTAAGTAAAATTAAACATTTTATTAACGCAATACATGAATTATGGGGGAAGAGTAAGTTTTACTTAGGTTTCCTCGTACAATTTAAATGTTCAATAGTTGTATGTACACAAACCTAGAAATACTACATAAACTTTACTCTGAAAGTGTATCGTTAAAATCTACTAAGTTACTTCATAACAGCAAATACTACAGATATATCAAATTTACTTAAAATTTTGAGTAAAATGATGTTCCTGCCTATGAAAAACAAGTAGAGTTTACTTAATTTAAATAAATATAACTTAAAACTTAGATGTAATTAAGTGAACGTTACTTAATATCTTCAAAACTGTTATGTTTTATGGTAAGTAAAATTTACTTGATATTGCAGCATTAAATATTACTTAAATCATCTGAGTGCAAATACTTACAAAGGGTTTTTTAAGTAAATCTTATGAGTTGTTTTTTTCAGTGTAGATATGTTGATCTATAAAGTAATTAAACAGTAAAACAAGACTAAAATAGAGTAATTAAATAAAGATGATTGAATTAATCTCTCTTGTAGATTTCAAACCAGATATTTTTCATTCTTTAAAAAGATAAACAAAAAAAAACAAAATTGATAACCGTTTATTATCAATTTAAAGGATAAGACCGGTTTTTTGACATTGGGCCCTTGATTTCACATTATAACATGATGTTCTACTCACCCCTGCTTGTTGTTGAACATTTGGAGCTGTTCTGAAGATATTCGCGAGGCGTCTGGCTGCTCTCTTGAGATATTCGGCCATGAAACGGTTTCCTATGGGCAAGCTTATACAGGCACAAACAATGCTGTTTATAATTTATTAATTACTCTACACTAGCACTGATAACGTGGAGGTGCGTCGCTTACTTAAAAAAATCCGGGTTACTAATTTTGAATTTTAGCCGAATGAATAAATAGGCAGCAGGTCTGTGGGCTGTCTGTGGTAGTAGCACCACGAGGAAGTCAGTAACACCCACTTTACGACAAAAAAAATCACAATTACAATGACCCGGATTTTTTTAAGTAAGCGACGCACCTCCACGTTATCAGTGCTAATGTACAGTAATTAATAAATTATAAACAGCATAGTTTGTGCCTGTATAACGTTGCCCATAGGAAACCGTTTCATGGCCGAATATCTCAAGAGAGCAGCCAGACGCCTCGCGAATATCTTCGGAACAGCTCCAAATGTTCAACAACAAGCAGGGGTGAGTAGAACATCATGCTATAATGTGAAATCAAGGGCCCAATGTAAAAAAACCGGTCTTATCCTTTAAGTTTCAAAATGGAGATTTTTAAAAGCAGACCCTGTAGGCAGCATTCGTCTTAACAGTTTATCTCATTTCTCTCCTGTTAAATTGGCCAAAATTTCTGGAGGTTGGCCTACAAGGGCGAAATAAAAAAAACTAAGCGGACAAAAAGAAGCCATTTTCTCTAATCCAAATAAAATTTCCTGATGAGTCGATGGTTAGAGAAATCTAAGAAGTTTGATCTTTAAACATTTTCGGAGCAGTCCCTGAAGGTAGCGTTCCTTGGCAACTACCATATATGGCAACGACTAACGGAAGGAAGTCCAACTGACAAAATCGACTCTTCTGATAAGATTATATTTCTAAAATAGAAAATACCACGAAAGATAAAAACCAATAACCTGAAGAAAATATCAAAACTAAAAAAAATAACAACTATGGAAGAAGAAAACAGTTATGGCGACAAAGAGAAGTCCTTATTGTTGGTTCAAATTCGGTATCTGGAGGAGCAGTTGGAGAGGTAAGACTGCACAAAACCCTGTTTAAACAGTCCCATATAAACGTAAATATGTGTCATATGTTTCCCCACTATTTTAAAAATATTAGAGTATTTCATATCAGTTAGAATAAATAAATTATGTTAGCCTTGATACTGTTAGCTCTGTAATATTAGTCAATGTTAGCAACCGATTAGCTTCTATTTTGCGCCTTTAGAGGATTTACATTGAATGAATACACAGGTTGTCATAGTAACAAGGTTTTTTGCGCCTTTAGAGGTTTTACATTAAATGAATACACAGGTTGTCATAGTAACAAGGTTTGGCTGTGTTTTTTTATTAAAGTTTATGTCCTGTTTTTGGTTTGAATATGTCTAAATGACTAAACATTATGTTGCTTACATTGATTTAGGTCGTACAATACTGTGCGGAAGTGTCCAGTAGCCATTTCTTTATATTTTCTTCCAAAGCAGCCAGATGTTCTTGTAATATTTTAAAGTGGTCCTGAGCAATATTTCAACAGGTTTTGAAGGCTTTCAAAGTTTTTGTTTGGGCATTGGCTGCCTCCTCACTTACTTAAATAATTCAAGCAGGAAAAACGGCTCCTAACTCAAGGGATGAACCAGTGTTGTGTCCACACAGAACAGACAACTTAGCAAAGAAGCCATTTTAAATTGGATCTTTAGGCACTTTGTTCCCAGCAGCCTGTCACAGAGACGCATCATTTGTTCCCATTTCTATGAAAAACAGCAAAGATAACACAGTCTGACAGACAGAAAACAGGATTTCTGCAGCAACAAGGTGATTCCCAAAGAGCTGTTAGCTGAAAACTTGGCATATCTCAGCATGGTGTGCAGTGTGTCCTTAAAACATTTGAGGAAACTGGACAAGTGGAGGACAGAAGAAGAAGTGTCAGGCCTAAAGAACTATCTACAGCAGATGAACAGGATCTGAAAGTGATGTTCTTAAGAAAGAGGAAAACATCCAGCAAAGACCTGACACAGGAGCTGAGAGATGCATCTGGACCTTCAGCTGATCCATCTGCTGTTGGCCCAAGCCTCATCAGAAATGGGCTCCATGGAAGGGTGGCTGTCAGGAAGCCGTTCTTAAGGAAGGGAAACAGGGAGAAAAGGCTGAGCTGTGCCAAAGGACACAAGAAGTGGGCTGAAAATCAGTGGCAGCAGGTCTGATGGAGGGATGAATCCTCCCCAGAGCCCGGAGCTCAACATTACTGAAGCAGTGTGGGATCATGTTGGCAGAGAACGGAACAAAAGGCAGCCCACATCCAAAGAAGAGCTTTGGGATGTCCTTCAAGAAGCCTGGAGAACTATTCCTGAAGACTCCTTAAAGAAAGGACAGAAAGCTCGTCTGAGAGGGTTCAGGCTGCGTTTGAAACTGTATTTACATTTATATTTGTACATGTTTGAAAAACTGATTGCACCTGTTTTCTGTTTTCATGGAACAGTACTTTCTATTAATTATAATCGGGTGGTGATGTATGAAAAATGTGTGTTTTTTTTTTTTTAGGTGTGACCAGCTCTGAGCAGCTGGAGCTGGTGAATGTTTGCCATTACTGATTAAAAACTGTCGTAAACAATGGAGGAATTATCCAAATAGTAAAAGTTAATAATTGATTGTTAATTGATTGATTGTTGACTGATGAAAACTCTGTTTCAACATCGATCAAGTACAGGTGATTTCTGCACAGATTCTTGCTTATAAACCGTTCATGTCCCTCCTGCTGCAGCTGTCAGCTTACATGTGATGAGCTGGAGAAGCAGCACGAGGACCTCAACCAGCAGTACGACGCCCTGGAAAAGAGCGAGAATGAAAAGGCCGAGCCTCTGAAACGCTTTGTGGCTGCCCAAGAGAAAAGGATGGAGGAGTTGTTGGATCAGCTGGAGGCTGAGCAGCACACTTTCAAACACGCCAAAAAGGCCCTGCAGCTGAAACACAGCAAGCAGAAGCAGGAGCTGCAGGAGAAGTTCGACAAACTTTACGCCAAGAAAACCATGCAGGGTGAGACGGTGACACACCTCACATTTGGGCCAAACGTGTCCTGGCTGATCTGGTCACAAGTGGACAGAACCCTCAGTGTGTGTGTTCACACCGGGCTCTACAATGAGCCCCCGTATGAGTCAGTGGGGTTACATGGCACTGAAAGGATCGGATTATTGGCTAAATTACAATAAGACTGAGTTATTAAGTTCATGTAGACACCTTAATCTGACAAGAAATTGGATCGAATTAAGACCCTGAGATAACTGGGTTGAAAGTCACACTAAACGTGGTTGTAGACTATTTTACCACCCGTACTCAAATTCCATTCTTCCATTCTTACCGTTCTGTATTTCTAATTTTTATTCTTTTATGTTATTGTTGAATGATTGTACTTTGCGAGGGAAGTTTTACTGGAGTCAAATTCCTTGTTTGTTTAGTCAAAACTGGCCAATTAAGCTGATTCTGATTCTGAAGCACGTGGTGAATCAGACTTTGCGTTCTGCGCATGTCCAGATGTTTTCCCGGGGTCGTGACCCGGAAGTCAAAGGAGACGATATTCCTGTTGTTGTCGCCGTCAGAAAGAAACAAACAACGCGATGGAGAATGCTCCGTTGGGCATCGAGTTTGTGCAACAAGCAGCTCATCACAGACCAAATGTAGAGGGACGTAGCTTCATCTGGCTCTGCGTTCTCCATCTTTCTCCAATGCCTGAGTTTGTTGTTGTTGGTGGTGGTGAAGAGGTCAACAGGAAGTGGCTCTATTAGCAATAGTTGACATGGGTACTGCGCCACCTATCATACCGGGGTATGACACGCTTTGTGCCTCTGATCCCATTCATTCACCGCCATATATCCAAGGAGAATTACCCTCGCTCAGCTCATTCTTATTGTAATTTAGCCAATAATCCGATCCTTTCAGTGCCAAGTAACCCCACTGACTGAGAGAGTGATAAAAGTCTTCATTAAAGACATCTATAAGCTGCTTAAAACACCTCTGATTCACATCTGGGGCAATGTGAGGTTCATATTACCAAAGAACCACTAACTTCTGTTTCTCTCAGTTTAAAATACACTCAAGACTCATCGAGTAAAGCTTTGCAAAGTTGCTAGTTATTTAAGTGTTGATCATTTTCCAGTGTTTCAGTTAGTTGGATATATTTGGTGCTACACCATTTCTCCAGTGCTGATGGTATCGTGTATGCTTCTTGTTTGGGTGAAACGGAGGTTTTCTTTCTCGTTTACCCCCCTCTCCTCCCTTCAGCTGGGCCTCTGAAGAAGCAGGAGAGGCAACTGAAGCACCTGAAGCAGCAGAAATCCAACTTGAAGTGGAAGAAGAAGCAGCTGGCCATTAAGAGGGAAGAGAAAAAAGTTCACCTTCAGAGTCTGAGGACAGCGTTCGACTCGAAGAGGGAAAAGTAAAGAGTTAAACTGACAGTTACCTGCTTAAGGTTTTCATGCCGGTCTTCACCCTTACTTTGTCGTTTCCGACAGTCGTTCTATGAAGTTGCAGGAATACATGGAGAGTTGTGTGATTGAGAGAGCCTCAGAAATCCTGGAGAAGGAGAGGGCTGAGCACAGCGAAAAGCTGAAGCAGCTGCAGGTCGCCCTGACTGTGGCTGGGACCCTGCGTGAGGACATAGATGAGCTGCTCGCCAGCGAGACCGAAATGCAGCGCAGCGAGCGGGACATGGAGAAGGAATTCATTGAAAAGAACAAGCAGAGATCCAGCTTGAAGAAGGTGAGGTCAATGGAAAATTAGGCTTCTTCAACGCTTGACTCACAGATACTTAGATATTAAAGGCACTTCTTTAAAGATGCATCATTTATTTATTTATTTAAAGTCTGAAAGCTTGTGCAAACCGAGCTCAGACTACCACACGCCGAACTGATCGGCTGTGTTCGAAACCACATACTACAGGGTTCCCACGGGTCATGGAATTTCATAAAAGTTTTTCCAGTCATGGAATTTGACCATTTTGCATGCACAGTCATGGAATATCATGGAATTTTCTTAACAGTTGTGTTAGCGCTTGCCCCTTAGCCACCACATATTAGCCTCGCATGACACGCTGTGCGAACAGCGCGATTTTGTTGCTTACTTTTTTTGTTTGGTGTATAATATTGTTTCTTACTGGTTATAACTACAACGCTTCACCAGAGATGGTTTGGTTTATATTCTCTAGAAAAACTGCGTTCAAGTATTTAAAACATTACAACAATACATGCCCAGTAATATTGTTGTAATGTTTTAAATACTTGAACGCAGTTTTTCTAGAGAAAATAATTGTTTTGTATATGGGATTATCGTCCATCGACTCTTTTGGGCTTTCACATGCGCGAGCCTACAACCAGCCGGTGAGTTACATGCTGTTTATAAAGTTGTTTTGTAACGTCCCCATGCCAGTAATGTGAGAACCATGCATATGGTTTTGATGGTAAGGCTTGTGACTTTATTGTCGGATGGGTTATAAAGTGGTGTGACGTTTCTGCAGTGTGCAAGTTGTTGTTTTACGTGGAAGGGTTAGCGCTTGCCCCTTAGCCACCACGTATTAGCCTCGCATGACAGGCTGTGCGGACAGCGCGATCTCCACACAGGGAGCGCAGATTTGCACCTGTCTGTGTCCTACTATCAGTATTTGACAACCTCTAGCAATGGAAACACGCTTCAAATGCCCCGGAGTTCCCCTTTAATATTTTTTACCACTTTTTTTTCTTAAATCTTTTATTCCACTTCAGTTCCGATCATAACTACCAAGTTTTCAATTATTTTAAAAAAAAATTAACCCTTTAGATGCCAATTTTTGTCATTTCAGAAATTAAGGAGTTTTTTTTTAAATCAGACATAGCAAAAAAATTAAAAATCCCTAAAAATCAGTTTTTTTTTTTTTTTTTTTTTTTACAGAAATTGGCATTTACATCATATAAACCAGTATTTAAAGGGTTAAATTTTTGAAAATAATTGAAAACTTGGTAGTTATGATTGGAACTGAAGTGGAATAAAAGATTTATGAAAAAAAAGTGGAAAAAAAGATTAACATATGATGTTTTTAGGTCGTTTTAAAAGAGGACAAAAATGTCCCTTTTCAGAAATTAAGTTGTGTTTTAAATCAGGTATGAGGGTTAAATTTTGAAGGGCTAACATCAGGAACTGTTGCTTATATGGGCAACGTTTTACCCCTTTGTAAGAAGTTTATTCTAGTGGTTCTGGAGCTAATATTTAAGATATTATACCCAAAGACCTTTTCCAAATTCTTTCTCAGCTGAACTGTATAACCGGCGATAAGAATTTGCTCTTCTTAGCAAAGCCAAAAGCAAATTGTTTGAGAGAGTCTTGAGTTTCCATTTCTTACAGCACATGCAGCAGGATCTATATTTAGAGTCTGATGGTGAGTAAAGGTGAGAAATCTCAGCAGCTCGCTGAATATTTTCAGAGCAACTCAGCCAGGGTTGTGTTGTTGAGTTGGTTGTCAGACACCCAAACCATATGCGTTATGTGTTTGACCCCCTTTAAGTCAAAGCTTTCCAGTGTTTTACTGGTGGCTTTCTTTTTTTAATCACTATTGTGGCTTTTATGCTGGGCACATAAGCTGCTCCAGATGAGATGCGTCTGTGTTTACTGAGGTTTTTTGAGGTGGGATTTTTTATCTGGATAGAAAAGATGAATTCGTTTGAATATGGAAAAAATATAGGTTTAAAAAAATATCCAAAGTGTAGATGCCAAGGCCTTAAAGCCTCGTCTTAACTATGTGTTTTTAATTAACAAAGTCAAAATAAAGAGAAGAAGGGCTGTAGAGCTGTTAGAAATTGGCCCCCCAAACATTGAAAGTCATTACTGAATCTTTTCTATTTTGTTTGCGATGACATCATCTCAGTAAATGAGGCTATTTTTAGATGTTTTTCACCACATTTTAGAACTGCGTTTCACGTAAACTGGTTAAAAAAATAATTTCAGGGGGCATCCGGATTTGAACCGGGGACCTCTTGATCTGCAGTCAAATGCTCTACCACTGAGCTATACCCCCACATGTCCACAAGGCTTTTACAACACTCATAAGGAAACATCCAGCAGGATTACCTGATAAACAGCTGCCTCTTCTCCCACATTCGCTCTAAAAAATAAGCGACCAGACGAACATTGGAGCTTTTTTTTTCACGGCTTCTGTCTGCGCCTGGGTTCTCTGAGCTTGTTTCAGTAAAGAAAAGTGTGAGCTGATGCTTTGAGACGAACATTTTCTTTACAGTGTTTTCTGTTTAGATCTTTCTTTAGCCTCAGAAGAGTCCAGGCTCTGTCCGCATTGAATAAAACAGATCCAAATCCAGTTTGTTGGCACAGAATAAGTAAAAAAAAAAAAGGGTTTTATGATTCATATTTCTGTTTTATACATGAAGAAAGCGTCTTATTTGTGCAGGATTCTCTGCTGCACCTGCACTGAGAGCACCGGCAACAGATAAAAGAGGAAGTTATTGTTGTTTTTGACGAAGAAACTTAGTTAAAAGCTGAGGCTAAGTGGAGAGAAAACACATTTGTTGTCAAACCGAATAAGCACAAGAGGTTACTGAAGCTTCTCCGTCCTTAAGAGTCAAAAGAAATATCTGTAAATGATTCAGGTTCTCCTATTTTCCAGCAGGTGGAGCAGCTCCAGATGAGGTTCCAGCAGCTTGTTGAGGAGAGAAAGGATTTGCACAGCCAGCAGCAGACTTCACTGGCCCAGATCGAGTTTCTCAGGTGGATGTTGCATCGTTCCACTGTCCATAGCTGAAGATTGGGAACCTTATTACAGAAGCTCTCTGTCCTGAGTCTGAAATGGATGCGTAATTTATCCAACTTTATTTCAGAGTGCTGCTGTAAAATGAGGGAAATTGGTGAAAATAAGCCCTTTATGCTCATCTGTTTGTGCTTTTCTTATCAGAAACAGAAAATACATTCAGCCTCAGACAGACTCGTTCTAAACTTCATCCTTTTTTAAAGGAGCCATGTTATTTGTGTATTGATTTGTCTCGTCCTTTGAGTTATTTTGGCTTTTTCTGTGGTCTTAACTATTTCAAAGTAATTCGATTTACTCTGTTTGGTCTTTTCAGTCGATCCTTTGTTTTTGCTCTGTGTTTAGATCCTGTCTTTACCCCTCTGTGTTCTCTGTTTGTTGCCTGTTTGGTCCTCAGCTCCACTTTTCTCACCAGTCCTTCTGTATTTAAGCTCCTTGGTTGCTGATTGAGACGGTTCTCGGCAGGTTATTTCGTCCCCCAGAAAAGTCTTAATCTGAAAACTAGGGCTGGGCGAGTTAACTCGTTATTATCGCGTTAACTCGTCAATTATTTAACGCCGATAAATATTTTATAGCGCATTAATGCATTTTTTTTAAATTATTATTATTTTTTGGGGCTTTTGTGCCTTTAATGGATAGGAAAGTTCAGAGAGACAGGAAGCAGGTGGCAGAGAGAGGGGGAACGACACGCAGCACAGGGCCATCAGATGCGGGACTCAAACCGGGGCCAGCTGCAGCGAGGACTATAGCCTCTGTACATGGGGCGCCTGCTCAACCCACTACGCCACAGACCACCCCTGTTTTATTATTTATTTTATTATTGTAAAAGTCTGTTGCTCACAGGCTTTTATTTTGTAAAAGTCTGTTGCTGTCTGCTGTGGAACAGGAAAAGAAAGTAATCGGCGGATCCACCAAACATGGAGAAGGGTACGGAACTTTTACTCGGCCATTTTCATTTTAAAGTTCTTCCAGACGGCGGAGTCGACAGAACCAAAGTCATCTGTAAACTCTGCCAAGTTGAATTGTCTTCTCAGCGTAGTAGTTCCAGTCTAAAATATCACTTAAAGGCAAAACACACAACTGATAGCAGCAAGTCATTCAAGGAAACAGACAGTGGAGCGAGGCTTCTACATAAAAACTACAGAAAGATGCTGATGTTAAAAGTGTGTTTGCACAACAAATGTTATGGCACTTTCATTCATATGGCAGTACATTTAAAATAAAACTAAATGCTAAAAGCTATTCACTACTTTTGAATTCATTTTTGGATTTTGCGTACAAATGTGATTAATCGTGATTAATCAGGGAAATGTTGTGATTAATTAGATTAAACATTTGAATTGTTGCCCAGCCCTACTGAAAACCTCAGGCAGTCAGTTCATCAGCTTTTTTCTGGGGTGCTTTTGCACATCTCAGAGAGAGAACGGACAAATTGTTGAGTGATTTGTTGCGCATTGTGGTGCCTTGAGATGGCTGAGCAATAGCTTTGAGTGACGCTGATTGTTGACATTGTGTTCTTTGTCTCTGTTGGGTTTTCAGCAAGCATGTGGGCTTGTCATCTGAGGAGTGCCGTAAAAAGCTGGCCAACATCAGGCAGCTGGAAACTGAGCTGCAGAAGGAAGAGAACAGGTGCAGGAAGCTGGAGGTTGTGAAGCACGATGCAGCCATCATTTTAAGACACATCTGCTCGGTAAAAAAAACAACATTACTGTTCCCTGTGTTGTCAGATTGGAGACAGAGGGCTGAGATGTTGTAATATCTGTGAAGATCTTCCAGAAAGAAAGGATGATTCACAGCCGGGAGGTCAGATATCCTAACATCTCTGGCAAAAAGTTCTGGAATCATCGTTCTTGGTGGATGTTCTTTCGGGTTGTTTATTTCGTAAACAAATAAACAAATCACAGATATGAGACAAAACTTTTCCCTGAACAGTTTAAAAAAAATGAATTTAACCCTAATTTTTTTAC
This sequence comes from Odontesthes bonariensis, assembly GCF_027942865.1. Taxonomy (NCBI): domain Eukaryota; kingdom Metazoa; phylum Chordata; class Actinopteri; order Atheriniformes; family Atherinopsidae; genus Odontesthes; species Odontesthes bonariensis. The sequence goes on from NC_134511.1 coordinate 6,109,043, forward strand.
AGAAATTGGCGTTTACATCATGAACCAGTATTTAAAGGGTTAAATTTTTAAAAATACTTGAAAACTTGGTAGTTATGATCAGAACTGAAGTGGAATAAAAGAGCTATGGAAAAAAAAGTGGAAAAAAATATTAAGGTATGATGTTTTTAGGTCGTTTTAAAAGGGGACAAAAATGTCAGGTTAAAGGTTCTTTTGTAAGAGGAAGCTTACATTTCTAACACGAATATCTGTGTCTGTGAGATGACGTTTGTTGTAATCTGGTGTTCAGTGTTGTTTATGCAGCTTGTAATTGCTGTGTATCGTGTGTTTTCCGTCTCTGCAGGGCACAGAGGAAGAGGAAGACCGTCAGTGGATGATTAAGAGGCTTCTGGAGATCCTGCATAGTTGCGCCCCGCAGGCAACAGAGTCGACCCTTCGTGATTCCTCTAAGAAAAGCTCTGAAAGCGGGAAGCTGCACACCTCTCACTCCGAAGCAGTCAGGTACTGGAATCCCTCTCCACCAGTAGGGTCTGAGTATGAAGCGTTAAATTAGATTGTAAAGGCAAGGCAAGGCAATTTTATTTATAGAGCACAATTCATACACAAGGCAATTCAAAGTGCTTCACAGCTACATAATATCACAAGAAGGCAATAAAATCATTAAAAAGAAATAAAAAATGCAAATTAAAATTAAAATGAAAAAAAAAATAATAAAAATAAATTTAAAAACCCATTAAAAATAATAATTAAGTAATTAATTTAAAAGTGAAGAGTGCAGATAAGATACTTTAAAGGTGGATCTTCATCAGTCGTTCAGACATATCTGATTATTCCTGATTATTGGCTCTGCTGCTTTGATCTCCCACACCCATCAATATCCCATCAAATTTTCTCTCATCTGTTTTTTATTGTTTTTTTTTGTTTTAAACATAATACATCTGTTCATTTCTACACAATATTAACAGTGGAAGCACAATATGAACTCAAAACCCCTTCAACCCTGTCGAGCCCTTATTCCCCATATAATGAAATCATATGTACATACATAGTCACATTCATACATTCTTGTACACATAAATACACAAGGGTAGGGAATATATATATATATGTATATGTATGTATATATATATATATACATGCATACATTTAATTAAATCAGGACACTAGCACACTGGAGCTGATTAACACATCTTAGCTGGAAGTAATGGGGTGAGCAGGGATAAATTGAGAAAAAAGAATTTATCTGTAATCAGTCGTCGAGGTGAATAAGGTTTACATGGCATGTGAGAGCAGATAGGATTGCGAAAATGAGACCTTATTGTGAAGAAAGATCCCGAAAGTGTTCGAGGAAAGGTCCCCCACACATTCAAAAACCTTTTGTATCTCCCATCAAACTTAAAAGTAGAATAAGAACGTAAATGCTTAGTTCGTAAAGGAGGAAGATGTTCAGATTTTTATTGATATTTGGAGACACACTCAACGCCACTAATTCAAACTAAGGGAAAATATAGAATCTGCAGTCAGAACGTTTCCATCCAACCAACAGGTCTGAAGCAGAATGTTCTGTGTGGTGAACCACAGAACTGAGCCAAAACCACAGTTCCTGAAATCCATATTTCAAAGGATTTAAGGCCGATGAAATATGAAGAAGAATGAATCCAAACACACTTGATGTTATTTGACTTGAACCCGAGGGATGTGGGCATTCATTCCACTCTGTTACACCATAACGTTACAATCAAAGGTTTGAAATGTCAGGAACCATAAATGAGAAAACGAGCAGGTTGAAGTTGGTTTTCCATCTTTTTTTAAGATTCAGAATCGCAGGCTTTCAGTTAAAAATGTGTTTCTTAACATTCATAAACTGGTTTTCCTCGTCGTAGAAATGTTTCTTTTAGGGCTGGCGAGTTAACTCGATAATAACGAGTTAACTATTATTATTAATTAATTTTTTATTTAACGTCGATAAATATATTATCGCGCATTAACGCAGGTTTTATTATTGTAAAAGTCTGTTGCTCACAGGCTTTTATTTTGTAAAAGTCTGTTTGTCTGCTGTGGAAAGAAAGTAATCGGCGGATCCACCAAACATGGAGAAGGGTACGGAACTTTTACTCGGCCATTTTCATTTTAAAGTTCTTCCAGACGGCGGAGTCGACAGAACCAAAGTCATCTGTAAACACTGCCAAGTTGAATTGTCTTCTCAGCGTAGTAGTTCCAGTCTAAAATATCACTTAAAGGCAAAACACACAACTGATAGCAGCAAGTCATTCAAGGAAACAGACAGTGGAGCGAGGCTTCTACATAAAAACTACAGAAAGATGCTGATGTTAAAAGTGTGTTTGCACAACAAATGTTATGGCACTTTCATTCATATGGCAGCACATTTAAAATAAAACTAAATGCTAAAAGCTATACGCTACTTTTGAATTCATTTTTTGGATTTTGCGTACAAATGCGATTAATCGTGATTAATCAGGGAAATCATATTAATTAGATTAAAAATTAGAGTTTTAGAGTTTTAGAGTTTTAGAGTTTAAAATCCATAAGCCGGCAGATATGCTGTGATGTTTACTCTGCTGGTGCCGTTTGGCGTCTCTTAGGAGGCTCAGAAGGAGGACTGAGGGGATGCCCAGCGTCTTCCACCCGGCTGACCCGTCTCCGCAGGCAGGACCCTCCGACTCTGCCGACTGCCGAACCAAATCCAGTCAGCTGTGAGAAACTGTTTTTTTATTCCATACAAAGTCAAAGTAAAGCTTTTATTCACTTCAAACTGCTGATTCTGCTCTACTTCTTACCAAAACTTCCCAGTTTGCTTTGCCACATTTTACAGTGTTTATGGTTTACCCACGAGGTGGAAAACAACCACCACCAGCCGGTCGGACCCTAACTGCTGATTGTAAAAGTGGCCTCCTAATAACGCGACGTCGATGAGGCTGAAGCGAGGTTAAAATGAAAGTTGGCAGGTGGCGTTTTGGTGAAGCAGCGACAGCGAGCGCCGCGGCGTGTCGGTGCCACGTGGACGCAGAACATTCAGCCGACATTAGTCTGTGGTTCTCCAAAGGTTAGATTTACAAGAAGCGCTAATGAATGTTTGGAAAGTGCGTGAAGAGGGTTTGGGAAAATAAAAACTCCAACGTGTTCTCAGGACTGCTTCACACAATATTCTTGATTGTATAATATCTCAGAAATAGTAGCTTTTGACATCCATCCAGTTTGTTTAGGCTTCAGTTACGAGGAGCGGCAAATGATTTCCAAAAAAATCCCATGAATTCCACTGAAAATGCAGATAGCTGTTCCACATTTAAAGCAACGATCCTTCAGCATCCTGAGGTCCTCGTGAAATATCTGCGATACACTACAGGAGACCTCGGCTGTGTTCGAAACCACATACTGCATACTGCATACGCATCGATCAGACAGTATGCAGAGCGTTTACCCACAATGCATCTCGCTCCTGCCCGAGCCGAAATCAGCCGGCCTGAAGCTGATTTCCCTTTAAGCTCTAAACTCTGTAAACTTTAGCAACATTTGAAACATTTTCAGGTGAGAAAGTAGTCGTTTAGATCCCCTACGTGTTGAAAACTTGACAAAATACCGGCTATTTACAATTTTGGTCCCACGAATTCGGTGCTACTAAAGCTAGCCGCAATGAGCAACGCACTTCTGGTTATTTTCACAAAATAAAATACCCGTTGCCTTTTATCATAGGGAAAGCCATTACGATACAATTGGTGCTTTTGTTTTGAAAACAGGAAGTGAACCTACCCTCGTTGTAGCTAGCTTGAAACTGCCGTTTTGACAGGAAATGACGATCGGCGACGTCACGTTACGTTGCATCTTGGGTAGTTTGAGTATGAGTAGTAACCTCATGATGCATACCCAACATTTCGGAGACTCTAGTATGCATCCGGGAACTTCTCGCTTACTAAAACTTGCATACTAACTCAAAACGTTAGTATGAGTAGTAGGAGAAGTATGCGGTTTCGAACACAGCCCTCTTCTGTCCAAGTGACCCACTCCATTCTGCCCATCTCTTCCTCAGGCTCCGCCTCTTTTGACATCTGTGGAACTTAATAACCCTCTGAGGACGTTATGCATCATTAAAGAGCACACAGTAAATAACCTCAGCTCAGACCACACACCAGACTGGAGATTTTATTCCCAAAATACCTACATGTTCCTCAGATACAGCTGATCACTCTTTAAGGAGCCGGACGGTTAATAACACCACTGAGAACTGAGCTAATCATACGTCAGCTGTCACTCCATTCGTGTGTTTTGAATTTTTAGAGGCTACCAACAAACTTTTTGATGCAGCTTCTGGTGGCGTTTGTGTGATGATATTTACTTCATGTTGTACCTACATTCCGGACGAAATCGGAACTAACATATCCGTAGCTATGCAAGGCCTACATAACCTTCAAAAGGCCATAGGTCAAGACAATAATGCTCAAGGTCTCGACTTGAGACCATGGTGGCACATCCTAATGTGAATTGCAATACCTATTCTCTGTGTCATGCTTCTGCTTTGCCTATTTACAATGTGCATTATTCCTTGTCTTAAATCAATGATTAACAATACGATGGCAGGGCTGTTTTCTAACTATGTCTTACTTCTCCAACATGACCCGGAGTAGCTCAGCAAGGATGCTACAGTCTAAGTGACACCTATACTGAAAACACATTATGTGAATGGTACTAGGTTGATGTTGACTCGTGGTATCTAAAAATGAAAAACAGGAGGGAAATGTGGGAAAACTGTGTATAGATTTTCATTTTGAGTAAACAACATTTTATAGACAGACATGAAGTGTGTGAACTTTGCTTAGTGTGATACAAAGTAATTCAAGGGAACTGTGAGAAACAGGGTGCTCTGGTCTTCCCACGTAGGAGAATGTGCAACAACTCAACACGTGAGGAACTAGATGTCCCAGTGAAACAGTTGTTGCATCTTGCTCACAAGATTGTTTTACGTATGCTGATTGTAACTAAGCTGTGTGATAAAAAGAACTGCACGGGGAAAGTCGGATGGACTCGTTTTTTCTCTTTTTTGGGAGGGAATAATACTAAGGACCATAATGATCACAAACGGTAACACAAGTTTTATTTGTATTATTTCTATTATAATTATAATTCAATTAATAATTATTCTACATATTCTAATTCTACATATTAATAATTCCTCTGTAACGGATGGAGATGTGACTAGGCTGACTACAATGCATGTACAGTACTTTTAAGATATTCAAGGTAAGTAGAGGCTGGGATATTAAATGTGACCTGTTTTAGAGATATTGCTGTGTCAAATTTGCAGTAACTACAATAGCCAACCTAATACCAAGGCATTGAAGGCATTTTTCTCAGTTTCAACATAGACGTAGTTACTACACTTTGCCTTTGTAGGACCTATCACATTTCTTCAATTGCCTTTTTGAATGCACTGCCTTACTTAGGTCCTGTGTTAACAAGAACCTCTTTTAAGCAAACTCCTTGTATACAAACGATGTTCTTAATGTTTGAGTTCATATGTAGGGATCTTGATAATACTACAAGCGAATTTTGATGATATATCGAGCCCTATTTGTATTTTAAATTCAGCGATTCTGACATATGCGGCCCATAGGCTCACGCTGTGGAATCTTCGCTGTTGGTTGCGAACATGGCGCCCATGATTCGAGTTGGCCGAACTCTCTCTATATACGGCTCCGTGCACAGCTACCAACAGGCCTTTTGTTTTCACTCCTTCTACATACGGATAGATATGGGGGGGGGGGGGCAAAAAAAAAAAAAGGAATATGCGCATTAGTCTGCAAATATGTCCAAATGTTTCAGGCACGCACGCCAATCAGGCTGAATTGATTTGAGAATCATCCCCGGTCTGCTGAATGAAAGCCAGTGTAACGCTGCTCTGGTTTAACCTTATTTTGTTTAAAATAAGCCAGTATAGACATGGCAACGTGTGAAATTGCCATTTAGATAGAGTTGAATGTAACGAATGGGTTATAAACGTGACGTTTTGGGGTAGCCTGTAACTTTCGTTTAGACTGATTTAACTTGACACTCGCCAGATGAATGGGCTCCGCCTTGTTCCCCGAACATTCTCAGAAAGTTCAGCGGACATACACGCGATAAATAAAAGTACCCTTAACATGATTCCCTTGGTCAAGTGAAAAATGGTTGATGAAATGTGCAGTTTATGAGCTCTTAATGAATAAAATAGCGTGAGTTTTATTGTGGTAGGATTCTGAAAGCCATAACTCCACTCAGTCCATATCCATATTCAGGCAAAGTGGTAAATAATCCTTTTGGTTTATCCGGAATAAATTAGAGACTGGGAAAGTAGAGGTAGGTGTGGGTGGGTTGCTACAGGGGGCATTCAGAGAATTTTGTCCCGGGCCCAGCCAAACCTGTCAGCGGCCCTGCTCCTGACCACTGCTGTAAGAACAAAGAGGCAGCCGTTCCCTTCCTCCTTCTGTCTCCACATTCTCACCATTGATAGACGTGTCCTAACATGTGGAGAACACAAATGTAAGTGGTCAGTTTTCCAGAGGTTAGCTGAGTGTAAATGTCAGGCAGTGTCATGATATTAGAAGGACAAAGTGAGAGGCAACACAGCACCGATGAGCAGAAAGTAAGAGTTTAAACAGCCTGTACAGTATAAACCAGGGTTCCCCGGCCCGGCCCGTCTGAGGTGTTTCCCTCCTCCGGCTCACCTGAAGTCTGGACTAATGATTACAGGGATTTATCTCAGACGTGCAGAATGAGAGAAACAAATTAAACAACCTGACATTATTTTTACTGTTTGATCTGGAACAATGCAGCATGATGAAGAATGCGGTAAAAACAGTGTGATCGCCGATAATGAGTCGAGCTCTGCCCTCTTTGGACCGAGGCCTGATTGCTCCAGTTAACTCCCTGTGAAAGAGGACAGTGCATCGCAGACAAGAGGCACGTCAAAGCAGATAAAAACGTGATTACAACAGCGGTGTTTACAAAATGTTGGACACAGCCGAAGGTCAAAGGTTGGACCGCTCAACCAAGACGGGCCTGTTTACTTTGAACTGTCGCCACCGTTTAAAACTCAGCGAGTGCCGGAGCGAGGATAGGCGGAGTTCTGTTGGAGGATAACAGTCCTGCAGGAGAGCGCTGAACACACAGAGGAGCGCAGCTGCAGCCCCGAGCACTCTGACACCATGGAGATCTACCTCGACCTGATCTCCCCGCCGTGCCGCGCCGTCTACCTGTTTGCCAAAGCGCTCGGGATCCCCTTTGAGTTCAAGTCTGTTGAGCTCACAGCAGGTAGGAGGTGAAGCTGTTTGTCTTCATGCATCAGGCTCGTGTGTGCGTGTTTCAGAAAGGCTTTCAGTTCCTCTTTTAGATTTAAAAAATGATGACAAAGTCACCAGAACTTCAACTTTTTTACACTTTTTACACACAGTCATGTGCAGCCCAGGGAGTTTGTCTTATTTCCTGTTGTTTTAAGTCTGAATCTGTGAACGTTTGCTTTACTTTTATTGAGTTGAGAGTTGAATGTCCTGCAGGCTTTGACCCTTTTCTGCAAGCACTGAGAATTAAAAACAATCTCCTCTGGGCTATCAGTTTACACTTTTACGCTTCACCCAGAAAACTCAGTCCCACCCATCCAGCTGAGGAGTAGAGTTACATTAACCCTTCGTGATCTGACTCTCAGCCGTGTGGGACGACCATTTTTACACCATTTTGTCTTATTTAACAGGGATTTCAGCAAAGTGAGCGGCCTGCTTTTCTTTATTCTGTGTGTTTCATTTGTGTTTGTCTCAGGACAGCAGTACAGTGAGGAGTTTGAAAGAGTCAGCATTGTGAGGAAGGTTCCCGTCCTGAAGGATGGAAGCTTTATCCTGACAGAGAGGTATGAGGTGTGGGGCTGGGCGATTTGGCCTAAAAATAAAACCTTGATTGTTTTTTCTAACTAATGGACAATTTTCGATTTAAACCTGGATTTTTTTCTGTTTTTTTTCTGCTTTTTTCTGCTTTTTTTCTGTTTTTTCTGCTTTTTTCTGTTTTTTTTTCTGCTTTTTTCTCTTTTTTTCTGCCTTTTTTTCTGCTTTTTTTTCTCTTTTTTTTCAGTTTTTCTCTAATCAAACCAGACCAAGGTAAAATTCAATTAAAAAATTCAAATACCTCCCAAAACTGTTGTGAGCACCTGGTACTTTCAGGTTGTAGCTAAACATTTCAGAGTTTGATTTTGGGGTAAGACACTGAACCTCACATTGAGCGCGATATTCTAATTTTTGAGTGAATTTAGAGAAAAGTGAAATATGCAATATGAATCGATGATAGGAGAAACACATTATAAAAGGCTTATTGGAAACTCAGGTAAGGATAAAAGGTATTAGATCAGGGTGGACCAGTCATCCCGGGGCCTTGTTTATGCCTTTATGTCTGAGTTTATCTTTTGTTGAATCCCATTAATGGATATAAGTTGCAGAACAGGTGTTACTCTGTGCAAACACAGCATTCAAGCCCAGCCCTTCATTCCTGATTCAATCATCTGCAGTTTGCTTCTTCTGAACCGTGTTCCTCAGCCCCTTTTCAGGGATCCCAGTTTAATTTGATTCGTCTCCAACATCATTCTGCTTCGAAACAAGTTTGACTCTATCTCAAACCATCGGCTTTTTCTAGATGTTCCCTTTCTGAGAGTCGTTTCTAATCAGCTTTCTGGGTCAGATTCACACCAGGAGACTCATGTGTGCTGTGCTGAACTGCTGACTGCGCAAAGTTTTCTAAATTCCTGGCTGATATGACTCGAAAGATGAGTTACGAAAGCTGCCCAGCTGTGACTGCAGAGCAGCAACACCCCAGCTGATGAAATGAAGTGAAAATGATTGATTATCATCATAACAGAGAGCTCTGACTCGCTGCCTGCTCACTGAAACTGCAGCTGGATTGTTCTTTATGTGGGCGTCTCCCAGTCTTCTCTCAGTCGCCTTCAGCTGGTGCAGAACGCTGCTGCCCGTCTTTTAACCAACACCAACAGACGTGTGCACATCACTCCTGTTCTTAACTTCCTCCGTTGGCTTCCTGTCCTTTATAGAACTGATTTTAAACTTTTAACGTTTGTTTTTAAAGCTCTTAGCGGCCTCGCCCCGTCGTATTTATCTGAGCTTTTAACAGTCCTGGTAGAGCTCTGAGGTCAACAGATCAGTTTCTGCTGGAAGTGCCCAGGTCAGAATACAAACCCTGGGGTGAGCGAGCCTTTTCCCAAAGCTGCCCCCAGGCTCTGGAATAAGCCCCCCGTCCAGCTGCGTCTTATTTCTGACCCGGGCCTCTTCAGATCTGGGCTAAAAACCTCCTTATTTAGGATGGCTTTAATACCCAGGAGTATGATGACACTTTTATCTTATTTTATCTTAATCGATTTTGTTGTATTTTATTGCTTTCACTGTTCTTTTATTGTTTTTATTTGTTTTTACTTATTCTTCTCTTTATTTATTACACTGGAAAAAATGCCCCCCCCCCCAAAAAAAAATAAAATAAGTACAAAAACAACAAATAAAAGACGTTTTTGTTTGAAATAAGCAAAAAAAATCTGCCAATGGAACTAGTGAAAATCGGCTTGTCAAGATTTCTTGAAATAAGATGTGATATTTAGGACTTTTGAGATAAAAGTGATTTTGAAATTAGCTTAAAAACCTCTTCAAATGTAAAAAAAAAAAAAAAGCTTGTTTCATATGATATGTTACTCAAAACAATTTGTTTTCAAGACTTTTTCATTTAACAAGATATTCCAGATGTATTGTCTTCAAACAAGTCCCTATATCTGGCTGAAATAGCACTTGTTAGGCAGTTGTGTCTTATATTAAGTGTAATGAGATTGACTAGAAATGAGACAAATATACTTGGTAAGTACCAGTGTACCTGCTGTAAAGCACTTTGGTACACAGTACGCGACCTTGGGACTTATATATAAGTCCAAGTTATTATTATTATTATTAGTAAGGATTGTCTGTAAGGGGCTGTATAAATAAAGTACATTTATATTCAAGATTGCTGCCTCCAGTGTGGAAAAAAGGCCCGACACTGAAACTCCAGACGGCTCGCCGTGTCTCACGCCGTCAGTGTGGCCGCCCTGATAACAGAGGAGCTGAAAATCATCCTGTTCATGTGTGAACCTGAAGTTATGACACATGTGAAAGGTTTCCGTCTGGGTTTAAATCAGATCACGACACAGAAACAGCTCCTCTCAGAGTGTTAAACTCGGGAACTATTTGATTGATTTTTGGCTTGTCTGCTGCCTTTTGATGCTTTGATGGATCAGAGGAATCTGCTTTCACAATCTGAGCAGTTTGCTGGAGTCTAAAGTTCAGTTCAGAGTTTGGCTCAAGTCACTTCAGGGAGCAGTCGTCCTCTGCAGCCCGTCCAGCTTGTGGGGCCCATTTTGGGTCCACTGCTGCCTTTGGGGTCTGTTTTTTAGGAAATATTCAGATTTTATTCAGGTCTATCTACCAGTTCATTTAGCCACCGCAGCCTTTAATAAAGTAAGCTATCGTAAAACCTGGATGACGTTCAGCTTTCTCAACTCGTGTGAAAATCAGACATTATTTGGTTAATTAATTATTAATCAAAGTGTCGTAAAATACAACATTTCATCTTTTAAAGAAGATAAAAGTGTCAATTTATGAGATTTAACTTGTTACTTTAAATGCATTTATTATTTATTTATTACTGTTCTTATTATTTAACTTTGCTTTTAAGGTTCTTTTAGTTGTTTATAAATGTCTTAATGGTCTTGGGCCTTCTTATCTATCTGATCTGCTTTTAAATTATGAGCCCTCGCGGACGCTGAGGTCCTCTGGTACCGGCCTTTTAGTTGTTCCTAAAGTTGGAACAAAAACTTACGGTGAGACGTTGTTCCACTATTATGGAACAGCCTGCCAGAGAGCCTCAGGGCTGCAGAGAATGTTGATGTTC